>NC_047111.1:22540260-23140260 GCF_902500255.1 Thalassophryne amazonica | reverse complement strand
GGTGGTAGAAGCAGAGAAAATCTACTTCTATGGTCGATCCATAGACGCCTGTGCGTGGCTTTGTTTAACGTGAGAATGTCATTGCACACTGACAAACACACAGTCCTTGACAAATCCTTAGAATAGTCTGACGGCTGGGAAATCCCAGGCGATTGGGGTCTGAGAATCTGCTACAACCTTCATTTGCCTTCACAGCCTTTGGTTTAGAAGCCATCACCTCCTCCGTTTCATCCTGCTGTGAGGACTTCTTGTTTCACCAGAACCCTGTTAGTTATTTCATGTTCAGGGTTCCTGTTGGACCTTCATGGTTAATGTTGAATGCCTTAGGTGCACAAGGTCCCCACCATATTTCACCCCAGCAGACACCCCTACTTGATCCATTACCTGGGTGTAATGACGCGGATGAGGGTTTGGATTTTTACACTCTTTTCTGTTTCTAACAATATTGAGGCCAAACAAGACCATATATTGTGGATTTACTGAATCATAATGAATTACTTTAACATGACTCACTGTCAAAGATGTACGGTGAGTGTCTTGCACTCAAAGTGTCCCTTCTAGGGGTTTCTCTTTATGTGACCACTGTTCATCTTGGTCATCCAGTTTGCGTCATGTGATTGTAAATATTTTTCTATTTTTCTTCTCGCCACGTAATTATACAGTGTTTCTGAGCATTGCAGCTGTAGTTAAAGCAGCAGGTGTTGCTTGTCTTTGTTCTGCTGTCTTGTGTTTCCCTGAATTCCCACAAAAATGGCAAGTGTCAGACTTTTGTTACAGCTGACACAGATGTCTTATTGAAATTCAATTTTATGTGACTCACAGTTGCAGCTTCCTTTCAGATTCAAAGTAGGCACCGCTTGATTTGCTGTTGTGTCAGTCTATGAACGCAACATTTGTGCTGTAGATAGGAACAAGGTTACCAAATTCATGACAAAATGTGCGAGGTGTGAAAAATGAAATAAGAGATGTCAAAAGTAGATCCTCGGGAACGCGGAGATGTCTGCTCGAAATTGGAGACATCAAACACAAATCATTTATCGGAACTTCACAAGCATTTTGTGTTGTAAGACATTTCTGCTGTTGCGTCTGAGCGGACTGAAGAGAGGCAACATTAAGAACTGACAACACTGTTTGATATGTCATTTACATAATAAATGTAATAACTTTATGACCACCCAGGAGGCTGAAATGCCACTGAAGGTGATGTTGTAATTAACTACAGGAATGAAAATGGGAGAAGTAACAAGAAAAAAGAAAGAGAAAGGAAATCTAAAACCTTAATCCCCATAACCCTATACCTAAAAACTCAACCATAAACCTGAATCTAAACCCAGCTGTACCCTAAACCTAAACTCAAAATGCAACATCTCCCCAACACTAAGCCTAAAGCTAAATATAAAACCTAGCCTCAAGCCAAAGCCTTAATTCTTAACCATAAATCCTAAACCATAATCATTAACATAACCTAAACCCTTAATCCCAACCCTAAACTCAGTCCCTAACCCTACACCCAATCCCTAACTCCTAGCTAGCAACAAGCTCTAATCCTTAACTTAGAGCCAAACCTTAACATCTCACCCTGACCATAAGCCTACCAGGGCTATTTCAGAGGGCACCATTCTACTACAGTTGTCCACGATCCAAAAAGTGCAAAAATGAGATGAAATAGCTTATTCTCTTTTACCTCCTAACAGGTGTCTTATGAAGTGAAGACCTGGCAACTGGCTGGTTTATAAAGTGCAGATCTGGTAACCCGCCTGAAAATGAAAGAAAGGAGCTCTGCCCTCAGCCAGACATACAGTAATCAAAAACCGCAACAAGCTCTGCTTTGACTTCAGATTTTTACCCCGATGGAGCACGATCAAACAAGTTTCAAGGCTTAGTCACTACGAATACCCTGTTTAAAGAAGTTTGAAGATGATTGAAGCCATTGAGACAAAACATACCCTGATGTTACAGTGTACTACCAACAATTTTGAGAATCGGAATAAAATTTTTGAACAGTTCAAAAATTGGATCCCAATTTCAAATCTGGTGCAGATGATGGCTGTAACTACTAGGTATGTCAGGTTTGTTCAAGATTGACAAAGATGGATCAAGAAGTTACTATGTTGCTTCAAAACATGCCCCGATTTGCTGTTCAGGATTAAACTGGAAGAATTGCCCCATAACTCTAAATATACCTAGCCTCAACCCAAAACCAGAACCCTAACTCCTAACCTGCTCTATTTGTAAAGTGCTTTCAGATGGTATCTTTTGTGATTTGATGCTTTATTAAGAAAATTGCTTCACAGCCTGTTTTTCTTTTCTTTAGGATTTTCACATTTTCTTCCTTATTTCTACGTCATTTATTTCACTATCTTGCTGATTCATCGGGAGGCCCGTGATGAGCGACACTGTAGGACCAAGTACGGATTAGCGTGGGACAACTACTGTTGCCGTGTCCCCTACAGAATCTTTCCTTACATCTACTGACGATGATGGGACTTGGATTGAAGGGGACTGAAACCTTTGCAGCATCACCATGACTCTGTCAGTCCATGCAGCCTTGACAGTAAGTCCAGATCAGTCACTTTGATGAGTTTGGCGATGAGTAAATATGATGCCGCTGCTGGAAATCTGAAGAGTTTTATTCAGACTACGACTCAACACAATGTCAAATGTGCCTCCTTTCAGATTTATTGTTGCTAACTCTTAAGCTTTAGACGGTGCTTTTGTTTATAACGTGAAATGCAGTTTAAATAAAGAAATACCAAAAAGAGAACTTTAAACTTGATTATGTTGTCACTGCGGGTAAAATGGTATCAACAAAGCTGGTAAAGTTACACAAAAATGATGAAAGCACTTTTTAAGTTCTAATGTTGCGAGTGAGTTTGTCTGTCTGTATTGTACTTGTCCATGGTCTACTCCATCTCTCTTTCCCAATGGGATAGGCTCCAGCCCCACGTGACCCTTAAGTGGAATATGCAAGTTTAGCAAAGTGTTAGAGTTTGTTCATATAAAGGAGGCCGGTCCAAAAATGGATGAGGTAGAACTGCTCCGTGCTCTCTGTCTTCCACGCAACACAAAGGAGCTCTCAGTGCAGCGCTCGTCATTGCTAGTTTCTAACCAGTGCGGTTATTTTCACGTCAAGCATCAACACGCCTACACCATTATGTCCCGGATCCTGGAGATGGCGTTGAAGGAGAAGACCTACCTCGCCGGCAATGGACCCTCCTGAACCGCCTACACACAGAGGTCGGCTGCTTCAAAGCGTCCATGAAGAAGTGGAGCCTAACAGACAGCACAGCGTGTGAGTGCAGGAAGCCTGAACAGACTGCCAACCACATTATCACTGCCTGTCTCCTGCACAGACCACCTTCAGAGGAGGGCCTTTTTCAAGGGTGACTTGAGACGAGGGCGTGGCTACACGACACAGTGCTAGACATATGATGACGATACACGAAAGAAGATCTTGTAAATGGCAAATGTACTGTACTTTTGCTGATTTGTTGTACTATCTACCGAGAGTCTAGGATTGGATTGCAGCGGTTACCTGTCTCTGTCCTTGGACAAGACATTTCGTTGGCATGGTGTTAGTCCACCGAGCTATGGTGGTCTTATGACCGGGAAGTAACCTGTGATGGACTGGTGTCCTGTCCAGAGGGATTCATACACTCTCATGCACTTCATATTCCGATTTTTGGAGATGAGTACTGACCCCATGAACCTCAGGTCTTGTGTAAAACGTATATAATCTCATTCTTCATGGAAAAATCCTCAGGAATTTTTCTGCACTTGCATTTTTTGAAGCTGTGCACAGATCTGTTAACAAACCAGAAATTCCTACACTGAATTTTTCATGAGCTGAACTCAAAGATCTAAAACATTTTCTACATACACAAAAGACCTATTTCTCACATTTCTTGTTCATAGATCTGTCTAAATCTGTTAGTGAGCACTTCTACTTTGCCGAGATAATCCATCCCATCCCAAGCCCCCTCAGCCCCCCCAATAATTCTGCCAATAATGTCTTTTTTTGTGGATCTCAACTGCAGTTTTGCACTGAGAACGTCTCAATATTGCATAACTGAGCAAAGTGGTGAATGTGTGTGTGTTCGGTGATCCACCAATGCTGAATCACCCTTCACAAACAGAATTTTCAGTTTTGCAAATACACATTTATTTGTAAAAACCCACACACAAGTTACAAATCAGAAATTTGTGTTTGTGGATCACAAAGCACGTGTACAAATCAAAGGATATTTGTAAATCACCCTCTGTGCATTTGCAAGTATTAATGAGACAAATTTAACTCCATACTCCAAAAATTTAGGTTTCCTAAATATTTATTATAGCTATGTGATATATACTATAGATGATTTGTATAAGGTTGATTCCATGCATTGTCTTGAGCACCATTTCAATGAATTCAGTTTGTGTATACTTATGTGCAAGTTTACTGAACTTGCAATCATTTTAAGTGATGTGTGTGTGCATTGATACCACATTTTAGAGAAGCATGGGTGACTAAAACATATACCTTGGTATATATAAAGCAATTTACTATATAGTGTTCATTTCGACGACATTTTGTGGAGCTCCTCCAAATTTTACCCCAGCCCCCCCTCAGCCTCCCCAACAAAAATTTCCTGGCGTCGCCACTGCAGGTGTGGCATATCAAGATGCTGATTAGACAGCATGATTATTGCACAGGTGTGCCTTAGACTGGCCACAATAAAAGGCCACTCTGAACTGTGCAGTTTTACTACACATCACAGATGTTGCAAGTTTTGAAGGAGCGTGCAGTTGGTATGCCGACTGCAGGAATGTCCACCAGAGCTGTTGCCCGTGAATTGAATGTTCATTTCTCTACCATAAGCTGTCTCCAAAGGTGTATCAGAGAATTTGGCAGTACATCCAACTGGCCTCACAACCGCAGACCACATGTAACTAAACCAGCCCAGGACCTCCATGTTCACCTCCAAGATAATCTGAGACCAGCCACCCGGACAGCTGCTGCGACAATTGGTTTGCAGAACCAAAGAATTTCTGCACAAATTCTCAGGGAAGCTCATCTGCATGCTTGTCGTCCTCATTGGGCTCTCAACCTGACTGCAGTACGTCGTCGTAACCGACTTCAGTTGGCAAATGTTCACATTCGATAGCGTCTGGCACTTTGGAGAGGTGTTCTCTTCACGGGTGAATCCCGGTTTTCACTGTTCAGGGCAGATGGCAGACAGTGTGTGTGGCGTTGTGTGGGTGAGCGGTTTGCTGATGTCAACGTTGTGGATGATCAAGTGGCCCATGGTGGCGGTGGGGTTATGTTATGGGAAGGCAGGCATATGAGGTCTGTTAGAAAAGTATCCGACCTTTTTATTTTTTTCAAAAACCATATGGATTTGAATCACGTGTGATTGCATCAGCCAAGCTTGAACCTTCGTGCGCATGTGTGAGTTTTTTCACGCCTGTCGGTTGCATCGTTCGCCTGTGAGCAGGCTTTGTGTGAGCACTGGTCCACCCCTCTCGTCGTTTTTTTGTTGCGAATAAATGTCTGAACGATTTGGAGCTTTGCTGCATCAATTTTTTTCCAGAAACTGTGAGAGACCTCCAGGTGGACACCGTTCGGAAAATTAATATGGCTTTCAGGTACGATTTTATGGGGATTACACAGATTAAGGAGTGATCCAGATGGTTTAAAGACCGCCCACAACTGCGGAGAGCACTCCGTGCTCCGAGCGCCAATCTACAGGCTCAAACCCCGCTGAAACAACCAGATCATTTCCAACGTGAAGGCTTCGTTGATCCGGGACGTCGTTTGACTTTCACAAAAAGGCAGAAGGCGTGGATATCAGCACTTTTTTGGCACATTCCACTGTTACAGGAGTTTTTTTCATGGAAAGAAAAGCGGAGGGACGCGCCACGGAGCCGTTCATTACGCGGCACAAAACCACCTCCGTGTTGGTCTCACAGGACGGCTTTCAGGTGGATTTCAGATGGCTGTCGGTTGCTTTTCAGTCGTGTGATTATCCGAGAAATTGAGCATGAGTTGGACATGCCCCAACATGTCCTGTGAGGCTTCATCACAGCGTTGCTTTGCGCCATGCGGCTCCACCGCGACGCGCGGAACTCCTCCGCACGTCTGTCTCAATGTGCCGAAAAAGTGCTGATGTCCACGTCTTTTCACAATTCCTGTGCTAGTCAGACGACATACCGGATCAAGACAGCGTCCAGTTTAGAAATGAACGGCACATTCCACTGTTACAGGAGTTTTTGTCATGGAAAGAGGAGCGGAATTCCGCGCGTCGCGGTGGAGCCGCATGGCGCAAAGCAACGCCTTGATGAAGCCTCACAGGACATGTTGGGGCATGTCCAGCTCATGCTCAATTTCTCGGATAATCACACGACTGAAAAGCAACCGACAGGTGTCTGAAATCCACCTGAAAGCCGTCCTGTGAGACCAACACGGAGGTGGTTTTGTGCCATGTAATGAACGGCTCCGTGGCGCGTCCCTCTGCTTTTCTTTCCATGAAAAAAACTCCTGTAACAGTGGAATATGCCGAAAAAGTGCTGATGTCCACGCCTTCTGCCTTTTTGTGAAAGTCAGACGACATCCCGGATCAACAAAGCCTTCACGTTGGAAATGATCTGGTTGTTTCAGTGGGGTTTGAGCCTGTCGATTGGCGCGCGGCGCGCTCTCAGCAGTTGTGGGCTGCCTTTAAACCGTCTGGATCACTCCTTAATCTGTGTAATCCCCATAAAATCGTCCCTGAAAGCCATATTAATTTTCCGAACGGTGTCCACCTGGAGGTCTCTCAGAGTTTCTGGAAAAAAATTGATGCAGCAAAGCTCCAAATTGTTCAGACATTTATTCGCAATAAAAAAACGACGAGAGGGGTGGACCAGTGCTCACACAAAGCCTGCTCACAGGCGAATGACGCAACCGATAGGCGTGAAAAAACTCACGCATGCGCACGAAGGTTCAAGCTTGGCTGATGCAATCACGCGTGATTCAAATCCATATGGTTTTTGAAAAAAATAAAAAGGTCGGATACTTTTCTAGCAGACCTCGTATGTTATGGACAATGAACACAGGTGTATTTTATTGGTAGCATTTTGAATGCACAGAGATACTATGACGAGATCCTGAAGTCCATTGTTGTGCCCTTCATCCACGACCGTCACCTCAGATTGACTTGCAACAAAGTGGTGTCCTGTCCAGGGTGTACCCCCCCCCCCCCCCACCTCTCACCTAATGGCTGCTGGGATAGAATCCAGCAAACCTGCAACAACTGTTGTTTTTTTCCTCTTAAAAACAGTTTCCATTAACATGAATAAAATGCCCTTTGTTGGAGTTTCATGTCTGCTGCTGGATGTTAATGTTCTCCCTTTGCTTTTACAGAACGTCCTTCCTGGTTGCTTTTCTCTGCTGAATTTATTATTACAGCGAGTGGATTCATTCTTTTGTTATTTCAGCAGTAAACTGGATTTTTATATGATGACTTCGTGTCTTAGCCCTTTTCAAACATATTTCGATGCCTCAGTCTCTTAAATTCTTCAGGAGGTTGGCCCTTTTTCTGTTTCACCCTGCATTTATACAGGTGGTAATATTTCTGCTGCACTTACCGAGGTACATACACGTGCACCGTGCACACACACAAATGACAAACACAGAGCTGATGCACTCCATCGTTTTTCACCTTTAAGCCTGTTGAAGCCCACACAGCACTCAAGCTGTTGTTTTTCATATGCCAAGTGATAATAATGAATATGACAGAATGTGACACCTTTAATGTCTGCAGGATGACTGGATTCAAGCAGAAATAATGACACCGTGTGACCTTACATACATAACGTGTGTGCATGTTCTTGTATATATATACTCTCAAAGGATTGCTCTTTTTAGATTTTTATTACTATATTTAATGAAGTATGAACCACCACCACCCCTCCAATACACCAAATATAGCAATCAGCATGTCCCACTGTTTGTCTGTCTGTTTTCAGTTGTTAGTGCGACCTCTCAAGAACCAGTTGACCAATTTCATTCATATTTAGCATAAGCATAAGACACTTTGTATTACTGATTTGTGGGGGCCGGGGGGGATATATCATCTCCTGACAACTCTTGTTTTTAACTAGTTAGGGAGGTCCTGTGACTGAAAAATCATGCATTTATTATTATTATATTCATATAATAGTTGAACTGTGATATGAATATAAACGTTATGGTTAGGGGTCCGGATGGGACCATTACAGGTGAAGGGCTTAAACGCTGGGAGCAAGGAACAGAACTGGTTGTGAACGAAAATAGATTTATTTACAATAAACAAGTGAACAATTCTGCGCTGGTTAGATGGCCTGCTGAGCCAAGACAGGGCCCACTTGTAGCGGTGGAGCTGCAGTGCACACATGGACAGACTTGGGAGTCTGAGAACAAGCAGGAATCCTGGAGTGTAAGGTTCTGGAGCCGGGGCCAGGTGGGATGCACAGAGCCGAGAACAGGAACTAGGTCAAACGGAGGAATGGAGAGGTGACTGACTACACTTGTAACACTGAAGCCTTTAACAATGGACAGTTCACAGAAGGCTCAAAACAGGAATGTTCACAGCTCTGGAAATAATGTTAACAGGCTAGAAATAAGGTTTGCTGTTTACAGTTTATGAGTTATCTTCAGAGGTCAGGTGCATCTTGTGACGCAGTTCCAATTAAGCAGGACTTGACTATAGAAGGGTGATTCTTAGACTACGGGCACTTATTATGTCCTTTGATCATATTGTATGAAAAACAGAAAAAGGGGAAATTTCACACTTTTATAGTTATCTTTACAATGAAAGTGTGTTAAGAAATTTGTTCTAGTAGTCTATGATGACTTTTTCACCTTTTTTCAGCATCATTATATGCAAATATTGCCATTTTGTGCTTGTCCCACACCCAGACTTTTGATCTTCAATGATAAAAATGAATGGTAAAGAAATGTTTTTTCTAATGTTTTAAAATATCTCTGAATAAAATATCAGTAAAATAATCAAGACATAATTGGGGTATTCAATGTCATACAACTGTTGTGATTTTTTTAAACAAAATGTAGTTGTCCCACACTATTGCTGTAATTTCCACCACAACACTGTAATGTCCCTTTAAACAGTTTGTATGAAAGATTGTTTGGGTAGTTTCTATGGAGATAAACAGTGACATCAGAGCACATGTATATAGCACCAAATCACAACAAACAGTTGCCCCAAGGCGCTTTATATTGTAAGGCAATGGTGTGGTGGAAATTATATTTACAAGGCCAATAGTGCCCGTAGTTAAAGAATCACCCAGAAATGACTTGAAAAGTTCTTAGTGGGTCAATATCAGAGTTCATACAGTTCTTGGAACTAGTTTTTGGAACAGTTCTTGGTCATGCACAGTCATGGACAGGAGCTGCGTGAGAGTGGACTCTTGCAGAACATGAAGGAACTTAACTGAAGCGTGACAGAGCTACGCGCCCTGTAGTGGAGAGCCGTGGTGCAGATAGTTGTGGAACCAGGAGCATAAGTGACATGGAAGCCATGCAGGAGAGTATTTGGAAACACCAGAGAAAACAACAAGCTCTAATACAGGAACTTGAGTTGGCCAGGTTACCTTGAAATGAGCTGCAGAAAGCTCCAACGTCAGAGCGCATGGAAGCGTCAGGAAAGACAAGGTCAAGTTCATGGCTTCTCAGTGAAGCTATGGGAAGCTCCTGGAGGAATCTGGCCTCAGGAAAAATGACTGGCTTCATGGCATGGAAAATGAAGAATCCGGTAAAGACTGAGCTTAAAACCGGGGTTTAAGTAGCCTGCTTCTGATGAGCCACTCATAAGCTTCAGGTACGAGGAGATGATGAGTTACAGGTGTTCCTCACCATCTGGGGGAAAAACAGACAAACTACACACAAGGTTAAAAAGGACAAAGGACCAGGCCAGACCATGACAATAAATATAGTAAGTAAGGACAATTCCTTCCTTCCTTCCACACTAAACCAAATAAACCAATAATAAAAGAATAAATGCCAATAGTAACATTATTTAGCTGACAAAATACATAAAAATGCCTGTCACACCATCAGGGTGTCAAGTTCATTTTGTTAAACCAACAGTCCAAACCCCACAAATAATCAGAAAACTATACAGGTCATGTAACCTGTTTGATCTGCACATCCCCATTTTAGACAAACAAAATCTCATTTGTCTCAGAGTGACGTGAAACATCAAGAGTAGAAATTCATCATACATGTGTAGATTTCCTGCTTGTCGGAGGGAAACACTTATGTAACATCTGCGTCCTTGTAAGAAAAAGATGCAGATGTGTCGCCTGAACAGTGGCTGTGCTGCGTACAAGAATGTGTGAAAGCTGTTCACACTGTTTTTATTTGGACTGTGGTGCACGAGAGTGACTCAGACTGTCAGCTGCTGCTTATTTGGAGAAATGTCCAACACTTCCATCAGGGACAGTCCACTCACTGAATGTTCTTTTCTGATTGTCACACGTCATGAGTGTGCTGTAGAAGCTTTTAGTTCAAAACCAATTAGACCATTCATTCATTCATTCATTTCTATTCCCACATAGTCCCATTAACCATCACAGGGGTCAAAGGGTCTACAGGTCTACCCTGGAAAGTATAGTATTTGTTCTTCAATATGTGCACAAATTGCTTTTTTAACTTAATATCAGTGTAAAGTTGAAACTGAAATTGAATCGGGTGAGTGAATCCTTGTCATTTGATTGGTGCTTTGTATGTCACATGACATGGATAAATTCATCCCATTTGTGTTGCATTGCATTAGCATAGAGTGCAGTTTGGTTCCATTTAGAGTGCAAATTTGGTTCCATGATTTGATTGATCTAATTCTTGTAAGACAGACAGACAGACACACACACACAAAACAAATCCACTGTGCTGTCTGGAGGCTGTTAACAGGAAGAAAGAATGAAAAGCTGGACTCATTTCTGACTTTTTTTTTTTTTTTTGCTGCACTGAGGACATACACAGTCAACCGGGGGATGACGACACGATGATTTGATTGAATGATTTGATTGAGCTAACTGACGCTACTAATTTTTGTAACACACATACACAGAAGCCACTCCACTGTAAGCCATCTGGATGCATGAAGACCTGTTCACATGAAATGCTGATGTGATTTTTGGCTGGACTGAGATACAATAAGTCTTTTTTTTTTTTCTTTTGCACAGCATCACTGGACTACACGTTACAATTTAGACTTTAACAGCAGTGGAAGATATTGGGATATTTTGGGGGTCCCATGTGACCTCCTCTTATCCCGTGCGTCCGTTGATTTGAAAGAAAGTCATTTGAAAGTCATTTAAATTTGAACACAATTACTCTGAGGGCTAGTCCACCACTCAGAGATTTATTGAACAGGATTTAAATGTCACAAATTGTGACAGAATTTAATTTTTACAGAATGATTCAAGGATTCAAAGGAATTTTATTGTCATATGCACAGAAGAACATGTTCCCTGCACAATGAAATGTGTCTACTGCATTTAAGCCATCCTAGTAGGAGAAGAAGTAGCCATTAGGCGCCCGGGGACCAGCTCCAGATGTACATCCCTGCCTTATGAGTGAAATAAACAAAAACATACCCAGAAGTTCTGAGGGTCCCAGGAGCTGCGAGCTTCCAACCAGCAAGCTGACAGCAAGGAGGAACCCTGAACAGTAGGCTGGCTTTTAAATTTATACCCTAAGTTACTACAACGTCTTTCTGCTAATCTTGGGCGTTGTCCTTCATCTGGGTGGTCTTGATCCCTCTTTTTCGTGGCACCTTAGCTATTGTTTACATGTTTAATAAGCATTAATATTTGTTAATCATTATGCACATATGATTAATGTATCTTTCTACAGCAACAAGCTCTATTAAAATGTAAATGATCACTTCAAAACATTTGAACACACTCAAACACAATATATTCTTAGCTCAATAAAGGATAAAACAGTAAGCTGATTCTGAATAGAGAAAGAAGCACAGTTGGTTAATATTAAAACATTCAAATAAAACAATATATCCTTCAAAGACCAAAATGTAAGTCCCTTTTCTGTTGTTTAGAAATGAATAAAATATCAAATGACAAGGATCTATTTTAGCTGTTATATAAAACAAATAATGAATGTTTTTACATTCTTTCCATGGAACAAATATTTAATTTGGTGCCTAAATGGTGCCTGCTGTTACTTAGCAATGTCAGACTTTACACACACACATGGACAGAAACTGACAGAAACTGAACTCATCTGCACACGACACGTCTCCCTCCCTCCACCCCTATCTCCCCCCGTGTCTGTCCACCCCCTCACCCTGGCTTCCAAAGTTTAGTGCACATAAACAATGTCAAATGTATATGTGTTGTCTTTAATTCTGATGTGTGCCATTATTACGGTAAACAATAATAATTGTGGATTAATTGCTGTATCTTGTCTGAGGTAATTGGAGTGTAAACATAATTACATTGTTGTTACTCTCGTGTAATGACAATGACAATAAATCTCATATCATCATAGGACAGTGTCCTGTCCAAGCGTACGCCCAGGTACTTTGGAGCCTGCTGGAACTCCAGGGGTTTGTTGTCCACAGAGATCTCCAGTTTCCTTGTTGCTTCTCTGTTGCAGAGGTGGAATGCTGCTGACACGGTCTTCCCGGTACTGAGCTGCAGGCACCACCTGTGAAGGTAAGCAGCCAGGACATCCATATCCTGGATGAGGCTCTCTTCAGCCGCCTTCCACGTTGGTTGGTGTAGCATGATGGCTAGATCGCCTGTGTACCCATACCTTCTGGATGTTGTCACCAGTAGGTCAAAGATGTAAACGTTGAAAAGCATCGGTGAGAGGACAGACCCTTGTATTCTCTGTAGCCGAGTACTGTGCTCCAACCTGGAGCAGAAGCCCACACATTAAGAAGGTCGATACGGCTATTAACAATGCCCTCCAGATCATAACTGGCTGCCTGAAACCCACCCCGTGTTCTACCTGCCAGTCCTAGCAGGAGTTGCGCCAGCTGGCCTACGGCGAAAGGCTGCTACCCTCGCCCTGGCAAGGAAAGCCCATGAACACGAGTGGCACCTCCTCCATGACACCACAACCATGGGAACACCTCCAAGCAGACTCAAGTCCTGCCACCCATACAGCCAGGCTACGCAAGAGATGCTTGGCTGGTGGTGGCATTAAAGCAGGGGTGGGAGTCGGCAGGACATACACGCCTACACCATTATGTCCCGGATCCTGGAGATGGCGTCAAAGAAGAAAACCTACCTCGCCGGCAATGGACCCTCCTGAACCGCCTACGCACAGGGGTTGGCTGCTTCAAAGCGTCCATGAAGAAGTGGGGCCTAACAGACAGCGCAGCGTGTGAGTGTGGGGAGCCTGAACAGACTGCCAATCACATTATCACCGCCTGTCTCCTGCACAGACCACCTTCAGAGGAAGGCCCTTTCCGAGTGGGACCTGAGACGAGGGCGTGGCTACACAACACGATGCTGGACATATGATGATGATACACAAAAGAGAAGACCCTGTCAGACCCAACACACTCTTAACATACTCTTCCTTTAAAATGACCCCAACACCATTTTCTCTTCCTATCCACATCATGATACAACAACTTGAACCCACCACCTATGCTCCTGCTCTTACTTCCCTTCCACTTGGTTTCTTACACACACAATGTCTACCTTTCTCCTCTCCATCATGTCAGCCAGCTCTCACCCTTTAACAGTCTTACTGCCAACATTCAAAGTTCTGACTCTCACTTCCACCCTTCTAGTTTTCCTCTTCTCCCGCTGTCTCTGAACACGTTCACCTCCTTTTCTTCTTCACCCATTAGTAGCCCAGTTTCCACCGGCACCCTGTTGGGCAATGGCACCAGTGGCGATTGTTGTTAGCCTGAGCCTCGACCAATCCAGTATGGAAATTTGATTTGTACTCTGCGTCTTTAATTTTGCTTGTTTTACATCGGATACCCTTCCTGACGCAATCCTCCTCATTATCCAGGCTTGAGACCAGCACTCAGAGTGTACTGGCTGCACACCCCATGTGGCTGAATTAATGGTCCCAATCAAAATACTGCTAAATAAACTTTACACAGTAAACTTTGCAGAATAGAATAGACTCTGCAGGAGTACATTTGCTCCCACTCCATATAGTGTTAAATCAACTCTAGTAGAGTAGAAGTACTTGATTTTCCACCATGGTAGAGCTGATTTAACACTAGTATGGTTCATAAATGGGACTAACCTATAGAAATAAATCTGTCATCAGAGTTTGAATTTTAATTTTTAAGGTTGAATTTGTTTAGCATCAAAATATTCAGCCTCAAAAACTTCAACCTATAAAAATCAACCTAAAAATTTCAACCTAAAAAAAATTCAACCTCAAAAATAGAAAAGCAGGGAGAAACAATTGTTCCCTGTCTCAATCATCCAATGTTCAGCCAATCACGTTTTGCTTCATTGGTCATGTGACACTGAGACCAAATTGAAAAAAGGAGAAGTTGTGATGCATTGCTGAAGGTCGGATGATTGAGACAGGCTTCGATTGCGTCTCCCTGCTTTTCTATTTTTTGAGGTAGAATTTTTTTTGTTAGGTTGAATTTTTGAGGTTGAAACTTTTTAGGTTTAAGATTTTGAGGCTGAATATTTTTATGCAAACACAAATTCAACTTTAGAAATTCAACCTCAAACTCTGATTTTGATGCTAAAAAATTCAACCTTAAAAATTCAAATTCAAACTCTAATGGCACAGATTTACTTATATCAATTAAATTAAAATTAAATATAGAGTGCGAGCAAATGTAAGTTAAGTTAAGTCTGCAAAGTTTACTTTGTGTTACTTTATATCAGGTGTGGCCAAGTTCGGTCCTCGAGAGCCACATTCCAGACGCTCTTAGTTGTCTACCTGCTCCAACACACCTGAATCCAATGAAAGACTCGTTAGCAGACTTTTAATGAGCCTTTCATTGGATTCAGGTGTGTTGGAGCAGGTAGACAACTAAGAGTGTCTGGAATGTGGCTCTCGAGGACCGAACTTGGCCACCCCTGCTTTATATCAACTCTATTAGAGTGTTAAATCAAGCAATGTACACTATAGTAGAGTTGATTTAACACTATGACAGTCTTGTTATGAGTGGGACCGTATAGTTTGCTTTTGGAAGACCAAAGGGCATCCGGAGTAAAATGTGTGCCAAATCCTAATGCATCTGAAAGACAAATGATAACATCAGTGGGCTCACATACACTTGCTGTAGTGTTAATTTAACACTGCAATGATTTGTCCACTGATCAATTATTTTATAAATAGTATTATCATAATATGCACTCACTCTCATCTTCAACCGCTTAGCCCAATTAAGGGTCGCGGGGGGCTTGAGCCTATCCCAGCAGTCACCGGGCTGGAGGCGGGGTTCACCCTGGACAGGATGCCAGTCTGTCACAGGGCTCATTTGTCTTTCCCGCTTCTTGAATTAAGTATCTTTCTGATGTCCTTTCACCTCTCAGTCCGTGTGTATGTGTTACCGCAGTTTTACAAATTAAACGTAAAATTAGGACGTACACAGGGTTCGATATTTCATGCATGGAGCTGATTAATCAGTGCACTCTCACTGCTGCACGTCTGCATGAGCCACTAGAATACGTAACATCGAAGAGCAGTTTGCATAATAACCAGTGAGCAAAACTGGCTGTGTGTGTGTGTGTGTGTGTGTGTGCGCGCGTGTGTGCACCTGCCAATTGTGCGTGCCAATCATGACGTTTTCAAGCTCATCAGTTGTAGCCAGTTTCCATGGAAACACCTCTCAGAAAGCACAGACGTAGGAGAGCGGAGAGAGTGCAGAAAAAGGAAGAGGCCTGGATGAGTGTGATACGGTGTGAACTGTGGGACGAAACGTTCTGAGAAACGTGTGTGTGTGTGTGTGTGTGTTGTCCTTGCATGGTGTACAGATGAAATTGTTGCATTGGCACTGAATGACCTTTTTTATGCTCTCAAAAGAACAGCGGCGTACATCCTGCACTGAAATTGATTTGTGTGTGTGTGTGTGTGAGCTTTACAGTGAGTCAACAGGAATCTTGAACACAGTTTTGTTTCCATGGTGACAGCGGGGAATGATACGTCCTCTTTCAAACAGGGGAGACGCCAGCTTGAAGGCTGGTTGTTGCCGTTTTCTGTCTTATAGACTTACAAACACTCGCCTGACCTCCCCTCAGGCTCATTTCGTTTTCAGCCGTAAACGTTTGCTCGCCGTGCAGCTGTCAGTAGAATATATCGATATGGATACGGCTTGTTCTACATAATCTCAACGGGCACGTAGGGTTTTGTGGGCTTGTCTGTGGCGAAAGGCTGACTTTAATGAAGGGCTTTCATCTCGCCGCGGCCGTTTCCACTGAGGTTATTTTGGTGCTTTAAAGTGACGCGCCATTGTAATTATTGCACTCGAGCAATAATTATGATGGTGAAACTGACAAAAGAGCTAATTTCAAGATGGATTTAACTTTATGTCAACAGAGGCCGAGAGAGAAGGAAGAATCGTCTGTTTCAGCCACAGAATTGTACAAAAGCCTTTCTGTGGAGTTGTGTGGACGTGTGACCATGTTCTTTGAGATTTACAAAGCACCTGTGGTCCATCAGAAAATAACAGTTTATTTCACTGATGCAGTACATTTCTGTGCTCCCCCGCCCCCCAAAAACACCCTCTCTCTTACGGACCCCATTCACTGTTTAACTCTCTTGACCATCTCCTTTGTTCTTTCTTTCTTTCTTTCTTTCTTTTTTCTATTTTTTGCCTTTTTCCCCGCTTCATTCTTTTTTCTTTATTTCTTTCAATTAATTTTTCTTTTTTGTTTTCTTTTTTCTTTCTTTCTCAACTGTTATACACCAGATATTCTTGACACTAATTCATACAGGTTGTAAACCAGTTTAAACTGAATAATTTATTTTTAACTGGCTTTAAATAGAATAGAATAGAATAATTCTTTATTGTCCATCGAGGTGGAAAATTGTCTTCGGCTTACCAGCACAAAAAAGACAACACTGAAATACACACATTGTCATACATAAAAACACATAATAGACACAATAAAACAAAGATAAGATATAGTAAAATACATAGGAATAAAGGAAGAAGTAAAATAAGATCAGGTAAGATAAATAAAATGTAAAATAAGATCTAGTAAAATAAATAAAACAGAAGTAAGAGCTTAAAATATGCAGGATATTTTCATATCAACATTTTGCACTGAACTGTAGTTCTACTTTTGTGTTTAGCATCCTCAAACTCCCACAGTTCTATGTCTGTGTATGCAAAAATTGTTCTGCTAAGTCAAATATAAATCAAAAATCAAATCAATTTTATTTATATAGCGCCAAATCACAATGAACAGTTGCCCCAAGGCGCTTTATATTGTAAGGCAAAGCCATACAATAATTAGGGAAAAACCCCAACGGTCAAAACGACCCCCTGTGAACAAGCACTTGGCGACAGTGGGAAGGAAAAACTCCCTTTCAACAGGAAGAAACCTCCAGCAGAACCAGGCTCAGGGAGGGGCAGTCTTCTGCTGGGACTGGTTGGGGCTGAGGGAGAGAACCAGGAAAAAGACATGCTGTGGAGGGGAGCAGAGATCAATCACTAATGACTAAATGCAGAGTGGTGCATACAGAGCAAAAAGAGAAAGAAACACTCAGTACATCATGGGAACCCCCCAGCAGTCTAAGTCTATAGCAGCATAACTAAGGGGTGGTTCAGGGTCACCTGATCCAGCCCTAACTATAAGCTTTAGCAAAAAGGAAAGTTTTAAGCCTAATCTTAAAAGTAGAGAGGGTGTCTGTCTCCCTGATCTGAATTGGGAGCTGGTTCCACAGGAGAGGAGCCTGAAAGCTGAAGGCTCTGCCTCCCATTCTACTCTTACAAACCCTAGGAACTACAAGTAAGCCTGCAGTCTGAGAGTGAAGCGCTCTATTGGGGTGATATGGTACAGTGAGGTCCCTAAGATAAGATGGGACCTGATTATTCAAAAATTATTCAAATATAAGGTCGACACAAGACGTTTTAGACTTCTGTTGCATACGTAGCGAAGGTCCACTTTTGGAATCCTGCTTAATCTGAAAACATGACCACTGTCCCAATTTGCATTTTTTTTAAAGTGGGAGGAGAGGTGCCACTCTGTTAAGGGTGAGGGGGCGTGGCTACTAGCAACCCCACCCTTACACTTTAAGCAACAGACAGTTAACAATTCCTTTGTTTTTAGGATACACCAGTTTAATGTATTTCTGTGATTTTTGGGTACAAATATTCATCTATGTTTCAGACACAATGTGACCCCTTTAAAGTTTCAAACCTGTTCAAAAACACAACTGTTTTGAGAACCTTTTAGCAGTTCCTCTCCCATGCTCCTGATAACCATGAAACACCTTCATGTCTAAACCTCCCGTCATCCTTAAAGTTTGATATTCTCCTCTTTTCAAGTGCTGAACGTTTGAACATGAGCATCCACAAGAAATCAGAAACAAGAGATTTTTATTTTGACTTTACACTTTTATTAGAATACTGTATGTGTTTATTAACTGTACATCATACTGCAACCTAATAAATAAGAAATCCACAAAATTTACTGTAGCATACACAGATGATAAATGTATAAAAGACAGATAAATACAATTATTGATAATGCTGTGTTCAGAGTAACTACATAATGACATTCAACCAAAGTTTTTCTCATGTTCTGTGCTTTAAAACTGATTGTCCGGACTTGAACCAACCTCACGTTGTGGGCAGTGTTGAGGTTTGTTTGTCGCTGTCCACGTCTTAAACCTTCACTGTAACAAAACTACAGACTATTCAAGTGAAAGGAAAAAGGTGCAATTTGGCTTAAAAAACAAACTATTCAACCTGTAAGCCATCACCAGTCTGAGCTGATGTGAAATGTGATGTGATTGGCGTGGCGGGAATGGCCGTGATAAGACGAATACCACAAGTCACCACTAGGTGTGAGCGTGGAGAAGTCAGTATTTTGTCAGAGCACCTAGGTCAGGTCACAGATCATTTGCCCTATTTCATTTACAATCTTAATACTAGGGGACCTACAACCACTACCTTTGCCCCCCCCCCAGGACTGTTTTAGGTTCCTTAGATGACTCCAAAACACAATCAGGATGTTCCTAAAAATAAAAACTGGCCTCAAGCCAGTTATCCAAAATTGCCACCAAAATAGGGTTTTTTTTTCCACTAAAACACCTTTACATAACATATAAACAACTTAAATATCACAGAGATTCAATGGGAAGACCATTGCAAGTCACAGCAAACTCATTTGTGCCTAAATTCATTCATGGGTTTAAGATTCAAAATGGTGTCCACAATGGCCTCCAATAGACCCTTATCATTAAAATACATAATATTTTAGTAGTAATAGACATAATAATGACAGAAGTCATTGGTTTTTAAGTGAAAAGACCCTATTTTGGTGGCCATCTTGGACGCCATCTTGGATAACTGTTTTGGGGTCATCTAGGAACCTAAAAAAAGTTGGTTTGGTTTAGTCCTGGGGGGGAGGTGGGGGGGTGTAACGGTAGTGGTCGTAGCTCCCCTAGTGTAATTGTAGATCATACATTTGCCACATGTGGCACATAGGGGCAGTCCACAGGCCAACTGATCACCCTGACTTTACTTGTTCCAAGCCAAACAAAATCCAACCCTTTGCTGCCAGACTTTTGACCATATTACACCCATTTTGGCATCCCTTCATTGGCTTCCTGTCTCTGTGAGATCGGATTTTAAGGTTCTGTTACTAGCCTATAAAATTGTTCACAGACTGGCACTTCCCTACCTGGCTAACCTGGTTGAGCCCTATGTACTGGCTCAGGCCTTGCGTTCACAGGGTGCAGGACTTCTTTGTGTTCCTACGGTGAATAAAAAGTCTGCGGGTTACAGAGCTTTCTCTTATCGTGCCCCTGTTCTATGGAGTGATCTCCCTGTGCAAATAAGGCAGTCAGATTCTGTGGAGACTTGTTGTGAATTGGCACTATACAAATGAATAAATTTGATTTTGATTTTTGTCTACATTGTGGCCCCTGGGTAATGGATCAACTAGGGGGTTACCTATTGGAGTGAAATACTGTGGGGACCTTGTGTCCCCCATGGTCACTACAGTAGCCATGACAGCCCAACAAGAACCCTGCACATGAGATGGCTAATGGGGTTCTGGTGAAACAGCAAGTCCTCAGTGGATGATCAGGCAGAGGAGGTGATGGCTTGTAACCCAATGGCAGTGAAGGCAGGTCCTCAGACCCTGATTGTCTGGGATTTCCCAGCCATCGGACCAGGCTAACGATCTGTCAAAACCATGTGTTTATGGGCATACAACGATATTCCCACATTAAACAAACCCACGCACAGGCATCTCTAGGTCAACCTTAGATGTAGAATTCCACCATCCTGACCCTTGAAGGTCTAGGTTGCGTTCAATGATGATTGACCTTGTTAAACATATTGAAGGTCACAGAGCCAAAACCACTGTCTTTGGACTCTGTACTACCTATAACTTTTCATATGTCTGAGACAGCTTTAACAAATTTGCAGCAGGGAAGCATCTCTTGAAGGTATAGGTTGTGTTCGATGATGAGTGACCTTGACCAAATATTGAAGGCCCACAGAGCCAAAACTAGTGTCTCCGAAACTTTGCACTAAGTATAACTTTTCATAGGTTTGAGACAACTTTACCAATTATGTAGCAGGGAAGCATCCCTAGAAGCCCTAGGTCACGTTCAATAATGAGTGACCTTGATCAAATACTGATGGCGACAGAGCCAGAACTATTATCTCCAAAACTTTGTACTCCTTATAACTTTTCATAGATTTGAGACCAGAGGTGATTGCTCTAAGACTGCAAGGGAAGCTCAGCTTCCCCTAAAATGTCAAAAAATAAGTGATCAAATATATACTGTTGTGTGTACATGTCATTGACTAAATATGCGCTACAACGCGCTCAACTTTTGTTCAGAATCAACTTCTTATCACTGGTAACGACGCGGCTTTCCTCTCACTCATTCCCGCAGCTTCACAGTGCTTTAAACAGTGTGGACGCTGAGCGTCCACAGAGTTCAATAGCGAAGCAAAGAGTGCAGCAAAACAAGATGAGTCATTGGATAAATGCTGGGCTTTGTCCCGCCCATCGGACGCTCAGCATCTCTGGGGGTCTATGGGGCAGTGGGCTGGCCTCGGCTGGCCCGGATGCTCAGCTTTTGCATGATGATTGGATGATCTGTCTGAGGCTGAATTCATTTTTGATTGACAGCAAAATGAGCGAATCAGCGATCTTTTGGTGTAAACATCCGTGGGAGCATTTTTTAATTTTCATTCTGTTCTGAGTTGAACCGCAGACTTTCCTAATCCTCTTAGCGGCATTTTCTTTGTTAAAAATGACTAGCGACAAATCGAGCTTCTATTTCTGGTGGGTTTTTTTTGTAGCTGCTTGTGTTTGGAGACTGACTTCTATCACTCTTTCTGACTTCTATCACAGTTTCTGTCCCTACCGAGCAGCGGGTGCTGCTGAGCTCCTCCACCGTCACAAAGCACTCACAGGCGGACACACTTCACACTAGCCTCGCGCCAGTCCCAGCTAGCGAGCTAGCTAGGTAGCAAGCTGCACATAATGGCAGACAATTTGAATGTTGTGGACCGGATTTTGGCGAAGCCATTTGATAGTCTTCCTTACGAAGAAAAACTTAAACAGCAGGGCAGATCAACTGCTCAGATTAATTTGGTGCAAAAGGTGGGGAAAAGTAACAGGTCTTTTCAGTTGTCCAGGTATGACAAAGTGAGCTGGCTGACTGGAAGTGCTGTAACAAATAAAATGTACTGTTGGCCATGCCTCTTGATGAAACCATCTCAGGGATGTGTTGTCTGGTCAAAAGTAGGTTTTGGGGATCTGTCCAACTTTGACAGGGCATACAAAAAGCATGAAAAAAGCAACATGTGAGTGCATGTGCAAGGTTAAGTTGCCTGGGCAGAGTCAGGGTTGAGCATGTAATCAATGAAGGCGCTCGCATTCAAGTGGCAAAACATAATGAAGCAGTTAAACAAAACAGAACTTTCCTAAACTGCATTATTGATGTGACTTCCTTGCTTGGCTGTCATTTAGGGGGCATGATGAGAGTGTTGAATCATCCAACAAGGGGAATTACAGGGAGTTTAATGAAACATTAGCTAAATATGACTCTGTCCTGGCCACACAATTCCAGTCATCAGCTGTGTTTTCTGGTATGTCCCAGCCAATCCAAAATGACTTGATCTCTGCTCTTTCAGCCACTGTTTCTGATGAGATCAAGGATGAAATCCAGGCTGCTCCCTTTTTTGCATGGCAGGTGGATGAAACAACTGCAAGAAAACAACTATTTTTTGCATCACTCTCTGGGTTTGCCACATTTTTCTCAAAATCCACAAAGAGGATGTTTTTTCTTGAATCTGCAGGCTGCTCAAGGTTGCCCAGAAATGCTCCTACACAATGGAATTTCACATCACGGATAGTGAGCACTGTGGCAAACAATTATGATGCCCTCCTGCAAACTTTTGAGATGCTCATTGCAGATAAGTCCATGGATGATGACACATTAGACTGTGCCAAAGGCCTTCTGATGAAACTGGAGGATTTTGAGTTTGTGTTCATGTTGTACACATATGAACAAATCTTCTCTGAGACTGATGTGGTGTTTAACATTGACCAGCAGAGAGCTATGGATGTTCTGTACTGCAAGAAAAGAATTGAGTCTCTTCTTGCTTTTCTCAAAGAGAAGAGGTCAGAGGGGGCTTTCCAAGCTGTTTATGCCAAAGCAGCACATCAGACCCACAAACTGAGCCCATGAGAAAACGCCATCTGTCACAACTACAGGATCCCAAGGAGCGCTACAGAAATCTGTACATGGCCATCCTAGACAATCTCACAGAGCAGCTACCTCGGCATTTTGCAAATTTGGAAAGTCTGTGCTTCTTGGAATTGGTCAATCCAGGGAAATTTGATGAGATGAGACACGTGTTTCCAGAGGAGGCATTTCAGAGTGTCCTGAAACGTTTTGGCCAGTTCTTTGAGTCAGGGAGACTCAACAGGGGAAAGCTATGTGATTTCTTGCTGTTTCTGAAAGACATGGAGTTGGACAGTGCAATGCCTCAGGTGTACAAACTATTGTCATTAGTGGCAACGATTGGAGCTACATCTGCAGGTGTAGAGAGGAGCTTCTCCTGTTTAAAGCAGCTCAAGTCTTACACCCGCAACACCATGGGCCAAGGCCGTTTAAGCAGCCTAGCTCTGCTGGCCATTGAGAAGACACTAGTCAAGTCCCTGGAAAAGACGCCTTGTTGGTACGACAGGGTCACAGATCATTTTCTTGAAAAGGAACGGAGGGTAGAATTTACATATAAATAAACCGACACATTTTATGATGTAGGCCGAAATTGAGCTTCCCCTCCTTGAAAGACCAGCATCTGCCACTGATTTGCAGCAGGGAAGCATCCCTTGAAGGTCTAGGCCATGTTCGAGTGATGACTGATCTTGACCAAATATTGTAGGTCACAGAGCCCAAACTGGTGTCTTTGTGTGTTGAAGACTGTACTCTCCAAGTCCAGTAACTTTCTAAGGATTTCAGACAGGTTTATCAAATTTGCAGCAAACATACATCCCTTCAAGGTCTAAGCCAACTCTGACAGCGACAGGGGACACAAGGCCTTCAGGCCAGTATTGCATTTTTTTTCTAATTTTTTTAAGAACCAGAGCATTCTGTTATGTACTGCAGAAAGGTTGTACAACAAAAGATTGTACTTGAAGCATACAATTATTCCCGGTCCAACATCAAGAACAATTATTTGTCTTTTTAATTAAAAAACAACTAATAGATTACTGAATTTCAAGCCTTGATAGAAAAACAATGTCAATACTGATAAATAAAAACCCAACCTCCAACTTGTGCAAAGTCTTAACAATGTATAATTTATAGTAGCAAGTTTCATCATGATCCATGAAGTCTTTGTGGCATTATCGCATACAGTTTTAGAGGCTCTGCCCCCGGTGGCCACAGGTACAATCAAAACATACCTGATATTAAACTTGTTCGAGGTCTTAGTGAGGTGACTTTGTGTACCAAGTTTCACATTGATATACCAAGATTTTGTCAAGATATTGCTGACATATTAACTACATGGAGTCAAGCAATTGGGCGACCTGCTCTACGTTTGGTGACTCAGGTCAAAACTTGATTTCGTTGTCAGGGTACTTCATGGTACATAACAACACAATCACAGCTGGTAATGATCACTGACTATTAAAATGCTCTGTTTACATACAATTGTTTTTTTTTTTTTTTTTTTTTTTTTACATATTCTAGGAGACAACATTATGTAAATTTAAAGGTGATGTTACCTAGTTTTTCATTATTTTGTAAATGTTTTGGGGACATTAAAAATGCTTAAAATGTTTGCACAGTATTGTTTGAGTCTGAGCCTTTTCATTCTGTTTATGGTAAATATTAATTTAAAAGGAAGTAAGTTAAAACCATAAAAAAATTTGCCAAACCCATAGATTACGTAAAATACAGAATTGCAGGTGTAGTAGTCCCTTTAGATTTTTTAAAAAAAATCATTGAAATCACAAAACAGACACCACTATAATTTTGTGCCTCAGTGTTCAATTAAATAGCTGACAATCATATGTTATCAACATGATCAAAGTTTAGCTTGTCTGGACATAATTTATGATTTTTGGCCCACATGGGTTAAAATACAGTGATAGGTCACAACACACTTTTGTGTGGCGATGACGGGGCGGGAATCCAACCCTACAGCGATTCTGCTATGCTACATATGATAGGGTTAGCATTGTGGAGCCGTAGAAATGGAGCAGACCTTCAGCTGTGACTGAAAGTGACAATGAATAATGCCAAACTGAAGTAGAAATAGATTGAAGGACACAGCTAGTTGAATGTTTTGGTGGATAGCTCTTCGGGAAGATAAAATCTCCCACAGCTCTAGACACTAATGTTCATGATAGCTGCAAGGTTTTTGCTTTGTTGGCCAAAATAAGTCATTGAGGAATCAAAGACATTATCATAGGTTTTTGTTGTTGTAATGGACTGCATTTATTGTTGTAAATCTGAAAATCCAAATTCCCGGTTTCCATCAACTCCACCATGAAGATGCACTTCTATCTTCATGGCATCGCCAACATTTTCTTACTTTTAAACTCTGATAAGACTGAAATGATGGTTCTTGGTCCAGTGAGACATCGGCATTAATTTGACCAGTTAGCGCTTAGCCTAGGCTCATGTGTCATCCATCACACTGATAAAGTGAGGAACCTTGGGGTCATTTTTGATCCTACATTGTCCTTTGACCTCCACATAAGAGATATTACGAGGACTGCTTTCTTCCATCTGCGAAATATCGAAGATTCATCTTATCCTGTCTATGGCTGATGCTGAGACCCTGATTCATGCATTTGATTCTTCTAGATTGGACTACTGCAATGCTCTATTTTCCGGTTTACCGCAGTCCAGCATTAGGGCTCTTCAATTGGTTCAAAATGCTGCTGCCACACTCTTGACAGGAAATAGAAAGTTCAACCACATTAGACCCATTTTAGCATCTTTTCACTGGCTTCCTGTCCCTGTGAGATCAGATTTGAAGGTTCTACTATTAACCTATAAAATTATTCACAGACTCACACCTTCCTACTTAGCTGATCTAATTAAACCCTATGTACTGGCCCAGGCTTTGCGTTCTTAGGGCGCAGGACTGAATAAAAAGTCTGCAGGTCACAGAGCTTTCTCTTATTGTGCCCCTGTTCTGTGGAATGATATCCCTGCATCAATAAAACAGATTCTGTAGAGACTTTCAAGTACAGACTTAAGACACACTTATTTTCCCTTTCGTATGGCTAGCATACTACATACTAGCATAGTATGTTACTATGCTTTTTGCCCTTTTAAATTTTATTAGTAAAGAGAGCGGGCCACGGCCTCAACTTTATCTAAATTCTGGGTCTGTTAGTGAAGTTTAGGGTTAGTGGCCAGTGATAACAAATTATACCTTAGGTGTGGGTTTCCCGGCCGACCGATTATGCACTTTTTCTCTTTGTCCAAGGTGGGGAATGGCAGTGCATGGGGTTGGAGGCTACAGACCACGGGATGCTGGACTGATCATTGCCTGAAGTTGATGCAGCAGATGTTGTTTTGATTTCCTGTTTTCCATTTCTTCAGCTTTGTAAAACTTTGTAAGTTTTACTGTTAACTGTTAAAATGGCCCAAGCAGAGGGTCACCCCTTTGAGTCTGGCCTGCTTGAGGTTTCTTCCTCAAATCCTCAGAGGGAGTTTTTTTTCTTACCACTGTCGCCTGTGTTTGCTCTAGGGGTTGGTAAGGTTAGACCTTACTTGTGTGAAGTGCCTTGAGGCAACTTTGTTGTGATTTGGTGCTATATAAAATTAAATAAATTGAAATTGAATTGAAATTACGTGTTGTGGAATTCCCCAAATAAATAATTTACCAGCAAAAATAAAAAAAATCAATAAGAAAATAAAAAATAAATTTGCTGTAATTTGGCAATACACCCATCCTGATCTCATGCCAAGTTCGTGAAGGCATCACGAAAAGTGATTTTATCTATTTGTTTGCGAAACCATCATGAAATGGAGTAGATTTTCATGACAGTGTCACGGAATAATTTTGTGATGGTATCACAAAATTTGGAGACGAGGGGTGGGGTGGGGGTTTGTGTTAAAATTAGTGATCGAAGGGTGACTGTCATGAAAATGTAATACATTTCATGATGGTATCACAAAATTAAAAAAAATGTGAGACTGGGCTGGATATACCACAGAAATGTATAACAACGAGATTTCAACACAAAGTATATTGAGTTAATTTTGTGTAAAATCGAAAGAGACTACACCTTTAAGATTTTCCAAAGTGACTGAAGACCAGATGCTTTGGCGTGTTTGTTCTTCATCCTACTGATGTTAAAATCACACCAAAGAACCATCATATATCTACAAGTAGACAAACATGATGAACACATGATGGCAAAGGCAGCACCTGATGAGAAAAAAGGCTTATTTCTGTTGTTACAAGTCTCGGTCTGTGAAGCCACATGAATGGATTGTTTCTCCATCAGAAGTGACATGATCACTTTTTCTTTACACTTTTTAAAGACCCTCACAGTCGTTTTCCTGCCCACGTCTCTCTCTCTCTCACACACACACACACACACACACACACACACACACACTGAGTAACCGTGTCAACATGTCTCATGATGAGTTGTATCACATTGATAGTTTGTTTTTGCTTTTTTTTGTACATTTCTATGTTTGACCTCAGATCAGTGGAACGTCACTGTGACAGCATGACTACAGGATAAATATGCAGATGAGTAAATAGTAATAAGGCGCTCCCTGCACACTGTAAAATATACCACAGAACTAAGTTCTGCAAACAACAACAACAACAGCAACAAAAACATTGTGCCAAAATCAACGAGAATATGACCATAAGGACAGCTTCACACTGTCAGCGGTTTATGGCACGTTTGTTAGCGCTGTCGCAGAGGTTTTGTTTTCATTATAGTTTATTGCACTTAAGAAAGAGAATTGATGGGCCAACACTACAAAAGTGCTTCAACTGATGACGCACAAATTAATTCAGTTGATTCCTAATGAAAATAACACATAATATGTATTCCATTTATTTATTTATTTTTTAACTGAAATTGGACACCTCCCTGGGAACCATCACCTTATCATGGTGGAGAGTTTTGTGTGTCCCTATGAACCTGAGAGCTGTGCTGTCTGGAGCCTTCGTGCTCCTGGTTGGGTCTCCCATGGCAAATTGATCTCAGGCGAGGGGCCAGACTAAGAATGATTCACAAAGACTCCATGGACAAATGAGGCAGAGGAAACATGACCCAGCCCGGAGGAAGCCTGGGACCCCCATCTGGAGCCAGGTCTGGATGGAGGGCCCGTCAGCGAGCGCCTAGTGGCCAGGTTCAGCCTGAAAAAGCAACATGAACTTTTTATCTCCACCCTGTGGGCTCACCACGTGCAGAGGGAACCGCTGGTGTTGGGTGTGCTGTCTCATGGCTGCCAGTGAAAGTTGAGGGCCTTGCCGGACCAGACCTGGGGGGCAGAAGCTAGCTCTGGGGGAGCCGGAGTTTGTGCTGGAGGTGGAGCGATACTAGTTAGATCTGGTGGGCCTCGTCTCCACACACAGCACTGGACCTTATTTTTCTCTCGAGTTGCCCAGGGTGTGAGGCTCCAGGCTGGTGTGGGGATATGCATGAGTCTGTGCTGAGCACTGTTACGTTGGAGTTTACCATGGTAGATGAGAGGGTCACTTCCCTGCACTTTATGGTGGCGGGACTGACTGGAGTTTGCGCCTATGCACTAAACAGCAGTTTGGAGTATTTGGCCTTCATGGAGTCCATGACTGGAGTCCTGCATGGGGCTCCAGTGGGGAACTCCATTGTTCTGTTGGGCCACTTCAACGACACACAAAGACAGATACACCTGGTGAAGCGTGACTGGGAGGAATGGCCTCCCTGATCTAATCCAGAGAAGCAGTTTGTTATTGGACTTCTGTACTAGTCACGGACTGTCCATAACAAACACCATGTTTGAACATAAGGATGCTCATAAGTGTACATGGTACCAGAGCACCCTAGGCCGAAGGTCGATGATCGATTTTGTGATCGTATCATCTGATCTGAGGCTGCATGTTCTGGACACACGGATGAAGAGAGGGGCAGAGCTGTCAACTGATCACCATCTGGTTGTGAGTTGGATCAGAGGGTGGGGTAGGGCTTTGGACAGACCTGGTAAGCCCAGATGGATAGTGCCAGTGACCTGGAAACATCTGGAATAGCCTGACAGATGTCCGACAGAACTTCAACTCACACCTCCAGTGGAGCTTTTCTAGCATCCCTGTGGAGGTTGGGGGCATTAAACCAGAATGGGCAATGTTCAAAGCTTCCATTGCTGAAGCTGCAGGAGGGAGCTGTGGCCTGAAGGTCTTAGGCGCCTCAAGTGGTGGCAACCCTCGAACACCGTGGTGGACAACAGTGGTCAGGGAAGCTATCTGAATGAAGAAGGAGTCCTTATGGAATATGTTATCTTGGACGACTCCAGAGGCAGTTGCAAGCTATCAACAGGCCCGAAGGGCAGCAGGTTCTGCTGTGAGCGAGGCAAAGTAGCAGGTGTGGGAGGAGTCCTGATTCACCATGGAGAAGGGCTTTCAGTCGGCACCAAGGTATTTATGGTGGACCATGAGGCACCTTAGGAAAGGAAAACAGGGAACCATCCAAGCTGTCTACAGTAAAGATGAGACTATGTTGACCTCAACTGAGGAGGTAATTGGGTGCTGGAAGGAACACTTTGAGGAACTCCTGCATCAGACTAGAGCATCCTCTATAGGCTGATGGGGGATCATCATCAATTTCCCTGGTGGAAGTCCCGAAGGAAGTCAAACAACTCTGCAGTAGCAAGGCCTGGGGGTTGATGAGATCTGTCCAGAAATGCTGAAGGCTCTTGTGGAGGGACTATCTTGGATGAGATGTCTCTCCAACATTGCGTGGGATCTAGAACAGTGCCTAAGGAGAGGGCTGTGTTCGGGTTCTCGGCAGTAAGTTGGACTCCTTTCCGGTGGAGGTTGGCCTCCGCCAGGGCTGTGCCTTGTCGCCAGTCCTGTTTGTGATATTCATAGACAGGATATCAAGGAGTAGTCGGGGGGAGGAGGGTTTCCAGTTTGATGGGCTCAGGGTCTCATCGATGCTTTTTTGCAGATGATGTGGTCCTGTTGGCTTCATCTGCCTGTGCCCTCCTACATTCACTGGATCAGTTCACAGCCAAGTGTGAAGTGGCTGGGATCAGGATCAGCACCTCTAAATCTGAGGCCATGGTTCTCAACAGGAAACAGATGGATTGCCTACTCCGGGTAGGGAATGAGGTCTTGCCCCAAATGAAGGAGTTCAAGTACCTCTGGGTCTTGTTCACGAGTGAGAGGATGATGGAGCGGAAGATTGGCCGGAGAATTGGCGCAGCAGGGGTGGTATTGCATTCGCTCTACCGTACTGTTGTGACGAAAAGGGAGCTGAGCCAAAAGGCGAAGCTCTTGATTTACTGGTCAATCTTTGTTTGTACTTTCACCTATGGTCATGAGGGTTGGGTCATGACTGAAAGAAATAGATTGCGGGTACAAGTGGTTGAAATGGGTTTCCTCGGGAGGGTAGCTGATGTGTCCTATAGAGATGGGTAGAGAACCACAGTCATTCGTGAGGACCTCGGTGTCAAGCCACTGCTCCTTTGCACTAAAAGCAGCCAGCTGAGGTGGTTCAGTCATCTGGTAAGGATGCCTTCTGGGTGCCTCCCCAGGCACGTCCAGCTGGAAAGAGATCCTGAGGAAGACCCAAGACTAGGTGGAGAGATTATGTCTCCACACTGGCCTGGGAATGACTCGGGATCCACCAGTCAGAAGTGGTTAATGTGGCCCGGGAAAGGGAAGTTGGGGTCCCCTGCTGGAGCTGTTGCTCACGTGACTCGATCCCGAATAAGCGGTTGAAGATGTATGCATGTATGAAGTTGGACAAACTTAATCAATTTGGGTGTTACCAACTGAAATAATGTCTTTGATTTTCAATGTTGTTTGTTTGACCATCAGCAAAATTATGTATAAACCTCTCTGACTGAATTTCATGACTCTTGGTGTCAGGTCAGAGCATCATCTAATGAAGATCCTAATAAATACTGAATTAGATCCACATCAAAGTGTAGATTCAGGAACTGTTTAACATTGCAGGATGGGGCTATTTTTGAACATTTCCATCAGTTTCTCGTGAGTTGCACCTGTCAAATAAATAAATAAATAAAAATGCCCCTTGTCCTATAAAGGACCCGAGGCCCATTATTGCTGGTGTTGAACCCTGGATTTCCCATCATGAAGCGAATGAGAGTCTACAATTCCTCCTGGACTGGACATCAGTCCAATACACGTTACTTCCCCAGACAAGGCCGGTGCCCATTTACAGCTGGGTGGACTGAGATGATGCAGATGAAGTGTCTTGTCTAAGGACACAGACAGGTGGTGTAACCTGGAATCAAATCAAAGTGTCCATATTAGGAGCTCAACTCCTTGTCTCAACATATTTATAGTGACAATATCTATCAATGTGTCCGATTTTTTTGTGGATCTGGGTAAAAATTTAAATCCAATTTTTTGTAGTTTTACGTGCACATGCAATTGATTTACATACCATATTTTCTATAAGTCTCACCTGTTAAGAATTGCATTTTCAAAAGGAAAACCCTATATATAAGTCGTACCTTTTTTCTGTATTATCAACTCTTCATTTTGGACTTTTTGTACATTGCTGTAGTGTACTTTATATTATTGGTATTTATTATTTTCTTATTAGAGTTTATTTTGTTTAGTTTCTCAGAAAGTCCTATATAAATAGTCAGTACAATTATTATTATTAATAATGAGTGTGCCATTTTTCAGTATCTAAGTCACACCGGAGTATAAGTCACAGAATCTCCCAAATTGGTAAACAAACAAACAACAAACAAACAAACAAACATGACTTATACTACGGAAAATACGGCATTTAAGTCATGCAAATCCAGCAAACTTTTTTTCTGTAGGGGATAACAAATAAGATAGAAACACATATTATAGTAAAGTTGACTGTTGGCTTTGGTCATCAATAAACAAAAAAATGCAAGTGTCATTTTCAGCTGGAGTCCAAAATGTTAAAAGGCACCTAAAGAGTTTTTCTGTTAGGGGAAAAATGTAGAAACAAACAAAAATAAATAAATAAGTAAATCCTGGTCGTTATAAGATCTGGATACATTATGAGGTGTTGGACATGAATTTATGGCACTTTTGTTCGGCTCTAATGTTTTTGGATAATTATGGGTGTTCTGACTGATTGTCCAGAAAGGCAGTTTGATGCGGATCCCTGTAGAGATTCAGGTTGAGCAGATTGCAGTTTATATTATTTTTCTACAATTGGCACACACAGGCCACTCCATTAGGTACACCTTGAAAGCACAGGGTTCGACCCCCATTTTGTTTTCAGAGCTGCTTTAATTCTTCACAGCATTTGAGTCAGTACGGCGCTCAAAACCGTTCCTCAGAGAGTTTGGTCCATGCTGAGTCAGCATGACTGCCTTGGATCCAAGGGTTCATGTTTTTCATGACAAATTCTGACGCTCCAATCTGAATGTGGCAGTAGAAATCAATACTCATCCAGGCTTCAGTTTGCAGTTGCTAGCTGGTAGCCGCGTAGTTTTCTGCTGCTGTAGACCATTTGCCACAGTGATGGATAGCTTGTGCATTCAAAGATTATTTGTGATTTTGGTGCCTTCAACCAGTCTGACGTCTGCCAAAAACAAGGCTGTTTCACCTAGAACGCTGCCACTCGCTGGATTGTGATTCTTCTTCGGACCATTCTCTAGAGATCGTAGAACCCACAGCCATGCAATGTTCTAAGTGACTTACATTTCTTCCACGTTCTGAAGCTTGGTTTGAACATCAGCGGATCCTCTCAAAGGCATCGAGTTCCTGCCACACGATTGGCTGTTTGGACATTTTCTTTAAAGAGAAGTTGAAAGGGTGTACCTAATGAAGTGGCCGGTGTAGGATCTATTGAAGACGGAAAGATTAAACTGTAAACAGTATATCACTTACTATAAATGATGATGCAGATCTATGTTTGGGTTTTATGACTAAAATGTTCAGTTTTAGTCCTTGGAATTTGTAATTTGGCACAATGTTTTTCAAAAGTAAACTTTTGTCATTAAATAATCTGAGCATTAAGCTCTTTGGAAAGTACTAAACTAACATGTAGAGTAAAATGTGTCCTTATAGCTTCCTTTACATCAACTCAGTCTTAAAGTCACACTTTTACTGTTGTCTGGCATCGGGTCCCAATGTGTTGCCTTACTGCCGGAGCTGTTTCTGTATCTGTAATACCATCAAAGCAGAGATTTGGGTATTTCCGGTGTCTATTTCCTGGACTAATCTCCTTGTAGTGAGATTCACAGTGAGCTGAGAACCTGGATCAGTAAAAGCAGTGCGTGAAATCTCCAGCCATTCAGGAAAATTGTTAAATCACATGACGGTGTCCTTCTTTTTCTTCACCCGGCCGCCCGACAGTAGGATTGGGAGAAACGCTGGAATAACCGAGAGATGGAAACACCTTTACATTCACATTAGAACTCATCTTTTGTTAGAATGTCGAAACCCGGGGGGAAGAATAAATAGAACAGAGGAAAACTGACGTCTCCGTTCTTATAGATCTTTGATTTTTGTCTCTAGGTCTCCTGCTGTCTGTTAGAAACTCACCAATGCGTAGACCATACTGTCATCAGGAAATAGACCGCAGCGGCAGATGGGATATAAGGAGGAAAAAAAACAAAAATTGTTTCTTTTTTTGTAACTTTCTAACGAATGGCAGAGTTATTCTGTGAGAGCAAACGTACCTGTAGAGATAGTAGAAGAAAGAGAGCAGGTAGAAACCCAGTTTACACCACGACTCTTTCTGGCAGTAATTGAGAATGTCGGCGTTCATGACACTGACGGGATCGTACATGACCTCAGACCCATCCGCAGGCCGATGACAAAACCTGAAAGAATTAAATATTTGAGTCACTTATTCATCCTCAAATAGAGGCTGAACATACCTACAGTGTCCCTCCACCAAGTCGAATCCAGATCATCATTCTGTCCCTGCAGGCCCTGCACATCACCTGACAGTTGCACGCTTGGAGCTGGATGTACGGTTTTAATCATTTTCAAAATTTTCCTGAGCCCAGTCAAGCTCAGGGAAGCCCAGTCTGTGGTTTGCACAACTCTGTGTCCAATTTTCATGCCAAGCACAGAGAGAGTTAACCCACAACATCAAGAGTTGGGGCAGGGTTTGTCCGGACTGTACACTTTAGGGTCCCATGGCTTCGTGTCTTACTGCAGGGTTGTGAGACTTGTACACTAACCAGTGACTCAAGGCAGTGACTGGATGACCAGCATACCAGTGTCATATGGAATTATGTTTCCACTCCTTTTAAATCATATTATTAACCATGGAACAGGTCTCAGCCTCACTATATCTAAATTCTGGGTCTGTTAGTGAAGCACAGGGCTAGTTGTCAGCAACTGCTTTAGTAATCTCTGCTTCCTTGTTGATTTACTGCTGGTGAACTAAAGCCTTAGGCACTGTTATCTCCAGCTGATATATTCTGCTCTTTTTCTCTCTGTCCAGAGTACTGTTGCTGGGATCTGAGAGGATGGCACTCCTTCCAGAGGACCAGACTAACCTGGCATTGGCATATGAGGTCTGCTATCAGAAGTATTCAAGAGAGTAAACTAGATACTCTGCACCAAGATGGACCATTTGTACCTTAATAACTGACTATCTGTTATCGTATAAAAACCTTGCAACTGTTAGAATGGCCAAGCAGTGGGTCACTCCTCTGAGTCTGGTCTGCTTTAGGTTTCTTCCTCAAAAACACCAGGGGGAGACTTTTTCTTACCACCTTTGTCTGTGTGCTTGCTCAGAGGGGTTGGTAAGGTTAGACTTTACCTGTGTGAAGCTTTGTTGTGATTTGGCATGATATAAATAATTTGAATTGAATTGACGATAGTGAATGTGAATGTTTGTCTGTCGATATGTGGCCATGTGACAGACTGGCATCCTGTCCAGGGTGTACCCTGGCTTGTGTCCTATGACTTCTGGGATAGGTGCTAACCTCCCCGTGACCCTTACTTGGAGTAAGCCGGTGTAGAAAATGGATGGATGAATTGATGACTTTGGTACCAGGTCATTTTAGAGGATCTCTGGTTACCCTTGAATGACTTTGTGCCAAACAAACAGTTACTTCAGGAGACTTGGATGACATCAGTGACACTTTGGCCATGTGGTGCATTTTGGCATGTGGTTGGATCATGTGCCAAAACACACCACATGGCCAAAGTGTGAGTACCTCAGTGTTGATGACCCCACAGGTTGGAGAAGACCAAGTGGATGCCCATGTTTCACCTGGCTGCAGTAGATAGGTGGCTCCTTTCAAGAGGTAGAGGTGGACTGGTTGTCTGCCTGTTTGGTTGCCACTCAAGGCTTTTCTGCAATGTGGTGGATGCGACAAAACACAGCACCAGTGCACGCTCCTAGACATGACCTGAGGATGAGTTTGGCCAGAGTTTACACCAGGTTTGCTTGGAGTTGCACCAAACTGCCTAATTGTTTGCTTTATGGGACAAGCACCAAAGTTTGCACAAACTGTTGAATATATAATTAAAAAATACGATGTCATGCCAAGCTCAGTCTAATTCATTTTTTAAATCAACGTATTTGTGGTTGTAACGGATTGAGTGTGTATGAAAATGACAAAAAAAAAAAAAGACTTAATTTGTGTCTCTTTGACATATAGTAATGAAGATGGTATTTTAATGATATTCCAGAACCCAGATGGTGACCATCTTGAATTTTGCTATTTATTATCCTCAGGAGAAAAATTATAGATGACGATATGGAGAGATGGCTTCAACACCTGGCCAACATTGTTGGATGAGCTTTACAACACTCATGCGCAAGAAGAAGAAGAAAAAGAAGCAGAAGAAGAAGAAGAAGGGGAAAAATTCACCATGGAAGTTATTTACATTACACATCAAGTGATGTCTGTGCAAAGTTTGGTTCTTTTACCATAAAACACACAATTGTCGTGATAATTGATTCATACGGTGCATCCAGAAAGTATTCACAGCGCTACACCTTTTCCACATTTTGTTCTGTTACAGCCTTATTTCAGAATGGGTTAAATTAATTTTTCCCTCAAAATTCTACACACAATACCCCATAATGACAATGTGCAAAAAGTTTCATGAGATTTGTTTGCAAATTTATTAAAAATAAAAAATACTAAGAAGTCACGTGTACATAAGTATTCACAGCCCATGAAGCTCAAAATTGAGCACAGGTGCATCCTGCTTCCACTGATCCTCCTTGAGATGTTTCTGCAGCTTAATTGGAGTCCACCTGGAGTAAATTCAGTTGATTGGTCATGTTTTAGAAAGACACACACCTGTCTACATATAAGGTCCCACAGTTGACAGTCAGAGCACAAAGCAATCATGAAGTCAAAAAAATTGTCTGTAGACCTCTGAGACAGGATTGTCTCCAGGCACAAATCTGGGGAAGGGTATAGAAACATTTGTGCTGCTTTGAAGGTCCCAGTGACCACAGTGGCCTCCATTATCCCTAAAGGGAAGAAGGTCAGATCCACCATGACTGTTCCTAGAGCTGGCCACCCATCTAAACTGAGAAACAAGAACCTGATGGTCACACTGTCAGAGCTCCAGTATTCCTCTGTGGAGAGAGGGAAGCCTTCCAGACAGACAACCATCTTTGCAGCAATCCACCAGTCAGGCCTGTATGGTAGAGTGGCCAGATGGAAGCCACCCCTTAGTAAAAAGGCACATGGCAGCCCGCCTGGAGTTTGACAAAAGGCACCTGAAAGACTCAGACATGAGAAACAAAATTCTCTGGTTTGATGAGACAAAGGGCCCTGTCCCACTGGCATTTAGGAGGATTTGCGGATGGAATGCGCACAAAAGTGGCCCACATCTGCCAAACAACTGCAGTAATCGTGTAACATTCCTGTATGAGTCGGCCGCCATCCGAACACATCCGTGATCATCCGCAGAGGCACGCATGTCCGCAGCCAGGATTTTTGAGCAGCTCAAAAATCCTGCTGCGGATGAGATCCACATCACTGCCTGAACACATACTGAAGACATACGCAGGACATACACAACCAATGCGCTGCATATCCCCTGTCATCCGCTGATATCTGCAACCGGCGGCTTGGCGGCGGACTGGGACAGTGTGCAAAACAGATATGGTGCGTGCCCAGCACGGCCACATCACGGTCGCAAATGGTATGTCGCGCATGCAGACAGAGTGGGCACGGATGAAGCAAGTGCATCACGGCCGCTCTGCCCCTCATGGGGGCACCTCTGCGGTTGCCTTCGCTTCTGTTCCCTGTTATATCCGCTTTTCTTCCTCATGTATTCGCTGATCCACCCCGGGACATTTGTCATTTCCGCCCACCTTTGTTGCGGACGCTCGGCTTTTGTCTCCTCATTTCATGCACAAATCCTCCTAAACGCCAGTGGGACAGGGCCCTAAGATTGAACTCTTTGGTGTGAATGTCAGGTGTCATGTTTGGAGGAAACCAGGCACCATCCCTACAGTGAAGCATGGTGGTGGCAGCATCATGCTGTGGGGATGTTTTTCAGCAGCAGGAACTGGAAGACTCGTCAGGATTGAGGGAAAGATGAATGCAGCAATGTACAGAGACATCCTGGATGAAAACCTGCTCCAGAGTGCTCTTGACCTCAGACTGGGGCGACGGTTCATCTTTCAGCAGGACAATGACCCTAAGTACACAGCCAAGATATCAAAAGAGTGGCTTCAGAACAACTCTGTGAATGTCCTTGAGTGGCCCAGCCAGAGCCCAGACCGGAATCCGATTGAAAATCTCTGGAGAGATCTGAAAATGGCTGTACACCGACACTCCCCATCCAACCTGATGGAGCTTGAGAGGTGCTGTAAAGAGGAATGGACAAAACTGCCCAAAGATAGGTGCAACAAGCTTGTGGCATCATATTCAAGAAGACTTGAGGCTGTAATTGCTGCCAAAGATGCATCAACAAAGTATTGAGCAAAGAGTGTGAATACCTACGTACATGTGATTTTTTTTTTTTAGTTAGAAACATTGAGTGATTTGTAGTTCTGTTGTGCATGGCAGAGGTCAGAGAAGAATGCCCAGGCTGGTTTATGCTGATAGAGAAGAACCGGAAAAGTAAAACAAGTGCTTGTTACAATCAAAGTATGGAGAAGATCATCTGTGATAGCACAATAATGGTAACGTTGAAGCAAACGGGGGACAGCAGCACAAAACCACACCAGGTGCCACAGCTGTCAGTAAAGAACAGGAACCAGAAGCTACAGCAGACACGGGTCAGCACCACTAAACAAACAAACAAACAAAAAAACATGACCTGGGGTCTCATGTACAAAGGCGGCATACACACAAAAACGTGGCGTATGTCCATCTCCAGCTACTTATCTTGAATTTCAGCTTTGTGGGTTGTTGTGTTGCCAGTCTTAAAGTCTACTTTACCTCAATACAAGTCCCAGAATTGGTGTCTAAACCTGTTCCTGAGCCAGATGTCTGTCAGATGTTGCGTACCTCCACAGGTGGTAGAGGAGCAGTGGGATGTTCAGGCCGAGTGTGACCCACTCGCCAGCACACATGAACATCAGGCAGAAGAGCCCGTGGATGGAGTACTCTGGTACCACCAACTAATGGAGATAAACACAACCAGAAGTAGCCGTTAAGACCCGGTAAATGCTGTTATTGGTTTTGTATTTGTTTAACAGCTGCAGTCTCAGACATCCCTCAGAACCACACTGGGACACAGAAATCTGTGTTTGAAGTGAACAAAACTTCATTGTATTTGACATATTGATTGTTCTGCCTTGGCAAGAAATTTTGGCATTCATATCATAAAACTATTGGGTAGATGAGTCTACTTTGTACCCAAAGGGTGCAAAAGAAGGCAGCAGGTCAGTGTCTCTTGCATCTTTTCACTGTAATTACCTGCATGTTGAGGAAAAATTGTCAGATTCTGTTGAGTCCTTTACATCCAGACTTAAAACATATCCTGGTCTTTTAACCTCCTAAGACCCGGAGGTTCTCATGAAACAAAACTTAGTATTATGGTCTAGACAACCAAAAATATCATGTCCACATATGTGGATGCCAGGCCCTAGGAGGTTAAATATGTAATCAGTTATTGTGCAGTGTTGGATAGTCTTAGAGTGACCAGTCATTGTTCTTCCTGGTGGATTAGGATTTCACTCTCAGTACACTTCCATGACAATACTTCATTCATGAAGCATAGGACTGTCCTGCTCATGTAGATTAAAATGTTCTTTTGTGCTTTCACACAACTATTTGTTCTTAAACATAATTGCTTTGAATCCAGATAAGATTTAAGACTTTTCAGTATGTACATGACCCTTAGTAGGGGTATGTGCTTTAAAATTTACATGAACAATAAATCCCCTTGAAGAGGATATTCTGGAAAATAAAGTTTAAAATGCACCAAAATACGAACAAATATCCCTAACCTGAGGCCAACTTGTAATTACATTTCATGACCACTTGATGGTGACACAACTTTGAAACTGGACAGCTAACTATTGAAAATCCATGTTAAAACTGAGTGTTATATTCCTTCTATGGCAGCTAGTTAAATCTATAACTGTGCACAATAGATTGCATAATTACAGGCTTACCAAAAGACAAAAAAATCTTGCAATTTTTAGATCCAAAATTGATCTGGTTTATCTGGTCTGGTTACAAAACTCAACGTCAGTGTCAGAAAAGTAATTAATTGCACTGCAGCAATGACATGGAATTTGTTCTTTGTGATATTCTGGAGGATGGGGGAATTTGAAGCGTTCCAGTCGTGTCGTCTGTACGAACCCGCAGCTGAAGATAATTAATCAATAAATCAACCCTCTCTCCTCTGAGAATCAGTCCATCTACCAAATGTTGTGCAACCAGATGCAGATTCTTAATGTCACAGCTTCCCACTGAAAAACCCATTATGAGTGCAGAGTTCAACTTTCTAAGCGCCGTCCCCCACAGGGGTCACACCACCGCCTCTAAAAATATTTAACGGGCCTGTTCTTGCTTCTCTTGTTGAGATGTAACGACTATTTAAGTTTGTCTTGTCAAATGATGTTTTCAAAAAAAAATCCTGCCCACTTTGCAAAATGCCAGAACGCAGTGTCAAAAAATATATCCGAGTGCACAATTAAGTGTCGGCGTTTGTGTGCGTGTGCAGAGCACTGATGGATTGTGGGTACAGGGTACTTGTGAAATGAATCAGGATGTGTCACGATCCTCACAATGCTTTCGAAAGACAAACGATGATGGTTTTTCTGAAGCTGGTCAGCAGCAGGTGAAAAACATCGATTACTCACTCTGCGGAGCAGGTTGCAGATTCTTTCGATGTTGAGGATTCGTTCCCTCTGTGAAGCGGATACAAATGAAGTGTGATTAATGTTGCATTTATTCATTGTTTTCATGTCAATGCCGGCTGATTGCACACACAGTACTTTTAAATCAGACAGTTCTAAGTCACAAAGTTTTATGTGAGGCGTAATCAAGAAGGAAAAATGAATGACAATTAATCTGCAAAAAGAAAAAAAGTATTTATATCATAGGTGGTGGAAGCCGGGAGGAATGGTAGGACAGTTAATCAGACTTTTATGTAGTTTTTTTTTTTTTAGATTCCTGACTGGATTACACCACGTCTGAAACAATAACATGTGCTCTTTATCTCATAAGCCAAACTGCTTTGAGTCTCTTGTGATCTGCTACAGAAGATTCAATAATCGTTTTTTGAAATGAAAGCAATCCATCTTACTGCCGCATGTGGGGGCGGCTCGCTGGGGCTTCTTGATCTGCTGGTATATTTGGGTGTCTATCGATTCGCCAGTGAGACAAACAAGATGCAGTTCAGAGTTTTATTTAATCAAAAGATTCAGACAGATGCCGTGTACGAGTTTTATGTATGTGCAGTTTTTAACACGGTTGCGTTGATGAGCAGATTGTGTGGATGTGCTGCACATGTTGTTGAACGGAGCCCAAACTGGAAGGATTTCAGTTTGAGCTCCACGATGAGAGAGCTGCTTCCTATTTGCTTCAGTCACCTCAACATCTTTCACGTGTGAGCATTCACAAAGACACAAACTCCATCCTCCCCGCTGAACCCAAAGTGGATCCTGGCCTGAAACCAAGGCATCCGGCTTTCAAAGCAGAAAGTACATCACGGGTCTGCCAGCCTCAGCCCACACACACGTCAGTCCCCATCGTCTCAAAGTGCTGTGAAATATCAAATATAAAGCGCACAGTGCCAGCGCGCCACACTGCAGCTTGTCATTTCTCACATCAATTATTCTCCAATAACTCTGCTGATATTTTTCTAATCTCCAGCCTCGTTCATTTCCCTCTGAGTTTATCAGTTTCACTGAGACAAACTTAGTGCAAGAAAACCCACAAACCCAGTTCATGCAAAAGCAAATCGTAAAGCAGCGTCATGATGAATTTTTATAGAGGATGATTTTGCAAAATCTCAACTGCAGTTTGCTAGAAGGCACATGGGGAAACCTGAGCCTAGGTTTGATCTGTTTTCCTCTTTTACAATCCGTCTCTCCTCCAACATGAACCTGGTTTCCTGGTTTCTCCACTCACATCCACAGAAGCCTAGAATTCTTTCAGAGCTGTCAAGTGTGTCCTGGTGGCTTCCCTCATTTGTCTCTTCCCAGCATGGCCACTCAATTTTTGAGAAGTGCCTACTTGACACAGATTTACCGTATTGTACCGTACGGCTTGTATGTCTTAATGAGGAATGGAAAAGTCCGTGTATCCATCCTCCAACTTGTCTCAAGAAAACTTGATGATTTAGTCCTTATACTTAGAACAAATCACCCCCCCCCCCCCCCCCTTTTTTTTTAAATGTGTTGCAGACCTTAAGTGCAGGAATGGATTTATATTAAAAATTAAATGAAGTTGACTGGACAAAATATGAAATATCTTTGATTTGCAATGAACTAGAAATTAAAGTAAACGTAAATGTACCCAACTTGATTGGCGGAGGTCATAAATAGCACATTTAGCACATTATTTCTGAAGGAGACTTCAGAAAATTTGTAGACCAGTGTTATCAGGTGGCTTTCGAAAAGAATGAGAAAGCAAATACTACTGTGATAAATTAGTTTCAAGGTCAGACTGACCATTGGAGAAAGTTTAACTACTAATAATATGTATGTGTGGCAGTATATGTTTGTGTTCTGTATTTGAAGGTAATATTTCTGCATTTCATCCACTGATAAAGCAGCACTTTTATTTTATGAATTACTTTAGTTCTTTGAATGTAGTGGCTGCTGTGAGACCCCGTTTTAGTCTCTGCCATGTCAAACTGCTGTTTCTCTCTTGCTGACAAACATTTATTTATTCATTTATTTTGCAGACAGTGGCGGTTGTGTCAGTGTGCAAACGTCAGAAATGATTGCTGTTTGTTTTCTGAGGCTGTGTCCTGCGTCGTGTGTTTGTGCAGTTATTTGGCATTTACACACGGGAAACGTATCAGCGTTATTTCAGACCCCAGTCAGCATGCTCAGTATTGTTTCAGGGTTTTTCTTTGAGAGCAGAAGCTGACCGACGTGCTCCAAAGCTTCTAATGTTCCGTATTTACCGGGACTGTGTTGATCCAACTGTGTGAGCGAGGTCTGGTGTATGTGGGACAAATAAACATGTGGATGCACCGAGAGACGTGTGTGATATTGTGCAGGTGCTGCAGAAGCTGGCGAGCCTCCGGACTCCCACAGACTTCACAGTTATCGCTCCCACTCCTCATCGCTCGCAGTTCACACGCAGGTTCAGATCAGAGCGAGAACATTAGCTAACTTGTGAAGCAGAAATTCGCAGCTGCTGTTCACATGCTAAAAGAATAATTACACTAATTATAACTTTGTGTTAATGTTTTGATTTTTCTCCCTTTAATAGTGGAGCAGGGTGGCATGAACACATGGCAGAATTTGGCTTGTAGGGGTCAAGAGGTCAGGGGCCTTAAAAACACAATACAGTTTGTAAGAGAAATATTGCACCAATGTCAAAGTGATATAACTCCAAAGAACATTCTTATCAGGTGTTCAAAGGGGCTTTCACAGCAGGAGTTTGTTTGGTCTCAAACCCTGGACTAAAATGTTAGTCTTGCACTTTTCCCTCGGTTCAGTTTGCTTTTTGCACAACAGTATTAACACACAAGACTCATAGTGACCTATTGGAGTAGTGGTCAGCACTATTGCCTCCCAGCAAGAAGGTCCTGGGTTCAAAGCCAACCACCAACATTCTCCTTATATACATGGAGTTGTTTCAAAAAAGGCATTGGGAGTAAAATGTGCCAAATCAAGATGTAAATCCATCCTAGCTCCACTGTGGTGACCCCAGGAAAATGGGTTCTCCCAGTAGGAAGTCCAGCTGTTTAGTATTCACTTATTTCAGAACTAAGGTTCATGCACCAGGGGCTTCGGTCTTTGAGATCATGAGACACACGAGAAAAGCTTATGGAGTCATGAGGACATATTTGATGATGCTGATACCTTTTTGAGAGAACAAAGGTCCAAGTCTTTAGGATTCTTGTACTTCCTGTCTTACTATATGGCACTGAGGCCTGGACGTGAACCAGAGACCTAAGGTCTGGATGTCTGTGGTACTAGGTCTCTTCAGAGCATCCATGGTTACCATTGGAATGACACTGTGTCAACCAAACAAATATTTAGAAAGCCGTAGTACTTGCATCGTGAGGGAACATCAGCGGCAACTTTAAGGCCACGTGACACATTTCTCTATGCACAATTCAGCACGCAGGTTGAAAAGCAGGCAGGGCTGTGGCTGTTGGAACAGGTTTCATGGAGGTGTAGCTGTACTGGACATCAACATGGACCTTTTCAAGGTGGACATGGACCTGCACTGTTAATGCCACAGATCATGGTTGGATGGAAATGGACCAAACACACTGAATGTGAAGGCACCATATGAAACAATCACTTTGCCCCTGCACAGACTGGATCATACAGAGCTAGCAGCTCTCTAGATAACGACATGTGTAACATATGTCACAGAAGTCTAAAACAAATCATTTCAGGACTTAAATTTTATGATGGGAGAATTTTTGCAACAGTCAGAATTTGTGGACTTTTAAGTTATTTAAAGTTAAATTCCAACCTCATTTAACTGTGAAGTAGCCAATAACAGATGTGGTCCAATACGACCCCTTTAACATTTCTTAAAGTAACAGCAACACACTGGACGGTACAGATAGCTGGTTCATTTGCAGCAAACTTTTCAGGGAATGGAGCAGCCAGCGGGAAGCCTGGATTAGTAAGATCTGTTTCCAACGCAGTTGTAGGTTGGAGAAAATAGACAGGCTAAATGTCATTCAAAGATTTCATTCTTATATAACATGAATTTACATATAAAATGATGTCTGCGTGCAGTATGATTACTGGCATTCTAACAATGCACTGCCCATCACTCATAAAACTAAGATATTTGCTTATAAAACTCAAGAGTGCTGTGACCTCATAACCTCTGCCAACACATCAAACACATTTCTGTAACTATTAGTGAGAAATATGAGCAGGATTATGCAAAAACTACAAAACCGGTCAAGGATGGAACCAGTACCTTTAGGAGCAGATCCAGTTAAAGGGACAGATCCAGGATTTTTTTTTTCTTCCCACTTTCTTTAACATTGTAAGATTTTCAACATTTTCATGAATTTCCAAAGAGATAATCCAGATGATAGCATTCTACATTTTTTTCCCATAAAGATCTTGAAAATCTTTCAGAAAATGGTTGTAAAATATTCTACCTTGAAATTCTAAAGAAAAAAAAAAATTCCTGTCTCTTCCCTGTGAACTGGATTCATTCAAAAATTTAATGCTTTCTTCCTTGACCTATAACCTCAAAAGGTTTATGAAAACTGGTGAAATCCTAAATACACTTTGATGAAAGAGAATAAAGGCCAGAATTTTGTGCACATGTATTGGCATTGTTTTTTTGTTTTTTTTTCAGCATGTTCTTACCGCTCTGGTGGGATTACTCTGATCGATGGGGTTTTTGAAGTCTGTGCGAAGCTCATCAAATGCAATAATCTGGGGAAACAATAACAATAAAACCAGACACTTGTTTTACTTGAATATTACACAGTGACTTAAATTCTTTTATTAAAGTGTGTGTGTGTATTATATATATATATATATATATATATATATATATATATATATATATATATATATGTGTGTGTGTGTATGTATGTATGTCAAAGTAGAGTCTGTGATTTGGTAGAATTGGAGATTCTACTAGAATCTCCAATCAGAAACTGTACTAGTAGACTAGTACACTAGTAGACTCTACTGGCAGAATCAGAGATTTTACCAGTAGAGACTCTGATCGCTGTCTCTACTGGTAAAATCTCCAATTCTACCAAATTGCAGACTCTACTTTGACACACACACACACACACACTACCGTGTTGCCCGTGGGGATCCACAGGCTCTAGATTGGGTCGTATTTCTAAAATAGGTCGCTGACATTTTTCAAGGGTGGTAATAAATGAAGCAAAGTTTCTATAATGATTTGGAACGGGGTGTGAGTCCAGAATGTAAATATCAACATCCATTGTTCAGTGTTCTTAGATAATATCCATAATTTCTCCAAACATATTAGTCCTATCAACTTTCCGTCTTTGCGACGTTCATCCTTGACCCAAAATACATAAACATACCAAACAGCAAATGTCAGCTCTCCCCAGTTCCTCTGTGATTGAAGCCACTCACACGCACGCACACAGAGGCCACTTGGCCTTTAATATATAGATTTGTTGCATGTCTCTGTCTCCACCAGACAGAATATTTCATTTAATGCTTTTCTGGACACTTCCTTCACAGCTGCAGCCGGAGTGCCGTGTGTGCTGTCTGAACTCGTCGTGCATGCATAATGACTAATATTACTAATATTATTAACACGACTGTATAATAATACAGTCGTGCTCTTTATCATCACACCGTATGTGCAATGTTGCTCTGTCTGAGGCATGAGCCATTATATCATCTATTATTCTTTCAAGTGAGGCTTAAATTCTCTGTGCTGCAGCACGCCGTCAGCCTGGATTCTGTTTTCTGTCATCATCACACATCCCGCCTTATGTTTTAATCTCTTCTAGGAGTGCACGTAAGAAACAAAAGCACAATCTGCTTTATTTTAGAATGTATAACATTTTCAGGATAATTTACTGGATCATTTCATCTGGAAATGTGAGAATTCCTCATTTCTATTCAAAGCCAGATTTAATCCTGTCACGTAAGAGGTTCTTGAAAATGAAGTTTTGAATAATCCTGCAAACAAACCAAATAAACAAATAAATATATGCATGAAAACAGTAATGTCCACAGAAGGACAGAACTCACAACACAATAATCATGCTCACTTTCATGAAAATGCCATTTTCTTGTTGTCAAAAGTGCAAACAGTGCACACTGAAAACAATGACTGAATTTTTGTTTGTTTGACTTTTGTTTGTTTGTTTGGTGGTCTTTATAGCTTCCAGACTGAAGGCTTGGACATAAAAGAAACTGACTTACAACTTCAACCACACCTGCTCCTAATTTCCATCATGCATGTGATATGATTATTCCCTGCAACAATCCTGGCAAACGGTATATGGGACATGACACAACAACACAAATGTGTCATGTCCCATATACCGTTTGCCACCTGTCATGTCCCATATATGACACAACAACACAAATATATTTGTTTATTTATTTTAAATTGATTTGGTGCATCAAAGTTAGCAAAAAAAAAAAAAAAAAAATGTTGGGAGCCGAGGTCAATGGACACACCCAAGGCTGCCACTGCCTGCTGAAAACTACAAATTTTGCACAGTGCATGCATACAAACAAACATACATGGTTCTTTATTTTGCAGTTTGTTGTTAAAACACTTTATTGATGTGCAGAGAGAAATTAAGTGCTGAAAAGCAGCAAAACATGATTTAAAAGTATAGGAGCATCACGATGACGTGAAAAATAAACGTTTTCCCAAACGTAACTCTCCCGTACGCGTCCACATGGCTCTGTGTTGTAAACAGATGGAGTTTCCATGGCGAAACAGTGAGCCCCTCAGTGGTTACTATAGCAGTGAAAAAACTGATCTGGTTGAGGGCCATATTGATTTGGTCCGCCAATGAGCAGAGGCAAAGAGACTAAGAGTTTAATTTTCATCACATGGTTGAGCCTTGAGCCAGACATGGGCTTTTCTCCATCGTCTTCGCCCACAGACAAGCTGGCTGACTCACATGTTGTCTCACTCACTCAGTCAGTTGGCACGTTTGTCATTTCAAGTCATACATTCAATGTTCCGTTCTGTGGGCCATATTTTTCATCCCGCCACGGGAGAAATGTCCAAGGCGGGAAAGCTATGCTTTGTGCAACCAGCAAAGTGAGTGCGCTGGTCAATAGCAATATGCGAGCAAAGTCACCTCCAGACGCCATGATGTCATGATCCCTAAGCTACCCAGTTTCTGGCCACATTTTTGAGCAAATCCAGCTCAAATCAGCTAGAAAACAATCCACTTTAAATCCAATTTGTGCTATTCAACTTCAGAAATAACCAATTCGGCTGGTATGAGATTCAAACCCAATCTGACTCCGGCTGGATTGTCAACCCCAGTCTGAACGGGGCCTTAGTGTATAGTTGTGAGACCAAAGGATATCACTGGTACTAGATCTTTCAGAGGATCCTTGGGTTCCACTGAATTGACTCTATCAAACAAGCGGTTATTTATGGAGACTCGGAAGAGAAGCTCCACTTGTATGGAGAGGGAACCTCAGCTGTGACATTCTATGTAGTGCATTTCTTGGTACATGACCACGTTGGTACCTCATTGCTCCTCAGCATCTGGAAAAGGCATGCCCACATTTCACCTGGCTGTGATGGTTACTTTTGAGAGTTGGGGAGTGGCCATCCAGGACCAAAGGTGGTTCCATGGTGTCTTGAATGCAACAATGTGCGGCGGCACCAACGCACGCTCCATGACCTGACCTGTCCTGATCCTGATTACAAAATCAAAGCAGTCACCTTTGACCAGTCATCAATCAGGTCACGATCAAAGGTCAGTGATTATCAGCATTATTTCTGTTGTCATCAGCATTATCTTGTGTCCTCCATGTGGACTAAACGTCCTGCTCTTTCCAGGCGTGTGTGCAGTGTGTTTCATCCACCTTGATAAATGATTTCTCTAACTGACTTACTGCAGGTTGTTTGTTGAATTCAGAGGAACACAAACTGATCTTTGACAGCTTCGAGGATCATTGAGATCTCACAAATAAATGTTTGAAGGTAGGTGTGAAGGTCTTGATCTTGAAGACGTGGGCTTGTGAACAGAAGATCAGAGGATCCTCAGTCTGACTGAAAAATCACAAAGGTCTTTTGTGAAAGGCCCTTCACCCCCAAGATACTCCCGGCATGCAGTTGGGCACCTTGCATGTCAGCACCCTGACATCACTGTGTGTGTGTGTGTGTGTGGGTGTGTGTGTGCATGGCTGTACTCACCTGCCATATGACGAAGAAGATGAGGGCAGCGCACAGCACCAAGGTGAGCATGTAGCAGAAGGCCGCAAAGGTGAACGCCATGGCTGTTCCAGCCAGCCTGACCTCCAGACGTGTGGTGACGAGCTCCTCTCACTGACTCCTGCCCACCTCTCCGTCCTTCTGTTTTCTGCCTCTGCGATTCTCCCCGTACAGTCGGCGTCGTCCAGCTATGAGCTCGAGCTTTGCTGCTTCATTCTCTGTCTTTGTCCCTTTTTGTTTTTTCGTTTTTTTTTGTGATGGACTTACAGCAAGCATTCACAGCCACAGTTGTCTGGCTGCTGATGCTCCTCTTTTCACTCTCTGACAGGCAAAATGTCTGTCTCCTCCCATCTGTAGTTTCTCTTCAGACAAAGCCTACACATTTTTTAACACAAAGTGTCTCACACACACACACGGGACGATCACAGCGCCGTTTTTTTCGTTACGGCTTGTGAGAGCTCGATGATGCCTCGTCTGGTTTCCAGATCATCTGTTGCTCTGAATCAAGCGAACAAAATCAACGAGTTACGTTTCAAAGTCATCAGATGTGTTTGTAAACACTTACTGGGCATCTTTTTAAACATATTTCTGGAATAATCACCAGCATCCGCATGTTGATCATTTCCTAAAGATCTAAACGATGGCTGAGGACTTACACTTGGACAGTGGCGAGCTGGTCGGATGATACTGATGATTGTTTCAGATGGCTTGAATCAGTATCGTTGAGAGGATACCCGGGTCTGAATACTTCGCTCTATCCTTCAACATCGTCTCGCACGTTTCCCCAAAAGACATTTGCTGAAGCATCGAGGGGAATAGTCAGTCTTTCTCTCTCTATTTCTTCCTCTCCTTCCTCTCTAATGTTCCCTCTCTTTTCTCTCATCCACAGATTTTCCGGAACAGACTTGAATGTGAGTATAATGTCGAGTCCTGTCGTTTCTTCCTCTATTTCTTAGACTGACGAGAGAAATATTTCTATCATGCCTGATGTTATAACAGCCAGCCAATAGTGTCGCTTGCTCGCTCTTCCTCCCTCTCTTACTTGCTCTCTCGCTCTCTCTCCATCACTCTCCTTCTCTCTTGCATTTATACATTTCCATAATCCCTTGTTCCCAGAAGCCTGACGAGGGGGCAGGGAAGGCTGCAAATATTTTTCCTTTTGTCTCTCTCTCTCTCTCTGTCTCTTTCTCCCTCTCTGTCGTTCTCTCCCTAAAGCCTTTAGTCATCCATCACCTTGTGTAATTTCACTGTTTCTTTTTTCCTCACTCACTAGTCGTTTTATTGAATTCTCTGCTCCAGCAGCTATTCACTCGTCACCACTGAACAGCTTCTTTTCACGTTTTTCTTCCTTTTCTTCTTCTATTCTCCCTTCAGACTGTCATCAAGCTGATGTTCGATGCTGCCGGGGCCATTCAATTCAGTGCCAGCTGCTTTCTGCTCAGTGACCAGAGCAGTCTGCAGTTCCAACAAAGAACTCAGCGATCGACTGAACATGAGGACGTGTGTGCGATCAAAGTTGATTTTCAGGGACGTCCTCAGAATTCACATGATCTTTAATCATCTTCTGGATGTCACAGTCGCCCTGTACACGCGAACTCAGCCACAAAAACACAAAGTGTTACCAAAGTATCTAATCTATGCTTAACATGAGGCAAAATCACTTCAGTAAAATTTCAATAACTTAGAAGTTAATTTTACTGAATAAACCCATCCATCCATCCATTTTCTTCCGCTTTATCCGGAGTTGGGTCGCGGGGGCAGCAGCTCAAGCAAAGCCGCCCAGACCTCCCGATCCACACACACCTCCCCCAGCTCCTCCGGGGGAACCCCAAGGCGTTTCCAAGCCAGCCGAGAGATGTAGTCCCTCCAGCGTGTCCTGGGTCTTACCTGGGGCCACCTCCCAATGGGACGTGCCCGGAACACCTCTCCAGCGAGGCGTCCAGGGGGCATCCGGAAAAGATGCCCGAGCCACCTCAACTGACTCCTTTCGACGTGGAGGAGCAGCGGCTCGACTCCGAGCTCCTCCCGAGTGACCAAGCTCCTCACCCTATTTCTAAGGGAGCGACCAGCCACCCTGCGGAGGAAACTCATCTCGGCCGCTTGTACTCGCGATCTCGTTCTTTCGGTCATGAGCCAAATCTCATGACCATAGGTGAGGATCGGAACGTAGATTGATCGGTTAATCGAGAACTTTGCCCCCCTACTCAGCTCTCTCTTCACCACGACGGTCCGATACAGCGACCGCATCACTGCAGACGCTGCACCAATTTGTCTATCGATCTCACGCTCCATCCGTCCCTCACTCATGAACAAGACCCCGAGATACTTAAACTCCTCCACTTGAGGCAAGGACACTCCACCGACCTGAAGAGGGCAAAGCACCTTTTTCAGGTCGAGAAATTGAAATTGAAACTTAATTTCAATTTCAGTTTATTTTCATTTATATAGCGCCAAATCACAACAAAGTTGCCTCAAAGCGCTTCACACAGGTAAGGTCTAACCAACCCCTAGAGCAACAGTGGTAAAGAAAAACTCCCTCTGAGGAAGAAACCTCAAGCAGACCAAACTCAAAGGGGTGACCGTCTGCTTGGGCCATGCTACAAACATAAATTACAGAACAATTCACAGAACAATTCACGGACGAATATACAAGAAATGCTATTGGCGCACAGGACAGGAGGATCGGCAACACGAATACAACTCCCATCTCTGGATGGAGCTGCACATTAAACAGAGAGAAAAACAGAATCAGGTATCAGAAAGACAAAAAATACTGCATAATTTGCCAGCATTAATCAACAAGAAAAACAGAAGAAATACTAAGGTGATCGCCGGCCACTAGCCCTAAACTTCACTAAAAGTTGAGGCTAGGAACAAAGACAAAGGAACACCTCCGTTTTGGTCTCACAGGACGGCTTTGAGATGGCGTTCAGACAGCTGTCGGTGGTTTTTCCATCAAGTGATTAGCCGAGAAATTGTGGATGTGCCTGGACATGCCAGAACATGTCCCGTGAGGCTTCATCACGGCGTTGCTTTGCACCATGCAGCACCTTTTTTTCACAATTCCTGTGCTAGTCAGACGACGTCCCGGATAAAACACAGCGTCCAGTTTGGAAATGAATGGCACATTCCACTGTTACAAGAGTTTTTGTCATGGAAAGAGGTGCGGAGGCTTCGCGCGTTGCGGCGGTGCCGCATGGCGCAAAGCAACGCCGTGATGAAGCCTCACGGGACATGTTCTGGCATGTCCAGGCACATCCACAATTTCTCGGATAATCACTCGGAAAAACCACCGACAGCTGTCTGAACGCCATCTCAAAGCCGTCCTGTGAGACCAAAACGGAGGTGGTTTTGTCTCGCTCCAGTAGCGAATCCATCGTGATGCGCGAAGCCTCCGCTCGGCTTTCCATGACAAAATCTCTTGTTAAAAGTCAAATCTGCCGGAAAAGGGTTGATGTCCAGCTCTTGTGATAACCAGAGAAATGGCACACGACGGTCCCGGCTCCACAGAGCCATCCATTTAGAAATGATGCGGTGGTTTGTGGCTCTCGATGGCGGCACGGAGCGCGGCACGCCGAGCGTCCTTAAAGCTGTCCTTAAAGCTGTCCTTAAAGCTGTCCTTAAAGCTGTAGTAACAGTCCTTATTCTTTGTGAAGCCCGTAAAATTTTCACTGAAAGCCAGGTAAATTTTTCGAATGGTTTCCAGTTGCCAGTCTCTAACAGTTTCTGAAAAAATTCTGATGGAAAAAAGCCCAAATCATTCCGCCATTTCCTGACAATGAAAATCCGCCGAGGGGGTTGGACCACTCCTCACTCAAAGCCTGCTCACAGGCGAATGACGCAACCGACAGGCGTGGAAAAACTCACGCATGCGCACGAGGGTTCAAGCTTGTCTGATGCAATCACACGTGATTCAAATCCATATGGTTTTTGAAAAAAATAATAAGGTTGGATACTTTTCTAATAGACCTCGTACTTAGACTTTCCTGTATACTGTCAGTATAACTCAACTATACTTAGGCTTTCCACTGTACTAACTGTCAGTATACACTAAATACAAATATACTTAAACTTTCTGTATACTTGTCAGTATAAGTGAAGTATAAATTAAGTATAATCTGTTAAATACATCTCAGATTTGTATATAACAATTAACCTGAATCTTAAGTTTAAAACAATTATCCAAACAGTAAATTTAAACTTCTTTTGTGTAATGGAAGCTATAAGGAGATGTTTATAGATAATACATCTTTTTCAGGTATTAACTTTTGTTGGTATTTTATAGCAATTTGCAAAGCTATGCATTTGTCCGTCCGTCTGTTTTCATTTGTTAGCGCAATTTCTCAAAAACCACTTGACCAATTTCATTCATATTTAGCATAAGAGTGTACTTTGGTGATCCCCCAACACCAGCTGATTACGGTGACCTTGGGGTCAATTTCAAGGTCACAGTGAGATATTCAAGATATGGTCATTGCCACCTTTGTTAGCAATATATTAAAGAGCACTGGGTCCCACTTTGTATTACTGATTTGTGGGGACCAGGAGGCTATGCCATGTCCTGATGACGCTTGTTGAAAAGTGCATACAATCAGAAAATGGATGATTTCATTTTCCTTGAAGCTACCATGGTGGCCATCTTGGATTTGTAAAAATCTGCACTTCTTCAATATCTTGGCTTCTAGATGACCTAGGATCTTGATTCCTGTGACTGAATTCACATTTTGCAGGGCCAAATAATCTAGTGGAGCTAATGACAAAAATGTAAATGAGATGAGATATACTTTATTGATCTCACAGTGGAGAAATTATGTTTACACTCCAGTTACCTCAGACAGCAATTAGTCCACAATTATTACTTGTTTACCATAATAATGGCACACATCTGAATTAAGGACAGCACATACACATTTGACATTGGTTATGTGCACTAAATTTGAAGAAGTCCGTTATCTGAATTGAGGCAAGTGGGTGAAGGTCGTGCAGCAACCCTGAGTTGCGCCACCGTCAGCTTGGTGGGAGGGAACGGGGACCAACAGCACCTAAAACCACGCCGCCCCCACAGAATGGAAGGGGGAGACGTGAGCAGAAGCCAGAGTGGGGGTGTGTGTGATGGGGGGTAGGAGGGGGTGGGGGAGGGAGTGGAACATGCTTCAGTCGTATGAAAAACAGTTTATTGTCTTTGTGGGTTGAGATAAGAAAGGAGCCAAATAATCACCAAGGCCTGAAGATATTCCTCTGGAGGAAAACAGTCGGGCAATTTGTCCTTCAGGCTTGATAAGCCTGCCGTGTTGTGGTTTGAGCAGTGAAAAACACTGTTTACAGTTCCACTTGAACAACCAAGTCCCAATTATGAATTAAGAATATTCCCAATTATGAATTAAGAATAATCCCTGGCCTCCGAAATCTTCAACTTCATCTGCAAGGTGCGCATCTGCTCCAAGATGTCATCTAATTTGCGTCTGAGTTCAAGAGTCTTCGCAGTGTGAGAATGCAATGCCTTGCCCACCTCGTTAATCATGACGGACAAGCGAGGGGCTGTGGTTCTTGATGCCGCCGTCTTGCCAATTTTCCAGTACATCAGGGCAGCACATAAGCCAGAAAGTACCAGCCCTAATATGAATAAATCCTCAACGTCCTCAACGGAGAATTGCGGCAAGCATGCAATACGCCAAGACCCCCAGGAGTCGAGATCATAGCCCGCAGGATGCGTTCCATCTGGGCAGGTAGGATCCCCCGGTCCTGACCTTCTTGTAGAAAAGTGTCAATAGCGTTCAGAGACCAGCTGATCAATTCCATGGTTATTCCATCCAATAGTAGTCCAATAGAACCAGAATCCAATATAATCTGAGGAATTCACAGTCTGGTGAAGTAGGGACTTGAAAGTTAAAGCAGAGAGCAGAGATAAGGGAGAGTGGAGGAGATGCGAATGCCCTCGTCGAAGTCCCAAGCTGAATGTTGGCAAAGTTACATTTATCCCTGACATCGGGGTGAATGTGAGGCATTATTGTAAAGTGCTTTGAGTGTCTGATGCAGATAGAAAAGTGCTATATAAATACAGTCCATTTACCATTTACGCACCATTTATGGGTGGTTGCCTTGGGATTTCGAGTGAGGATGGCTAAAATTGCCTTCATTGATATCTTGGACATTATTTTAATCATTCACACTCAAAAATCCAAGTAATCTCTGTAAGAGGACAAAGGTGCAGGAGGACAGAGGTATTAGATTGTAAGACCATCCTGATTATTTTTTAACTCATTAAAATTATTTATATTATTTACAACTGCATAAACTCTAATATAAATAAATAAAGTAACTTCCCAAACACATATACCTACATATACATGTACACATACAAATACATACGTCAAGACAGGGAAGGTGATCTGGACTGAAGGGGTGGAGTTGCCAGAAGACAGGATAGGGGATATACAGGACACCTACAAGTACCTGGGAATCCCACACGCCAGTGGGAACCATGATGAAAATGCAAGAAAGTCAGCCACCACAGCCAAATAACTCCAGAAGGTAAGACAGGTGCTGAGAAGCCAGCGCAGTGGTAAGAAAAAGATCCGAACCACCAATACATACGCCCTACCAGTCATCAGATACCCAGCTGGGATAATAAGGTGGCTACGGAAGGAGATAGATGCCACTGATGTCAAGACACTGAAACCCCTCATAATGCAGAGATTTTCACCAAAAGTCCAGAACCCTGAGGCTCTATGAGCAACGCAAGGAGGGAGGGTGAGGATTAGTGACTGTCAGAGCCACAATCCAGGATGAGATGAGGAGCAGCCATGAATACATCAGAAAGATGGACCTCAGAGATCCGCTGCTACAAGAATGCCTCAGTCAGCTGAAGACAGGTGGTGATAAGGAACAGGAGGAGGAGATATCATGGAGGACCAAGACCCTCCATGGGACCTACCATCGACAGATAGAGGAAGTGGCTGAATCAAGAAGACCTACCGGTGGCTAGAAAAGGCGGCCTAAAGGACAGCACAGAGGCTCTGATCATGGCAGCAAAAGAATAAGCAGGAGTCGACCACAGCTGACACGATCCAAGTTGCAGGCTGTGCAAATGTGCCCCAGAGACAGTCCAGCACATAGTAGCAGGATGCAATATGCCATCTGGGACTGTGTACATTGAGATGCACAAGCAAGTGTCGGGAATCGTGTATAGATTAGCAGCCCCCATGCCCTGATGGAAGATGCGTTCAAAGGTGGCTGAGAATGACAGCACTAAGGTCCTGAGGGACTTCAAATTCCAGACAGACAAGCAGTTGCTGGCCAACCAATCAGACATAGTGGTGGATGACAAGGGAAAGAAAATCGCAGTTGTGATTGATGTGGCAATCCCAGCTGACAGCAACATCAGAAAGAAGTAGTACAGGAAAATAGAGAGGTACCAAGGGCTGAAGGAGCAACTGGAGCAGATGTGGAAGCTAATGTGGTCCCAGCAGTAATAGGACCACTAGGAGCTGTAACCCCCAGATTGGAAGACTGGCTTCAGCAGGGTCCAAGCACAACATCAGAGGTCTCTGTCCAGAAGAGTGCAGTCCTACGAACATCTATGATACTTCGCCGAACCACCAAACTCCCAGGCCTCAGGTAAAAGACCCGAGCTTAAGGATCACACATACCACTCATGCTAAGTGGGGGTGAGAGAGAAATTTTATATATAATATATGCAAGCAGGGACAGTATACAGTTGAAAGGCACAACCAAGTGTCAGAAATCATGTACAGGAACGTCTGTGCGGTGTACGAATTCGAAGTCCCCAAGTCCTGATGGGAGGTGCCACCAAAGGTGGTTGAGAACAACAGCACTAAGGTCCTGCAGGACTTCAAATTCCAGACAGACGAGCAGCTGCTGGCCAACCAACCAATCAAACAGTGGTGGTTGTCAAGGGAAAGAAGACTGCAGTTGTGATTAATGGCACAACATCAGAGGTCTCTGTCCAGAAGAGTGCAGTCCCAGCAAGAGCTAAAATACTGCACCAAACCATCAAAATCCCAGGTCAAATGTGAGGAACACACATACCACCCTTTCCAGGGAGTGAGAGGCAAATTTATATATGTGTATGTATATATATATATATATATATATATATATATATACTCATAATTTTATACAATACCATACGTACATATAAACATACATACGCACATATATTATACTGTATAGTTAGTAGTTAGTAGTAAGTCTACTCCTGAAACCAGTGATATTTAAGCCCCTTCCCCTGTACTTATGAAAAATCATCTGTTTATATTTATTTCTAAAGTGGATGATGTTTGAACATTGTTTTAGTTCCTCTTCCAGACCGTTCCAAAGTTTTACTCCACAGCTTGATATAGCAAATCGTTTCATTGTTGTTCTAATGAACAACAACGCTGTCACTGCTTTATTAATTTTTATGCACTTACTTTTTTTTGCACAGTACAGTATGATTGCCCACATACTAAAGTAAAAGAATGACAATGAAAAGATTTCTGGTATATTACTGTAAACTGACTTTTGTTTCATTAATGGCTTTAGGTTCCCCTCTAGTGTCTATGAGAAGTGATACAAGTGTTTGCAGGATTTAACTTCGAGGTTGCATTAAACAAAAACAAAACAGAGGTGGGAGGTCATAATGACCACCAATTGTTTGCAAGCTGACTTGAGACTTGACTTGGGACTTGCAGATTGATGACTTGAGAATGATTTGACAGTGACTTTGTCCCACCTCTGTTCTCAAATCATTAATCTGCAAGTCCCAAGTCAGCTGTCAAACACTTGGTGATCATTATGAATTGAGACTTGACTTGGGAATTTCTGATTCATGACCTGAGAGTGACTTGATGGTGACTTTCTCCCACCTCTGGTTATATGCAACATGTGCAATAAACAACATTCCAGAGAGTCGACACATCTTGAGACAGATTATATGCTTATGATCAATTGTTGACTTCCTGATTGCAAATAAAATGTATTTAATAAGAGTTTGTATTTTACCATTTTTGTTTTGCTCAACAGTTAATGTGAAAATATGCATATGTAAGACGAACATCACGTTTCCCAGGTAATACAAGAGCCTGCATCCACATATGACTTCCAGTTCAAGGTCAGGTCTTCGGAGGCTGTACTTTCATATTTGAGTGAATATTCAGTAAAATATTCAGTACTCAGCTGTAGGAAAGCTTTGTGTCACACCAGCGTGGCTCCACCTGCCTGCATTTGGCTCAGACGTTAAAATTAGAATGTTTTCATGATTTATTTATTGTCCAAAAATGATTCAACCAACAGTCTGTCTGTATGATCAGGTGGACCTGATGGAGATCACTGACCAATGTTCTGCAGCCTTCAAACCATCAATCAGTGTTACGCTCATTCTCAGTTTCAGTGAAAACCAGACAATATCTAGAAACCTAGAATAGTTTGTACTTTTACTCAAGCACTTTTTTTTTTTAAACACAAGTACTTTTACTTGTAGCTGAGTATTGTTTGTAGGTAAGTCACAGATACTTGTATTTCAGAACAAATTTCCAGTGCTTTTTGCCCACAAGATGGCAACATGCACGAAGCAGAGACAACCACAGATGGTTCAGTTCTTTGCTCCACATGTGGAATTTACAAATCACTCTGATGCATTCGAATTGATCAACTTAACACCTTGATAGAGCTGACAGTGCCGAAAACACTGTTTGGAGTGGAAGTGAACCATATTTGCTCACTGCAGAGTCAGTTTAACTCTGCAGTTTTACTGTGTAATGTTGTCATTCTGCTGTAGGTGAATAATCAGAAGCATAAATGCAACTAAAATGACGATAAAACTCATGGTTCTTTGTCTGGTTGACAAAATATTTTAATCAGTTATTCAATATTTAGTTCTGATAACCAAAGAGGAAAAAGGAAAAAAAAAACCTCCCCCTTGTTTGCAACAGAGTGCATCACATAACAGTTTTTAGCTGACCTTTAAAAGTGCTGCAACCTTCTCCTGGGAACCTTGTCCTTCCAGTCATTCAGTCCACGCATAATGCTTGGACTAATGTATGTAAGTAAAGACATTACGCAATACTCAGAATGAGGTTTCACATATTGCAGTGGATGCACTGCAATGTTTGCTGCCCTCTTTTGTGCCATAGTTTCTGTTATGCCTTTATGCACTAAAGCTTTTTTTTCCTGCATTCCAAGTCAATCTGGGAAGCTAAATACTAACCCTAGTTATTGTCTTTAATACAAAAATTGTATTTTAAACAGTGGAAATCTTCTCACACTGCATGCAGAAGTGTTTATCAATCAACCGTTGTTTCTGGAAGACCTTTTCTGGAAGGCACACCTGTGCAATAATCATGCTGTCTAATCAGCATCTTGATATGCCACACCTGTGAGGTGCGGTGGATTATCTCGGCAAAGGAGAAGTGCTCACTAACACAGATTTAGACAGATCTGTGAACAGTATTTGAGAAAAATAGGTCTTTTGTGTATATAGAAAATGTTTTAGATCTTTCAGTTCAGCTCATGAAAAATGGGAGCAAAAACAAAAGTGTTGCTTTTATATTTTTGTTTGTATAATGAAGCGTCCAGTGGCAGACCTAAAGAGGGGTTCTAGATCCGCCACTGGAGTCTTTATTATATTTGCCATCATTGATGCCAGTCCGGCAGCACGGCGACTTAGTGGTTAGCACTGTTACCTCACAGCAAGGAGGTCATGGGATCAATTCCTACCTGTCGCCTTTCTGTGTGGAGTTTGCATGTTCTCCCCATGGTTCCCTCTGGGTGCTCCGGCTTTGTCCCATATCCAAAGAAATGCAGGTTAGGTAAATTGGAAACTTTAAATTGTCTGTAGGTGTGCATGCGGGTGTGAATGTGTTTGTTTGTTTATATGTGGCCCTGCTACAGACTGGTGTCCTGTCCAGGTTGAACCCCACCTCACCCCCTATGACTGCTGAGAAAGGCTCCAGCCGCCTGTGACCATTAATTGGAGTCAGTGGTTGAACATAACTGAGTGAGTGAGTGACACCAGTCCCATTTAAAGTGCAGCTGAGTGTCAGCTGAATAAAGTTGTTGTTGGGCATCAAGTCCACCAAGAGGGTGCAGAAGATATGAAGGAACAAACACCCATTTGTGAAGCAGCAATCATGACCCCAGCAGTGACAGGCATCATACATGCATAAATATTAAAGAGGACCAGACAGGAAATAAGTGTGTTTTACACTTTACATGTTATGCTCTGGAATTTATTTGTATGTGTATTTTACATTTTTTTTTAAATTTCATTTATATAGCACCAAATCACAACAGAGTTGCCTCAAGGCGCTTCAGTTACCTCAAGGCACTTCAAAAGGACTACATGTATGGTTTTTTAAAAACCAAATTCAAACTACCATCCAGCAGTATATAAAGCTCCTTATATGTGTGGATCTGATTGCGCGCGGTGAAGGTGACGCTCTTCATGCAGTAGCTTTCTGACTCGACAGAAAACCTGCAACATGATTCTTAGACATAATTTGCACAATAAGCCATATTTTTGCAGATATCTGAAATAATTTGCTCACACAGGAGCAAATGTTAGCTCATGCTAACATTTGCTGTGAATTATAATATTACTCATATGCACATAATAATGAACATTTATCAATGCTTATCAATCATGTAATCAATAGCTAGGGTTAATTACGCAATATCAATTATTTGTCCAAATACGTTTGAGCGCTATGTCCAAATACTTTTGAACAGTGAACTCTTGTATGACTTTTTGACTGTTGCTATGCAAAGCCAGATAGCACAGGATGTGAAACTCGACTGTTGCCATGCAAAGCTAGTTAGAACAGGATGTGAAACTGCCACCCAGGTATGTTCAAACTTCTTTGTCCGGAGGACGTGCAACTTTGAAATGTCAAATGTATCTGTGTTGTTACGGCAGGGATGAAACTTACTGATGGTGAGTGATTATTTGGTGATTCAGGCAGCGGTTTCTGCACAAACAACTCCTTATTAGGTTAAGCTCCGGTGTCATTTCAGGAAAAGAAGCAAGAAGACAGCACAGCACAGTGGGCAGGACCGAGCCCCAAAGCAGATGGTCAAGACCAATAAGATGAAGGAAACGCCCACGTCAGAGGTGTACAAAAAGGGTCCAGAAAAAGATACCTTTTGTCTCTTCAAGCTGATATACTCTTGCTGATGAGCTGCTAATGTTACGTCAGGGACAGACTGCTGAACGGACCTGCAAAGCTTTATGTATGGTAAACTGACCCTATTTATTCTGTTACTGTTAATTTTTTTACATTTAAATTCTGTTTAATAAATCTCCGTGTGGAGGACTATCCACCAGAGTAATTGTGTTCAATTTTAAATAACTTGTCAAATCCTTCTTTCAAACCAAACGCAGGACTGGGGTGATGGGGGCAAGGCAAGGTCATGGGAGATAGAGCAGCAGCTAAGAGAATATTTAGAGCAAAATCGTGCAAATGGTGATACAAGCACCAAAGTTGGCACAAATACTCCTTAGACATTACTCTTTTGAACAAACCGACTAGCCACTTGAATTTTCAATAGGAGGCCAGGTAGGGGTCAATTGAAGAATTACACAGGGGTCATAATTAAAAATGCTCATATCATTTTGAAAACTACACCACATTATTTGTCTGATCGTAAAGATTCCAAAAAGGTATAGTTTGGACTATCTATGACTGAATGATCAGGAATTATGGGATAAAAACAGCAAAAATGGTGACAAAGGTCAGTGTCAGTTTGTACAGTGGTCAAAAGTTAAAGTTGCTCCAATTTTGGTTAAAAAAAAATGCAAATTATTAGTTGAGTTAACAGGGTTTTAAAAAGGAATACTTTAGACCATGTATCATGCTTAGTTATCATGTTACAGGGTAACATATGTCACATGTTATAGAATCCAATGGACGTTGACCTTGTTTGACCTTTACTTTGGAGACCAAACATTCAACACAATCAAAACTATTCCATTCATTAATCCTATTAGCTCAAACAATAATTTGCATCACTTTTTACCAAAATTGAAGGAACTTTAACTTTTGACCCTGTACAAACTGAAACTGATGTTTGTCACCATTTTTGCTGTTTTTACCCCATAAGTCCTGATCATTCAGTCATTGATAGTCCAAACTATACCTTTTTGGAATCTTTACAATCAGACAAATAATGTGGTGTAGTTTTCAAAATGATTTGAGCATTTTTAATTTTGACCCCTGTGTAATTCTTCAATTGACCCCTACCTGGCCGCCTATTGAAACTTCAAGTGGCCAGTCAGTTTTTTCAAAAGAGCAATGTCTAAGGAGTATTTGTGCCGACTTTGGTGCTTGTATCACCATTTGCATGATTGTTTCTGTTATTTGCTGCACTAAGACTCCCAAACAGTCCTAACAGCTGTTAGCATCGTCCTGTGTAAAAGATAACATCTGTTTTAGCATGTGAACGATTAAATCCATCATGCATACCTGCTTTAAGGCGTTCACTTAGGTCTTGTCATCAGCCACAGTCTGAAACTAAACATAACAATAATAAATTAATAATAAAAATAAAACTCCTTCCTCTTCTTTGTGCTTATTAGCAGATCACCAACCAACTTTAGAGGCACGAACCACCAACTGCTGTATGGAGTGTGTGGAATCATGGCATCAATTATTCTGTCAATACAATACAGAACGTGAAAACATGAAATGAAAAACAAAATAATCAAAATATACAATAAATATCTTAACACTATTAGGAAACAGACTATTTTAGCACAATCAGTTTTAAAAGACTGAACAAGAGCACTCTGTGAGTTTATTTGTAGCCTAAAACCACTGCGTTGATGCATTAATTCCAACAGTGTGCTTATTTTTTTATTTTATTTTAAATGAAAAATGCTTACAAATTGGTAAATACTCTTCACCTGGGAGAAGGCTCAGATTCTGCCAATACTCAGCATGACAGCAACCATCAAGATGCCTTTAGCCTCCATGGATGCATACACTGTTCCCATAGCAACAAATATTCAGTACGGTTGCCTTTCAGACATGAAGTCAAATGTCTTGTGCTCTGAATACTGATGAGATCATCTTGATACAAATCACCATGTTTTTACGTTTTTCTGAGATCACATCTACTTGGTACAAACATCACAAGTTTTTAATTTGACAAGTAAACAAAGTTAATTGGATTATGTCGACTCCCAGTTGATCGTATTTGCATGCCAAATGTGAAACATAACCACACTACACAATACAATACATCCATAATCTTGCATACAATTAAATAAATCCCAGCACTTGTATGGATTTTAAAATGATCTTCCACAATAAATATCTTCATCTGAATCTAAGGGGAAAAAAAACCCAGCAACTTTTAAAATAATATATTTTCTGAGGTCTGTCAAACAAATTTGCTAAACTAAAACACAAAGGAGACTGACATTTAATAAAGTTAGTCACACTTAGGTTGTTCGGACTATGTTGAACCCTAACCCTCTTTTTTTGTGACGTTATAAGGTCTGAGTCAAACACAATATCCTCAGATGAGCCGAGGAGACTTTACTAACTTGACCAAAAACACTTTGGGGCAGGGCAAGCAGTTCCCAGCAGGAGGATTAAAGCTTTTGACTGTTTTGTAAAAAAAAAAAAAAAAAAAAAAAAATCTACTAATGCTTTAAAGGCATCTAAGGACAGAAGACCAAAAGTGACAGTCAATGGACAGAATTTTTATGCTTTTGCCTCTGTGCAGAAACAGAATTAGACAAGCAAAATAAATAAACAAACAAACACAAATCATCATTTTTAAAGCCAATTTTCTTTTATGTAATAAGTCAGGGGGCCGATGCTTCATTCCCATCAATAATGGTAAAAGCAGGCCATCTATCTATCTATCTATCTATCTATCTATCTATCTATCTATCTATCTATCTATCTATCTATCTATCTATCTATCTATCTATCTATCTATCTATCTATCTATCTATCTATCTATCTATCTATCTATCTATCTATCTATCTATCTATCTATCTATCTATCTATCTATCTATCTATCTATCTATCTATCTATCTATCTATCTATCTATCTATCTATCTATCTATCTATCTATCTATCTATCTATCTATCTATCTATCTATCTATCTATCTATCTATCTATCTATCTATCTATCTATCTATCTATCTATCTATCTATCTATCTATCTATCTATCTATCTATCTATCTATCTATCTATCTATCTATCTATCTATCTATCTATCTATCTATCTATCTATCTATCTATCTATCTATCTATCTATCTATCTATCTATCTATCTATCTATCTATCTATCTATCTATCTATCTATCTATCTATCTATCTATCTATCTATCTATCTATCTATCTATCTATCTATCTATCTATCTATCTCTATCTATCTATCTATCTATCTATCTATCTATCTATCTATCTATCTATCTATCTATCTATCTATCTATCTATCTATCTATCTATCTATCTATCTATCTATCTATCTATCTATCTATCTATCTATCTATCTATCTATCTATCTATCTATCTATCTATCTATCTATCTATCTATCTATCTATCTATCTATCTATCTATCTATCTATCTATCTATCTATCTATCTATCTATCTATCTATCTATCTATCTATCTATCTATCTATCTATCTATCTATCTATCTATCTATCTATCTATCTATCTATCTATCTATCTATCTATCTATCTATCTATCTATCTATCTATCTATCTATCTATCTATCTATCTATCTATCTATCTATCTATATACAGTTGTATGAAAAACGTAGGGCACCCCTGATGATTTTCATCATTCTCTTTTATAAATCATTGATTGTTGGATCAGCAATTTCAGTTAAATATATGATATACTGTAGTGTTCAGAATAATAGTAGTGCTATGTGAATAAAAAGATTAATCCAGGTTTTGAGTATATTTCTTATTGTTACATGGGAAACAAGGTACCAGTAGATTCAGTAGATTCTCACAAATCCAACAAGACCAAGCATTCATGATATGCACACTCTTAAGGCTATGAAATTGGGCTATTAGTAAAAAAAGTAGAAAAGGGGGTGTTCACAATAATAGTAGCATCTGCTTTTGATGCTACAAACTCAAAACTATTATGTTCAAACTGCTTTTTTAGCAATCCTGTGAATCACTAAACTAGTATTTAGTTGTATAACCACAGTTTTTCATGATTTCTTCACATCTGCGAAGCATTAATTTTGTTGGTTTGGAACCAAGATTTTGCTTGTTTACTAGTGTGCTTGGGGTCATTGTCTTGTTGAAACACCCATTTTAAGGGCATGTCCTCTTCAGCATAAGGCAACATGACCTTTTCAAGTATTTTGACATATCCAAACTGATCCATGATACCTGGTATGCAATATATAGGCCCAACGCCATAGTAGGAGAAACATGCCCATATCATGATGCTTGCACCACCATGCTTCACTGTCTTCACTGTGAATTGTGGCTTGAATTTAGAGTTTGGGGGTCATCTCACAAACTGTCTGCAGCCCTTGGACCCAAAAAGAACAATTTTACTCTCATCAGTCTACAAAATATTCCTCCATTTCTCATTAGGCCAGTTGATGTGTTCTTTGGCAAATTGTAACCTCTTCTGCACATGTCTTTTATTTAACAGAGGGACTTTACGGGGGATTCTTGCAAATAAATTAGCTTCACACAGGCGTCTTCTAACTGTCACAGCACTTACAGGTAACTTCAGACTGATCATCCTGGAGCTGATCAATGGGTGAGCCTTTGCCATTCTGGTTATTCTTCTATCCATTTTGATGGTTGTTTTCCGTTTTCTTCTGCGCATCTCTGTTTTGTTGTCCATTTTAAAGCATTGGAGATCATTGTAGATGAACAGCCTATAACTTTTTGCACTTGCGTATAAGTTTTCCCCTCTCTAATCAACCTTTTAATCAAACTACGCTGTTCTTCTGAACAATGTCTTGAACGTCCCATTTTCCTCAGGCTTTCAAAGAGAAAAGCATGTTCAACAGGTGCTGGCTTCATCCTTAAATAGGGGACACCTGATTCACACCTGTTTGTTCCACAAAATTGACAAACTCACTGACTGAATGCCACACTACTATTATTGTGAACACCCCCTTTTCTACTTTTTTTTTTTACTAATAGCCCAATTTCATAGCCTTAAGAGTGTGCATATCATGAATGCTTGGTCTTGTTGGATTTGTGAGAATCTACTGAATCTACTGGTACCTTGTTTCCCATGTAACAATAAGAAATATACTCAAAACCTGGATTAATCTTTTTAGTCACATAGCACTGCTATTATTCTGAACACTACTGTAGCAGACAAACACATATTATATTTGAGAAGTGAAAGGAAGTTTATAGGATTTACAGAAAGTGTGCAATAATTTTTTAAACAAAATTAGGCAGGTGCATAAATTTGGGCATCCCAACAGAAAAAATACATCAATATTTAGTACATCCTCCTTTTACAGAAATAACAGTCTCTAAACACTTCTTATAGCTTCCAATGAGAGTCTGCATTCTGATGGAAGGTATTTTGCACCATTCTTCTTTACAAAGCATCTCTAGTTCAGTCAGGGTTGCTGGTTTCTGAGCATGGACAGCTCGCTTAAAATCACACCACAGATTTTCAATAATATGCATACAGTATGTCGCGGACATGAATGAGCGAAGCTCGTCACCATCTCACCATGTCATTTAGGTCCTTCAGACTTTATTTTGAGTAAATGCTTCAGGGGAGCATTAGTATGGCATTAGTATTAGTATGGCCCCCCAGACTCCCCGCCTTTTTAAGCATTTTTCTTATTTTGCCTTTCACCTTCCCCCACCTTTTTAAGCATTTTTCTTTTTTGCCTTTCAGCTGACACCCGTAATTACAGCCCTTTTAACCCCTGCCACTTTAAGCATTTTTTTTTAATGCAGATGTAAATTAATATTCAAAGTTTTCAGCAAGTTGACAGTAGGACTGTACAATATGGCCAAATTATCGTATCTCAGTATTGTCATATTAATATGATATACGATATGACTATGATTTGACACAAAGTGCAGCAACAATGAAAATTAAACATTCTTAAACAAAACAGTAATAATAGCACACTAATTTTGCACTCATCATAAGGTTAGGATACTCTGCCTCCAAAAGTATTGGAACACTTGGAATTTCACACATTTTAATTTGTTTGTCATTTTAAATACAGGAAATACAAATAAAAAAATAAATAAAAAAATAAAAAAATAAAGTATTAAAATTTCTAAAATTATCTTCCTCAAACTCAAACTGAAAGCAAATCTCTAAAACTTGATTTAAAAAAAGAAAGAAGGAACAGTTACATAACAGACAAGCAGCAGTGGAGAACTGCATTGTCAAAGAAAAATTGGAAAGCACTTACGGGGGCACAGACTGTATCTACTGGGACTTTTAGATATTATCCTGCAACTTGATGAGAGACACCACAGACTATTTAGGAGACAATAAAATCCACTTATCCTCAAAGTCTTCTCTGTCTCTCTCCTTTTTAAAAATTTTTCATTAAGTTTGAAGTGATGCATAACCCAACAAAATCCAGCAAATATATCGCCAGAGGCTGGAAATTATACAACACACAGAAGAAGATGCACTCCAGAAAACAAACGCAAACTTGTCCTATTTTAAAGGGAAGATAACCACATTGTGTGACCACAGGTACAATGATATTCCACACACTACCAAAATGATACGAGGTGCTGATCATGGTTCTGAATGAAAGTAAGTTTCAGAACCATGGACAGCGACATGTGCTGACTCCGAGGAAGAAGCCATAAAATCATTTTTGTTAATATCATGCTTACGCAACAGAACCGGCTGGCCTCGTCTCAAAAGTTGCAGAAAACATTATCAAAATGATGTGTCTCTTCTTTACCACAGCACTCCTGTTAAATATTTAAATATATATCCTGCTATGTTAAAATGAAATGTCAAATCAAGTCATGTTTATTTGTAGAGCCATTTCTATTTAATCCTTAGAAACGCTTGCCATCTGTACCTCCCACAACAGCCTCTGGCCTCTTATTGGACAAAAACAGGACTCCAAAAAGTGGAATTTATTCACATTATCACTCTCTACTGCACATTTCTATGCCATACAAAAGCCACCATCCTGACTCATCTGGCTTTGGAAGAAAAGTCAAACAGCTCAAGTGTACTTCAATAATGATCAGGTTGCAGTATGTAGTTTACTTATTGAGTTATTGACAAAAATACTCTGGACCCAGGCACAGATGTCAAGTGTCACCAAAATTAGTTTCTTCTCATTGTTTTCCACATTTCATATAAATTGGTCAAAAAGTAATTATGCCAACATACAACAAAATAAATCAATCATGTCACTTCCTTAGGGCCCCTTCACACATAAAATGAAAGACACAGAAACTGGAAGAAAATCTGCAAACCAAACACGAAATGGGGAACCACAAACCATCCACCTGCTGTCGTGAGGGACACACGTTCACACAGGCGTGCACAACACATCTGCAACAGTTTTGTGCATGCTTGTGTGCGTGCATGAACACAGTGCGAGCAGCTGGAAGATGTTGCACCACATCGCGGCACTGATGTGGAGAAAAATAAAGTAAAAACTAGCTGTATAATTAGTGAAAATCACTGGGTTGATATCAATAATAAATAAGAGGGGACGAAATACAGAATCCTGCAGTTAAATAACCCAATTAAATAAAAAATAAATACCACTTGCGGGATTTGAACCTGCAGTTTACAAAAGTTCAAAAACTTTACCACTGCACTACAGTCACTGTCTTATAACAGGAGCATAAAATGCCTAAAATCAACAAGGAGACATATGTATTTAAAAAAAAAAAAAGAGAAAAAAGTGCCATAATAACTGACAAAACTGCATTTGTTATGGTGCATTTTTGGTGATACATGACTTAAAGTGGCGTATTGTGGCACTGTTGGCTTGTCATATTGTCATAGTCCTGCGGCGCACATGTTCTGCTTCGTGATCTGACTGTCTGTTTTCACAACCCGGTCTCACGGCAAGTCGTGATTCAGCAGCACAAAATATACATTAATCCATTGGTTTGTGATATTGTGACGGAAAGCGCCTCATTTTCGTCACAGCAGCATAAATTCATTCTAATTCATTCTGTGATGGCTGCACAAAATTAAAAGTGAAGCAGGTGGGGGGGGGGGGGGGGTCAGGGTGGTTATGGTTAGGGTTGGGGGAAGGAGTAGGATTAGGTTATGATTAAGGTTAGGGTCGGGGGTGGGAGTAGGGTTAGGAATAGTGAGTTAAAAAAAAAAACCCATCATGAAAATTTGACTCATTTCGTCACGGGAGCACAAAATAAAAACGTGAGACTGGGCTGGTTTTACAAGGTGCAACCTGCTAAGATGCACTGTGTGCCCTCAGACGTGGCTGTCCGGCCCCCATGTGATCATGTCTGTAAATACATATATATATACAGTAGTGTTCAGAATAATAGTAGTGCTATGTGACTAAAAAGATTAATCCAGGTTTTGAGTATATTTCTTATTGTTACATGGGAAAAAAGGTACCAGTAGATTCAGTAGATTCTCACAAATCCAACAAGACCAAGTATTCGTGATATGCACACTCGTAAGGCTATGAAATTGGGCTATTAGTAAAAACAAGTAGAAAAGGGGGTGTTCACAATAATAGTAGCATCTGCTGTTGATGCTACAAACTCTTTTAGCAATCCTGTGAATCACTAAATTAGTATTTAGTTGTATAACCACAGTTTTTCATGATTTCTCTACATCTGCGTGGCATTAATTTTGTTGGTTTGGAACCAAGATTTTGCTTGTTTACTAGTGTGCTTGGGGTCATTGTCTTGTTGAAACACCCATATATATAGGCGATATATAGGCCCAAGGAGAAACTTGCCCATATCATGATGCTTGCACCATCATGCTTCACTGTCTTCACTGTGAACTGTGGCTTGAATTCAGAGTTTGGGGGTAGTCTCACAAACTGTCTGCAGCCCTTGGACCCAAAAAGAACAATTTTACTCTCATCAGTCCACAAAATATTCCTCCATTTCTCTTTAGGCCAGTTGATGTGTTCTTTGGCAAATTGTAACCTCTTCTGCACGTCTTTTATGTAACAGAGGGACTTTGTGGGGGATTCTTGCAAATAAATTAGCTTCACACAGGCGTCTTCTAACTGTCACAGGACTTAGAGGTAATTCCAGACTGTCTTTGATCATCCTGGAGCTGATCAATGGGTGAGCCTTTGCCATTCTGGTTGTTCTTCTATTAATTTGGATGGTTGTTTTTCATTTTCTTCCACGCGTCTCTGTTTTTTTTTTTTGTCCATTTTAAAGCATTGGAGATCATTGTAGATGAACAGCCTATAATTTTTTGCACCTGTGTATAAGTTTTCCCCTCTCCAATCAACCTTTTAATCAAACTACGCTGTTCTTCTGAACAATGTCTTGAATGTCCCATTTTCCTCAGGCATGTTCAACAGGTGCTGGCTTCATCCTTAAATAGGGGACACCTGATTCACACCTGTTTCTTCCACAAAATTGACGAACTCACTGACTGAATGCCACACTACTAGTACTGTGAACACCCCCTTTTCTACTTTTTTTTTTTTTACTAATAGCCCAATTTCATAGCCTTAAGAGTGTGCATATCATGAATGCTTGGTCTTGTTGGATTTGTGAGAATCTACTGAATCTACTGGTACCTTGTTTCCCATGTAACAATAAGAAATATACTCAAAACCTGGATTAATCTTTTAAGTCACATAGCACTACTATTATTCTGAACACTACTGTATGATGTATCATATATATATCATATATATATATATATGCAAGTGTGCTCTCCCATGTGTTGGACAGAGCGGGGGGGGGGGGGGGGGCGCAAAACACATGCACACCACATGCGGGGAGGTGTGTCACGTGCACATGTGCTATACACACACATGCCACATGTGTGTTGCTTTGCAACGTCACACTCGTAGGAGCACGTAGACAAATTTCACAGCCAGCTTGAAAGTGATTGTCTGCTCACTATTTTCGTGTTGACAGCGCGAACGGCACCACATTTCCTAAGTGTCAAGCGAGTGGTGTTGGATGTTCCTGTGTGTGTCACCTGGAGTTTGGCCAACACCTGCCACGAGAGGGATCGAATGGGCTCTCACAGGGCACACTGTCTTTCGGCCGTTGGTGTGCATGAATAGTTGTAACAACAGGTGTATGAGGCATTGGAGGTAGCTCAGATTTTTCTGGAATGCCATGCAATTCCTCCTTTGTGCACTAGTTGGCTTCACTCGTGTTATGTGTGAAAGGGACCTAACAAAGTCTTCAATGGTTAAAGATTCTTTATTGCCATTGTAACTATGTAAAACATGAAATAATGGAATTATGTACTTAGGTCTCTGTGGTCATAATGATCATTCTTAATAATAAATATAATAAAATATCTAATAGAACATGAACATAGTATTAACAATTAAGTACTAAAATAATATAAAGTGAGCAGTGTCAGCATCACAACAAAGAGTACTGGCACAATCCCCAACCGGTATAAATTTAATAAATACTAGCATGTTCATCATAACAATTTAAAAGAGAAAGGGAACTAATATTATCGTGTTAAAGCCTCTTTTTATACAATATATTTTTGTTACATTGTCTTTCAAATAAAGATGTCAGCAGTTCCTTGTCTGGCACTTCTTGAATAAACCTTTTCTTTCCTCATCTCAGATGCCCTTTCTGTTTTATCCTGCAGGAGCTCTTCTTTTTCTTCATCAGTTTTTGAACGATATGACTTTTTCATTCTTTCCTTTTGTTTTGCCAGTTCTTCTTCTTTTCTTCAGTTAATAACATTTTTCTCCTTTTGTTACTCCACAAACTTTGCTTTAATTTTCCTATTAAGGTACTCTTTTTTTGTCATTTTGCAAGTTGATGAAATGAAGTAAAAAAAAAAAAAAAAAAAAAAATATATATATATATATATATATATATATATATATATATATATATATATATATAAACACATGTAACATGTAATGGATTGTTACAAAATGCATAAAATAGATTATTTTGAGATGCTATATGTAAAAACTGGACAAATCTTTATGCAGGAAATCATAATTCTTACCTAATAACAGTCTGCATCAACAAAGAGCCTATAAAATTACAATGGGTGGAATGATAAAAGTAGATAGGGAAGAGTGTAGGTCAGTTATGTAAGTAGAGAGTATAGTGTATAAGTTAGGGAGAGTATTGTTTGAAACAGGGTTCTACAACCCCTGGCAAAAATTATGGAATCACCGGCGTCGGAGGATGTTCATTCAGTTGTTTAATTTTGTAGAAAAAAAAAGCAGATCACAGACATGACACAAAACTAAATTCATTTCAAATGGCAACTTTCTGGCTTAAGAAACACTATAAGAAATCAGGAAAAAAAAATTGTGGCGGTCAGTAACGGTTACATTTTAGACCAAGCAGAGGGAAAAAAATATGGACTCACTCAATTCTGAGGAAAAAATTACGGAATCATGAAAAACAAAAGAACGCTCCAACACATCACTAGTATTTTGTTGCACCACCTCTGGCTTTTATAACAGCTTGCAGTTTCTGAGGCATGGACTTAATGAGTGACAAACAGTACTCTTCATCAATCTGGCTCCGACGTTCTCTGATTGCTGTTGCCAGATCAGCTTTGCAGGTTGGAGCCTTGTCATGGACCATTTTCTTCAACTTCCACCAAAGATTTTCAATTGGATTAAGATCCGGACTATTTGCAGGCCATGACCCTATGTGTCTTTTTGCAAGGAATGTTTTCACAGTTTTTGCTCTATGGCAAGATGCATTATCATCTTGAAAAATGATTTCATCATCCCCAAACATCCTTTCAATTGATGGGATAAGAAAAGTGTCCAAAATATCAACGTAAACTTGTGCATTTATTGATGATGTAATGACAGCCATCTCCCCAGTGCCTTTACCTGACATGCAGCCCCATATCATCAATGACTGTGGACATTTACATGTTCTCTTCAGGCAGTCATCTTTATAAATCTCATTGGAACGGCACCAAACAAAAGTTCCAGCATCATCACCTTGCCCAATGCAGATTCGAGATTCATCACTGAATATGACTTTCATCCAGTCATCCACAGTCCACGATTGCTTTTCCTTAGCCCATTGTAACTTTGTTTTTTTCTGTTTAGGTGTTAATGATGGCTTTTGTTTAGCTTTTCTGTATGTAAATCCCATTTCCTTTAGGCGGTTTCTTACAGTTTGGTCACAGACGTTGACTCCAGTTTCCTCCCATTCGTTCCTCATTTCTTTTGTTGTGCATTTTCGATTTTTGAGACATATTGCTTTAAGTTTTCTGTCTTGACGCTTTGATGTCTTCCTTGGTGTACCAGTATGTTTTCCTTTAACAACCTTCCCATGTTGTTTGTATTTGGTCCAGAGTTTAGACACAGCTGACTGTGAACAACCAACATCTTTTGCAACATTGCGTGATGATCTACCCTCTTTTAAGTGTTTGATAATCCTCTCCTTTGTTTCAGTTGACATCTCTCGTGTTGGAGCCATGATTCATGTCAGTCCACTTGGTGCAACAGCTCTCCAAGCTGTGATCACTCCTTTTTAGATGCAGACTAATGAGCAGATCTGATTTGACGCAGGTGTTAGTTTTGGGGATGAAAATTTACAGGGTGATTCCATAATTTATTCCTCAGAATTGAGTGATTCCATATTTTTTTCCCTCTGTTTGGTCTAAAAAAGTAACCGTTACTAACTGCCACAATTTTTTTTCCTGATTTCTTATAGTGTTTCTTAAAGCCAGAAAGTTGCCATTTGAAATGACTTTAGTTTTGTGTCATGTCTGTGATCTGCTTTTTTTCTACAAAATTAAACAACTGAATGAACATCCTCCGAGGCCGGTGATTCCATAATTATTGCCAGGGGTTGTAGGTGGAACCATTTTAGTGCCTGGTAAATTATGTGATCGTGGCTCATGGCCGGGGGTGCAGGGCCCCCGGCGGGGGTCAAGGGGGCAGAGCCCTCTGAAGCTATAGGGTTTGATACCTCTAAAGTGTTGTTGGCCAGCCCTATTTTAACCAATTTTGAGTGGTTTTAGATGCATTGAAAGCAAGAATAATAAAAAAAAATACATTTGTGTTGAAATATTTGTAATACAGTAATAAAGTTCTTTTTGTCAAAGTCTAAGTTAATAAAATAAATAATGTTCAATCAAATCAATTTTATTTATATAGCGCCAAATCACAACAAACAGTTGCCCCAAGGCGCTTTATATTGTAAGGCAAGGCCATACAATAATTACGTAAAAACCCCAATGGTCAAAACGACCCCCTGTGAGCAAGCACTTGGCGACAGTGGGAAGGAAAAACTCCCTTTTAACAGGAAGAAACCTCCAGCAGAACCAGGCTCAGGGAGGGGCAGTCTTCTGCTGGGACTGGTTGGGGCTGAGGGAGAGAACCAGGAAAAAGACATGCTGTGGAGGGGAGCAGAGATCAATCACTAATGATTAAATGCAGAGTGGTGCATACAGAGCAAAAAGAGAAAGAAACACTCAGTGCATCATGGGAACCCCCCAGCAGTCTAAGTCTATAGCAGCATAACTAAGGGATGGTTCAGGGTCACCTGATCCAGCCCTAACTATAAGCTTTAGCAAAAAGGAAAGTTTTAAGCCTAATCTTAAAAGTAGAGAGGGTGTCTGTCTCCCTGATCCGAATTGGGAGCTGGTTCCACAGGAGAGGAGCCTGAAAGCTGAAGGCTCTGCCTCCCATTCTACTCTTACAAACCCTAGGAACTACAAGTAAGCCTGCAGTCGGAGAGCGAAGCGCTCTATTGGGGTGATATGGTACTATGAGGTCCCTAAGATAATCAATCAATCAATCAATCAACTTTTTTTTTTATATAGCGCCAAATCACAACAAACAGTTGCCCCAAGGCGCTTTATATTGTAAGGCAAGGCCATACAATAATTATGAAAAACCCCAACGGTCAAAACGACCCCCTGTGAGCAAGCACTTGGCTACAGTGGGAAGGAAAAACTCCCTTTTAACAGGAAGAAACCTCCAGCAGAACCAGGCTCAGGGAGGGGCAGTCTTCTGCTGAGACTGGTTGGGGCTGAGGGAAAGAACCAGGAAAAAAGACATGCTGTGGAGGGGGGCAGAGATCGATCACTAATGATTAAATGCAGAGTGATGCATACAGAGCAAAAAGAGAAAGAAACAGTGCATCATGGGAACCCCCCCCACAGTCTACGTCTAAAGCAGCATAACCAAGGGATGGTCCAGGGTCACCTGATCCAGCCCTAACTATAAGCCTTAGCGAAAAGGAAAGTTTTAAGCCTAATCTTAAAAGTAGAGAGGGTGTCTGTCTCCCTGATCTGAATTGGGAACTGGTTCCACAGGAGAGGAGCCTGAAAGCTGAAGGCTCTGCCTCCCATTCTACTCTTACAAACCCTAGGAACTACAAGTAAGCCTGCAGTCTGAGAGCGAAGCGCTCTAATGGGGTAATATGGTACTACGAGGTCCCTAAGATAAGATGGGACCTGATTATTCAAAACCTTATAAGTAAGAAGAAGAATTTTAAATTCTATTCTAGAATTAACAGGAAGCCAATGAAGAGAGGCCAACACGGGTGAGATATGCTCTCTCCTGCTAGTCCCCGTCAGTACTCTAGCTGCAGCATTTTGAATTAACTGAAGGCTTTTTAGGGAACTTTTAGGACAACCTGATAATAATGAGTTACAATAGTCCAGCCTAGAGGAAATAAATGCATGAATTAGTTTTTCAGCATCACTCTGAGACAAGACCTTTCTGATTTTAGAGATATTGCGTAAATGCAAAAAGGCAGTCCTACATATTTGTTTAATATGCGCTATGAATGACATATCCTGATCAAAAATGACTCCAAGATTTCTCACAGTATTACTAGAGGTCAGGGAAATGCCATCCAGAGTAAAGATCTGGTTAGACACCATGCTTCTAAGATTTGTGGGGCCAAGTACAATAACTTCAGTTTTATCTGAGTTTAAAAGCAGGAAATTAGAGGTCATCCATGTCTTTATGTCTGTAAGACAATCCTGCAGTTTAGCTAATTGGTGTGTGTCCTCTGGCTTCATGGATAGATAAAGCTGGGTATCATCTGCGTAACAATGAAAATTTAAGCAATACCGTCTAATAATACTGCCTAAGGGAAGCATGTATAAAGTGAATAAAATTGGTCCTAGCACAGAACCTTGTGGAACTCCATAATTAACTTTAGTCTGTGAAGAAGATTCCCCATTTACATGAACAAACTGTAATCTATTAGACAAATATGATTCAAACCACCGCAGCGCAGTGCCTTTAATACCTATGACATGCTCTAATCTCTGTAATAAAATTTTATGGTCAACAGTATCAAAAGCAGCACTGAGGTCTAACAGAACAAGCACAGAGATGAGTCCACTGTCTGAGGCCATAAGAAGATCATTTGTAACCTTCACTAATGCTGTTTCTGTACTATGATGAATTCTAAAACCTGACTGAAACTTTTCAAATAGACCATTCCTCTGCAGATGATCAGTTAGCTGTTTTACAACTACCCTTTCAAGAATTTTTGAGAGAAAAGGAAGGTTGGAGATTGGCCTATAATTAGCTAAGATAGCTGGGTCAAGTGATGGCTTTTTAAGTAATGGTTTAATTACTGCCACCTTAAAAGCCTGTGGTACATAGCCAACTAATAAAGATAGATTGATCATATTTAAGATCGAAGCATTAAATAATGGTAGGGCTTCCTTGAGCAGCCTGGTAGGAATGGGGTCTAATAGACATGTTGATGGTTTGGATGAAGTAACTAATGAAAATAACTCAGACAGAACAATCTGAGAGAAAGAGTCTAACCAAATACCGGCATCACTGAAAGCAGCCAAAGATAACAATACATCTTTGGGATGGTTATGAGTAATTTTTTCTCTAATAGTTAAAATTTTATTAGCAAAGAAAGTCATGAAGTCATTACTAGTTAAAGTTAAAGGAATACTCGGCTCAATAGAGCTCTGTCTCTTTGTCAGCCTGGCTACAGTGCTGAATAGAAACCTGGGGTTGTTCTTATTTTCTTCAATTAGTGATGAGTAGTAAGATGTCCTAGCTTTACGGAGGGCTTTTTTTATAGAGCAACAGACTCTTTTTCCAGGCTAAGTGAAGATCTTCTAAATTAGTGAGACGCCATTTCCTCTCCAACTTACGGGTTATCTGCTTTAAGCTGCGAGTTTGTGAGTTATACCACGGAGTCAGGCACTTCTGATTTAAAGCTCTCTTTTTCAGAGAAGCTACAGCATCCAAAGTTGTCTTCAATGAGGATGTAAAACTATTGACAAGATACTCTATTTCACTTACAGAGTTTAGGTAGCTACTCTGCACTGTGTTGATATATGGCATTAGAGAACATAAAGAAGGAATCATATCCTTAAACCTAGTTACAGCGCTTTCTGAAAGACTTCTAGTGTAATGAAACTTATTCCCCACTGCTGGGTAGTCCATCAGAGTAAATGTAAATGTTATTAAGAAATGATCAGACAGAAGGGAGTTTTCAGGGAATACTGTTAAGTCTTCAATTTCCATACCATAAGTCAGAACAAGATCTAAGATATGATTAAAGTGGTGGGTGGACTCATTTACTTTTTGAGCAAAGCCAATTGAGTCTAATAATAGATTAAATGCAGTGTTGAGGCTGTCATTCTCAGCATCTGTGTGGATGTTAAAATCGCCCACTATAATTATCTTATCTGAGCTAAGCACTAAGTCAGACAAAAGTTCTGAAAATTCACAGAGAAACTCACAGTAATGACCAGGAGGATGATAGATAACAACAAATAAAACTGGTTTTTGGGACTTCCAATTTGGATGGACAAGACTAAGAGTCAAGCTTTCAAATGAATTAAAGCTCTGTCTGGGTTTTTGATTAATTAATAAGCTGGAATGGAAGATTGCTGCTAATCCTCCGCCTCGGCCCGTGCTACGAGCGTTCTGGCAGTTAGTGTGACTTGGGGGTGTTGACTTATTTAACATATTCATCCTGCTGTAACCAGGTTTCTGTAAGGCAGAATAAATCAATATGTTGATCAATTATTATATCATTTACTAACAGGGACTTAGAAGAGAGAGACCTAATGTTTAATAGACCACATTTAACTGTTTTAGTCTGTGGTGCAGTTGAAGGTGCTATATTATTTTTCTTTTTTAATTTTTATGCTTAAATAGATTTTTGCTGGTTATTGGTGGTCTGGGAGCAGGCACCGTCTCTACGGGGATGGGGTAATGAGGGGATGGCAGGGGGAGAGAAGCTGCAGAGAGGTGTGTAAGACTACAACTCTGCTTCCTGGTCCCAACCCTGGATAGTCACGGTTTGGAGGATTTAAGAAAATTGGCCAGATTTCTAGAAATGAGAGCTGCTCCATCCAAAGTGGGATGGATGCCGTCTCTCCTAACAAGACCAGGTTTTCCCCAGAAGCTTTGCCAATTATCTATGAAGCCCACCTCATTTTTTGGACACCACTCAGACAGCCAGCAATTGAAGGAGAACATGCGGCTAAACATGTCACTCCCGGTCCGATTGGGGAGGGGCCCAGAGAAAACTACAGAGTCCGACATTGTTTTTGTAAAGTTACACACCGATTCAATGTTAATTTTAGTGACCTCCGATTGGCGTAACCGGGTGTCATTACTGCCGACGTGAATTACAATCTTACCAAATTTACGCTTAGCCTTAGCCAGCAGTTTCAAATTTCCTTCAATGTCGCCTGCTCTGGCCCCCAGAAGACAATTGACTATGGTTGCTGGTGTCGCTAACTTCACATTTCTCAAAACAGAGTCGCCAATAACCAGAGTTTGATCCTCGGCGGGTGTGTCGTCGTGTAGGGAAAAACAGTTAGAAATGTGAACGGGTTGGCGGTCTACACGGGGCTTCTGTTTAGAACTACGCTTCCTCCTCACAGTCACCCAGTCGGCCTGCTTTCCCGGCTGCTCGGGATCTGCCAGAGGGAAACTAACGGCGGCTAAGCTACCTTGGTCCGCACCGACTACAGGGGCCTGGTAGCTGTAGAATTTTCCACGGTGCGGAGCCGAGTCTCCAATTTGCCCAGCCTGGCCTGCAAAGCTACGAATAAGCTACACTTATTACAAGTACCATTACTGCTAAAGGAGGCCGAGGAATAACTAAACATTTCACACCCAGAGCAGAAAAGTGCGGGAGAGACAGGAGAAGCCGCCATGCTAAACCGGCTAAGAGCTAGTAGCTGCGCTAAGCTAGCGGATTCCTAAAAACACGCAAAGTGAATAATGTGTAAATAATTTAGAGGTGATTCAGCAGAGGGAGTGCTTTAGTTAAGGCACGTGAAGATTACACTGTGAAACAAATCGTTATCTAGGTAACTAGATCAATCTAACTGCGCAGATTAAACAGCTAACAGATACAGAAAAACACCGCTGTGCTCCGGAACAGGAAGTGATACAATACCGCAGTGAGAGCCAACCACGAGTCAAGAACATAGCCCGCAGGATACATTTCATCAAGGCCTTGTTGAAAAGGTCAACAAGGCCTTGATGAAATGTTGAAAAGGTTTAAAACACATTAATATTTGATGGGCATGTAGCATTTGCTCTCTTTTTCTTTTTACATCCAGTGAAGCAGGCAGAGTTTTTCTGTCAAGATAGCTTTTTCCCAACATGTTTGAGTGGGAATGCATTACTTAAAAACAACAACAACAAAACAATATAACCACTAATTGTCTTGTTGAACAAGAACTGAGGATCCCCCCGCTTGTGCGTGCTCTGTCCTGCACCCCCCGCTATGAACACACGCTCTGGATTATTTTAATGAAACATTTTAAGTCAGAGCGGAGAGAGACACTGTGTGTCTCCATTCTGTTCTGCTTTCAGCAAACACTGAAAGCAGCTGTCTACTGATCTCGCTGTTGTTTGTGGCAGAGATATGAATTAAATGAGAACTATATTTCTTATTTCTTAAATTATTTCGTTGAAAGTGCAAAATAAAACAAAAATACCACAAATAATATGATCAAATTGGTACATTTTCAGCAACATTTCAGTTAATTTTTTTGGAAAATCCGTATCGTGTGGGAGAGAAAATTTTAACCCGAGAGCCAGGAGGAAATTTGCAGTACTGGGCAGTACAGCCCGGCGCTGCCCACTGTAGCTAGAACCCTAGTTTGAAACTTAAAATACTGCATAATCATCCCTTTTATGTAATGGTGTCTAACTCTTATTCTGTGTCTTTTTCACTCATTTTAATGGTTGGCTTTATTAATTTTGTACAACATGCGATGGTCTTCTCTCTCATATTGTTGTGTTCTTTCTTTGTTCTTTCAGAAAAATAAGAGTGGACTCTTGTAATGATCCAATCTGTAATTGACTCCCTCTGTTTTGTTTTCCACTCTTTGAAAATAAAGAATAAAAAAAATAATAAAATAAAATAAAACTAAACCAAAACAGCAACTATAAAATAAATAAAACAGGCCAAATACATCTAATACCAGCAGTTTATCAGTAGATATGAATATCTTCTTTTACGTGGAAGAAATGCTTTTTTACTGTTTGTTTGAAGCAATGTCAGGATTCAGATGTGTTTGTCTATATGTGAGTTGTGATAGACTGGCATCCTGTCCAAGGTGAACCTGTGACCCTTAATTGGAATAATAAATGAATGTTGGGACTCAAAAAAAAAAAAAAAAAAAAAAAAAAAATACTGCATAATAATTTGAAAATGGTGAGTGACTGGATTATTAATAGTGAATATACCGTGCCACTGGGCTATGTTTTCAATAACTTGTTTATTTTTTATGTTTAGTGCTGAAGTAAAGTACCCTGCTACTGGTCTAAGTTTTCCAAAAGAAATGGTCTATGTATTTTCCAAAAAAAAAAAAAAGTAAATTATTAGACATAGTGATCCTTGACTTTCCCTCCCCCCTCCCCCTTATAGTCAATTTCCTGTGTTGTTTCTCTTTTCTTTTCTTCCTTTGAAGGCCAAAAGTGAAATTGGCATCTGCTTTATTGTTGTTGTCTCTCAGATCCATGTGGTTTCTAGGTAATTCCCTTTGGCAACAGAATATAAACAACATCATGTGACCCCAATCTCGCTTTCACATCATAATGATGAGAGGTTTTCCCATAATGGATGGCAGCATTTTGAACAGATTTCAGGGATTTGTCACTCAGAAATGATCAAAATGGTGAAATTCTGTGAGGCTTGAAGTGTCTGACATTTAACGTGTCTGACATAAGTATGTGGACTGTCAATGCCAGAGAATAAGCAGCCTGCATGCAAATTTTGAGCTTCCTGGAGTGTGTAACAGCTGAGATAACTGTGGCTGCAGAAATCTTAAGAGGCTTGTATCATATCCAGATGATAAACGAAAGAGCTACTAAAATCAGCAGGACCTCAATAAAACCATATTAAAAGCAATATGTTTGAAGATCAATCAATCAATCAATCAACTTGTTTCTTATATAGCGCCAAATCACAACAAACAGTTGCCCCAAGGCGCTCCACATTGCAAGGCAAGGCCATACAACAATCATGAAAAACCCCAACGGTCAAAACGACCCCCTATGAGCAAGCACTTGGCCACAGTGGGAAGGAAAAACTCCCTTTTAACAGGAAGAAACCTCCAGCAGAACCAGGCTCAGGGAGGGGCAGTCTTCTGCTGAGACTGGTTGGGGCTGAGGGAAAGAACCAGGAAAAAGAGATCGATCACTAATGATTAAATGCAGAGTGATGCATACGGAGCAAAAAGAGAAAGAAACAGTGCATCATGGGAACCCCCCCACAGTCTACGTCTAAAGCAACATAACCAAGGGATGGTCCAGGGTCACCCGATCCAGCCCTAACTATAAGCCTTAGCGAAAAGGAAAGTTTTAAGCCTAATCTTAAAAGTAGAGAGGGTATCTGTCTCCCTGATCTGAATTGGGAGCTGGTTCCACAGGAGAGGAGCCTGAAAGCTGAAGGCTCTGCCTCCCATTCTACTCTTACAAACCCTAGGAACTACAAGTAAGCCCGCAGTCTGAGAGCGAAGCGCTCTAATGGGGTAATATGGTACTACGAGGTCCCTAAGATAAGATGGGACCTGATTATTCAAAACCTTATAAGTAAGAAGAAGAATTTTAAATTCTATTCTAGCATTAACAGGAAGCCAATGAAGGGAGGCCAACACGGGTGAGATATGCTCTCTCCTGCTAGTCCCCGTCAGTACTCTAGCTGCAGCATTCTGAACCAACTGAAGGCTTTTTAGGGAACTTTTAGGACAACCTGATAATAATGAATTACAATAGTCCAGCCTAGAGGAAATAAATGCATGAATTAGTTTTTCAGCATCACTCTGAGACAAGACCTTTCTGATTTTAGAGATATTGCGTAAATGCAAAAAGGCAGTCCTACATATTTGTTTAATATGCGCTTTGAATGACATATCCTGATCAAAAATAACTCCAAGATTTCTCACAGTATTACCAGAGATCAGGGAAATGCCATCCAGAGTAACGATCTGGTTAGACACCATGCTTCTAAGATTTGTGGGGCCAAGTACAATAACTTCAGTTTTATCTGAGTTTAAAAGCAGGAAATTAGAGGTCATCCATGTCTTTATGTCTGTAAGACAATCCTGCAGTTTAGCTAATTGGTGTGTATCCTGTGGCTTCATGGATAGATAAAGCTGGGTATCATCTGCGTAACAATGAAAATTTAAGCAATACCGTCTAATAATACTGCCCAAGGGAAGCATGCATAAAGTGAATAAAATTGGTCCTAGCACAGAACCTTGTGGAACTCCATAATTAACTTTAGTCTGTGAAGAAGATTCCCCATTTACATGAACAAACTGTAATCTATTAGACAAATATGATTCAAACCACCGCAGCGCAATGCCTTTAATACCTATGACATGCTCTAATCTCTGTAATAAAATTTTATGGTCAACAGTATCAAAAGCAGCACTGAGGTCCAACAGAACAAGCACAGAGATAAGTCCACTGTCCGAAGCCATAAGAAGATCATTTGTAACCTTCACTAATGCTGTTTCTGTACTATGATGAATTCTAAAACCTGACTGAAACTCTTCAAATAGACCATTCCTCTGCAGGTGATCAGTTAGCTGTTTTACAACTACCCTCTCAAGAATCTTTGAGAGAAAAGGAAGGTTGGAGATTGGCCTATAATTAGCTAAGATAGCTGGGTCAAGTGATGGCTTTTTAAGTAATGGTTTAATTACTGCCACCTTAAAGGCCTGTGGTACATAACCAACTAACAAAGATAGATTGATCATATTTAAGATTGAAGCATTAAATAATGGTAGGATTTCCTTGAGCAGCCTGGCAGGAATGGGGTCTAATAAGCATGTTGATGGTTTGGATGAAGTAACTAATGAAAATAACTCAGACAGAACAATCGGAGAGAAAGAGTCTAACCAAATACCGGCATCACTGAAAGCAGCCAAAGATAAAGATACATCTTTGGGATGGTTATGAGTAATTTTTTCTCTAATAGTCAAAATTTTGTTAGCAAAGAAAGTCATGAAGTCATTACTAGTTAAAGTTAATGGAATACTCAGCTCAATAGAGCTCTGACTCTTTGTCAGCCTGGCTACAGTGCTGAAAAGAAACCTGGGGTTGTTCTTATTTTCTTCAATTAGTGATGAGTAGAAAGATGTCCTAGCTTCACGAAGGGCTTTCTTATAGAGCAACAAACTCTTTTTCCAGGCTAAGTGAAGATCTTCTAAATTAGTGAGACGCCATTTCCTCTCCAACTTACGGGTTATCTGCTTTAAGCTACGAGTTTGTGAGTTATACCACGGAGTCAGACACTTCTGATTTAAAGCTCTCTTTTTCAGAGGAGCTACAGCATCCAAAGTTGTCTTCAATAAGGATGTAAAACTATTGACAAGATACTCTAACTCCCTTACAGAGTTTAGGTAGCTACTCTGCTCTGTGTTGGTATATGACATTAGAGAACATAAAGAAGGAATCATATCCTTAAACCTAGTTACAGCGCTTTCTGAAAGACTTCTAGTGTAATGAAACTTATTCCCCACTGCAGGGTAGTCCATCAGGGTAAATGTAAATGTTATTAAAAAATGATCAGACAAAAGGGAGTTTTCAGGGAATACTGTTAAGTCTTCTATTTCCATACCATAAGTCAGAACAAGATCTAAAATATGATTAAAGTGGTGGGTGGACTCATTTACTTTTTGAGCAAAGCCGATAGAGTCTAATAATAGATTAAATGCAGTGTTGAGGCTGTCATTCTCAGCATCTGTGTGGATGTTAAAATCGCCCACTATAATTATCTTATCTGAGCTAAGCACTAAGTCAGACAAAAGGTCTGAAAATTCACAGAGAAACTCACAGTAACGACCAGGTGGACGATAGATAATAACAAATAAAACTGGTTTTTGGGACTTCCAATTTGGATGGACAAGACTAAGAGACAAGCTTTCAAATGAATTAAAGCTCTGTCTAGGTTTTTGATTAATTAATAAGCTGGAATGGAAGATTGCTGCTAATCCTCCGCCTCGGCCCGTGCTACGAGCATTCTGACAGTTAGTGTGACTCGGGGGTGTTGACTCATTTAAACTAACATATTCATCCTGCTGTAACCAAGTTTCTGTTAGGCAGAATAAATCAATACGTTGATCAATTATTATATCATTTACCAACAGGGACTTAGAAGAAAGAGACCTAATGTTTAATAGACCACATTTAACTGTTTTAGTCTGTGGTGCAATTGAAGGTGCTATATTATTTTTTCTTTTTGAATTTTTATGCTTAAATAGATTTTTGCTAGTTATTGGTGGTCTGGGAGCAGGCACCGTCTCTACGGGGATGGGGTAATAAGGGGATGGCAGGGGGAGAGAAGCTGCAGAGAGGTGTATAAGACCACAGCTCTGCCTCCTGGTCCCAGATACTTCTATATGAAGCCATTTTCACTAATGTTGAACAATTTCTCCCCAGTTTGAGAATCTATTTTGATGTGTTTGAAGCGTTTTAACAAAATTAAACAAGCTCAGGTTTGTCAAACCCTTCCTTATGTTGAAGATGTAGGTCATGGCAATAAATGTAGCTGAAAGCAAAAGTGCAGCACTTGTCTCATCCTCATTACTGTCAATGTACCCTTGATCAATCTCCAAATTGCTCCAGGTGTGTGTGTGTGTGTGTGTGTGTGTGTGTGTGTGTGTGTGTGTGTGTGTGTGTGTGTGTGTGTGTGTGTGTGTGTGTGTGTGTGGTATTATTTTAAACAAAAAGAAGCATTTGCTCTCAAAGTACAACCCCAATTCCAATGAAGTTGGGACGTCATGTAAAATGTAAATAAAAACAAAATACAATGATTTGCAAATCCTCTTTAACCTATATTAAATTGAATACACCACAAAGACAAGATATTTAATGTTCAAACTTATAAACTTTATTGTTTTTGTGCAAATATTTGCTCATTTTGAAATGGATGCCTGCAACACGTTTCAAATAAGCTGGGACGGTGGTATGTTTACCACTGTGTTACATCACCTTTCCTTCTAACAACACTCAGTAAGTGTTTTGGAACTGAGGACACTAACTTTTGAAGCTTTGTAGGTGGAATTCTTTCCCATTCTTGCTTGATGTACGACTTCAGTTGTTCAACAGTCCAGGGTCTCCGCGGTTGTAGTTTGCGCTTCATAATGTGCCACATTTTCAATGGGCGACAGGTCTGGACTGCAGGTAGGCCAGTCTAGTACCTGCACTCTTTTACTACAAAGCCACGCTGTTGTAACACATGCAGAATGTAGCTTGGCATTGTCTTGCTGAAATAAGCAGGGTTGTCCCTGAAAAAGACGTTGCTTGGATGCCAGCATGTGTTGCTCCAAAACTTGGATGTACCTTTCAGCACTGATGATGCCATCACAGATGTATAAGTTGCATGTCATGGGCACTAACACACCCCCATACCATCACAGATGCTGGCTTTTGAACTTTGCACTGGAACTTTGCGTTTTGAACTTTGCTTTTATGCCCAATCATAACACTCACCTATTTCCAATTAGGTGTTCTTTGAGCATTCATCAACATTTCCAGTCTTTTGTTGCCACTGCCCCAACTTTTTTGAAACATGTTGCAGGCATCAATTTCAAAATGAGCAAATATTTGCACAAAAACAAAAAGTCCATCAGTTTGAACATTAAATATCTTGTCTTTGTGGTGTATTCAATTGAATATAGGTTGAAGAGGATTTTCAGATCATTGTATTCTGTTTTTATTTACATTTTACACAACGTCCCAACTTCATTGGAATTGGGGTTGTAGGATGGGAATGTAGAGTAACTGTTGCAGTGTTAAATGAACACTACAACAAACACATACAGTCCCATTCAAAATAGTATTAAACCTTCTCTGTCAGAGTATAATTTAACTGATTTAGTGTTGATCAGCTTGATTTAATGCTCAAATAAATTTAGTTTACACTAAGATACAGCTGATTTAACAGTATTTTGGATGGGACCATATGTACTCACATCGGTGTTAATTTAACACTACAAAATTTTCGCATATGTCGTGTTCTGTAGGACGTCCAATGTCAGTCTCATGAACGACACTTCCTCTGAACATTTTGTTGGGGGTAATGGTTGCAGAAACATCCTCGCATGATCATGTGACTGCTAAAGGTAGAGATGTTCACTGCAGATATCGGTCAGGACACCTCTGTTCTGTGAAAAACCCACAGTGAGTAATTCAAACTCCAACACCACGAATGAGCATTTCAACTTCTGCCTCCAAGAACATTCAAACCAGTGGGGTAGTCTTGGAGGGGTCAGCCTGTCCCTCTGATGACGCAGTTATTTCATGACACACGGGTGGAAATGTAGCTTGCTTTGCTCAGTCGTTTTGTGGTTTATCTTGGCAGTAACTTTCATGCACCTTTGTCCTCAGCCTTTGAGGTCATGAAATTCCTGGTAAGAGCTTATGGAGTCATGAGGTCCTTGGACATTAGTATTTGATGATGCTGGTATCTATGCAGGAGAATGAAGGTCCAGGTCTTTAGGGTCGTGGTGCTTCCTGTCTTACTGTACAGCTGTGAGACTTGATGATAGTCAGTGACTTAAAGCAATGACTAAATGGCTTTGAAGCTTGGTTTCTTCTGTGAATCCTTGGGTATTGCTGGTTTTACTTTGTGTCAGTTGAGCAGCTATTTGGGTAGACTCAGATGTGGAGTGTCACTTGCATCATGCGAGAGCTTCATCTACAACATTTAGCCATGTGGCACGTTTCTCTGAGCATGATCCAGCACGCCTCAGTGTCGAGGACCCCGACAATGGGAAAAGGCCAAGGGAACATTCACATTTCCCCGGGCTGTGGCAGATAAATGGTTACTTTGAAGATGTGGGGATGGTTCAGCTGTCTGACTAGATGGTTGCCATCCAGGACCCGGGGTGATTCCATGATGTGGTGGGTGCAACTGCATTGGCACACACTCACAGACCTGAACTGACTTACGACTTAAACTGGTTCTATTCATCTAAAACTGTCCATTCAGTTGTGGCACCCAACAAAGCTCCATATCAGCTGATTAATGAGCACAGAAATTAAAAATAAATTTTGTAATAGAATTTTTGTTTTGTTCTTGGTAGGAAAGCTACACATATTTACTCCAAAACAACGTTGTTTTATACAGTCTGCTAATAATCACACTTAAAAATGGCAAAGCAATTGAAAAGCAGACATCTCTTCACCTTCTCTGTCAAGAAGGCCTCTCTGATCCAAGGATGAGACAGCAGGGTGAAAGCATTTGTTAAAAAAGCCATTTGTATGGAAGTGTATTGCATTCACTTGATAAATTAATTTTTTGGTTTGTTTTTCACAGTAATTATTTGTGTTTTTCTGAGTAATTTTTTGTCTGTTTTTTTAGAATAATTATTTCTGTTTTTCTGAGTAATTTATTTTTTGTATGTTTTTCAGAATAATTATTTCTGTTTTTCCTGAGTTTTCTGTTTTTCAGAGTAATTTATTTTTATGGTTGGTTTTTCAGAGTAATTTTTTTCCTGAGTTTAGAGAGCGTTTGAAGACACATTCATTCATTGAGAGCTCATTTTGGTAACAAACATGACATTGTTCAGTTTAAACAAGTTTTACTTTGATCTAGGTTTAAGACACTGGGAGATTGTCCTGTCTTTAAGTCATATATTATCATTAGTTTGCCGACTCTACGCAGGCACCGGAGGACTTTGCGGGTGTTCAGAAGGAAAGCCCATTCAGATCTGCTAGACATAGCAGTTTTTCTCCAGGATCAGTTGGACAGATACGATATGCTCCATGGATACAGGATGATGCATTTGAAACCAAAAAATAAATTACTCAGAAAAACAGACAAAAAATAAATTACTCAGAAAAACACATATAATTACTCACAAAAATAAATTTATCAAGTGAATGCAATACGATTCCATATGTTTGCGATACAAACTATATGCACAAATTTAAGAAAAGAGGCTATTTGTTTTGTACGATGTGCTGGAATGATTTCAGGGATGTAAATGAATAACTCAAGTGAAGCTTCTCCACAGGAAATAATGCACTTTTTAATGCACTTTTTTTTCATGTGATTTTTCACTTGAACCCTAATTGAAAAAGGTAAAACAGTTTTCCAGTTCTCTAATTCACCTGCAGCTGATTAGAAAGTCTCATTGTTCTCTCACTGTCATTCTTCTGCTAGGTTTGCCGTTGTCTCCCCCCCGGGAAGGTAAACTGCAGCTTGTGTTCATGAATATTACAATCACCACCAATAAGCAGTAAATTAACAGGAGCCACAGGGAGATTAGACCTAATGTCACACCAGCAGTGTGGCTCTAAAGATATTCATTAAGTTCATCATCATTCTCAAGTCCACACTGAAATACCTCATCCAGGCTACGGCTACAAAATATTGATGGTTACTATGGCAATACCTTTAGTTTTCATTTAGCACCACCCAGAGGTCATAAACTCCACTTACTTTATATGTCGGAGGGGCAGTGATCATCTGGGTCTCAGTTTTATTTTAATTTTAAGATAATGACATTTGACACCACCTATACTTTTTCAGAAATAAGCAGGCATCTAGATTTATAAGGTGGCTCGCTCCTTTTTTTAACCTCTACAAAGGAAGTTGTTTTCAGCACCTTGGTGACTAAGTGGTCAATGCACTTGATTCCAAACCAGAAGGTTCCCAGTTCATGACCTTTCTCCATGTAATGTGGAGTCCAGTCAGGAAGGGCATCTGATATAAAGCTTTGACCAAATCAACATGCAGGAAGGTATCAGATCTGCTGTGGTTCCCCCAAACAAAAATAACTTAATGAAAGTTTTTTCTTCTGTAAAACATCTCAAAAAGGCATGTATTACATAATAATAATAATAATAATAACAATAATAATAATAAATGTATATAACAAAACTGATGCATACCCAAATAATCAAAGTGTCTGGTTCTATGATTGTCCTGGATTAAGGCCAAGATCCAGACTTGTAATGACTCGCTGGACTCAGAACATCAGACATCAGAACTATCTGTATGCGGTGAAAGTGTTGAATTCGAGGAGACATTCATTTTTCTCACCAGTAACATTCATGTCTCTAGGTCCTCTGCCTTTGTGATAATAGACGTCTGGAAAGGCCTTGAGCCTTGAGTCTTGAGCTTGCTGGACAGAGGTGTTTGATGAGGTTGTTACCTTTACAGGAGAGTGAAGGACCAAGTGTTTACAGTCTTGATGTAAGGTGATGACTAGATGTCTTTTGTACCAGGTCTTTTTAAAGCATCTTTAGGTATCCCTACAATGACTTTGTGACAGAAGAATTGTTACTTAGGAAGACTCAGATGAGAAGTATTACCTGCTACACCATCGACTGCAGTAGGAACATTGGCTACAGCATTTTAGCCATGTGGTGTATTTCTCTGAGCATGCGCCATCACACAAGGGCCTCACTTTTGAGGTTTCACCTGGCTGCAGCAGACAGATGGTTACTTTTGAGAGATGGATTGGACCAGTTGTCTATGGGTGTTGTCATGCAGGACCTGTGATGTGGTGGACGTGGTACATGCTCATATAGTAAATAATACAGTAAGTCCCTTTGGCTGGGTTAGGCTGTTTTTTCACTCAGGGTCACCACAGCGGATTCATGGTAGATCTTGCATGTTGAATTGGCACAAATTTTATGCTGGATGCCCTTCCTTACGCAACTCCACATTACATGGAGAAATGTGGCAGGGGTGGGGTTTGAACCAGGAACCTTCTGCACCAAACCCAAGTGCACTAACCACTTGGCCATCACCCCTGCTGCTCCTTTCAAAATCAAAGTGCAAGTGCAGGACTCAACAAAGCAGCTCTGGTTTTTAAGATCGTTTACTCTAAAACTTAGCAGGGTCCAGTACACAAAAAGGCAGTCCAAAAACAGCAAATAAATCAGGTACATCAGGCGATAAGGTGTGGTAAAAAAAAAAACAGGCAGGTGGTCAAAAAACATAACGTGGCAGCAGGACTAGAAAAAGACAGATGCAGCTGGAAGCGAAGGCATAAAGCAACCAGTGCAACCAGTGAATCTTATATACACCCTGGTGATGAGCTACAGATTAGAAACAGGTGTGTGGAAAGCTCCAGAATAGGGTGTGGCCCAAACAGTGTGCACCACCTCCCACCAAGCAAAAAGAGACAGAGAAGAGAGATATGGAAAGACAAAGCCCAAGCAGGAAAAACCCAGCAAGAGAAACCACACACTGATAAAACAATCAACCTAAAATGAAAAAAACAACAAAAAAACAACAACAACAACAACAAAACAACAAACAGAAGAAACATAATACAAAAGTCCAAACCCTGACAAGATTTGAAAGCACTAACACCTGCTTAATGTGTCATCACTGATTTTGGTGGTTTTCCAGCAAAATGATTTCTTTTTTCCCCCTCCTTCTGTTTGCAGTTTTGTTTCATGTTAGCCAAACCCTGACAAGATTTGAAAGATTCAGTAGAATCTGACAGTCACAACAGCTGTCTAGCACCAACATCAGGTCAAAATTGTCATCCATAGGTAACTTATTTTATGGTACTGATGTAGACCTGGCTTTAAACACAACTCTTGTTTCTGTTCCAGTTCAGAAATTCTGCTCTTCTAATACTGTTTTGCAAATATGCTGTATAATTGTCGCCAAACCATACTACACCCAACCCAAACAAACCCAATTCAAACCAACCATACTGAACCCAACTATACTAAAGCAAACCAAACCAACCATACGGAACCCAACTAAACTAAACTAAGCTAAACTATACTAAACCAAACCAAACTAACACAACCCAAATCAGACTAAAGCAACGAAACACAACCCAACCCAACCAAATCTAATTCAACCCAACCATACTGATCCCAGCTAAACTAAACTAAGCTAAACTACACTCTAAAACATGCTGCTGCATTTAGTTATGTCTACTTGCTACCTCTCTTTAACATAAAGAGCTCTTACAAGTTTTGGATGTTGAACTCAACTTTACAAGTTGAGTTGAGCTGTAAAGTTGACTTCAACATCCAAAACTTGTAAGAGCTCTTTATGTTAAAGAAAGGTAGCAAGTGGCCATAACTAAATGCAGCAGCATGTTTTAGAGTATAGACTAAACCAAACCACATCAACACAACCCAAATGAAACTAAACCAACCCAACACAACCAAAACCAACCAAACCATAGTAAACCCAAACCAACCAAACCTAACTCAACCCAACCATACTGAACCCAACTAAACTAAACCAAACCAAGCCAAGCCAACCCAACACAACCCAAACCAAACCAACCCAAATGAAACTAAACCAACCCAACACAATCCAAACCAACCATACTGAACCCCAGAAAACTAAACCAAACCAACCCAACACAACCCAAATGAAACTAAACTAAACCAACCCAACACAATCCAAACCAAATCAACCCAACCCAAACACTGCCCAAATCAAACTAAACCATTCCAACACAACCCAAACCAAGATAAATCCAAACCATACTAAACCCACCCCAACCAAACCCAACTCAACCCAGCCATACTGAACCCAGCTAAACTAAACTAAACCAAACCAACCATACTGAACCATGGTAAACCCAAACCAACCAAACCTAACTCAACCCAACCATACTGAACCCAACTAAACTAAACCAAGCCAACGCAACCCAACCCAACCCAAACCAAACCAACCCAAATTAAACTAAACCAACCCAGCACAATCCAAACCAACCATACTGAACCCAACAAAACTAAACCATACCAAATGAAACTAAACCAACCCAACACAATCCAAACCAACCATACTGAACCCAACAAAACTAAACCAAACCAAACCAAACCAAACCAACCCAACCCAAACCAAATCAACCCAAATGAAACCAAACCAACCCAACACAACCCAAACCAACCCAACATAATCCAAACCAAATCAACCCAACCCAAACACTGCCCAAATCAAACTAAACCATTCCAACACAACCCAAACCAAGATAAATCCAAACCATACTAAACTCAACCCAACCAAACCCAACTCAATCCAGCCACACTGAACCCAACAAAACTAAACCAAACCAACCCAACACAACCCAAACCAACCCAAATGAAACTAAATCAACCCAACACAATCCAAACCAAATCAACCCAACTCAAACACTGCCCAAATCAAACTAAACCATTCCAACACAACCCAAACCAACCCAAACCAAGATAAATCCAAACCATACTAAACCCAACTCAACCCAGTCATACTGAACCCAGCTAAACTAAACTAAACCAAACCAAACCAACCATACTGAACCCACAAAACTAAAGTAAACTAAATCAAACCAACCCAACCAAAACAAAACGCTTCCCAACCCAAATCAAACCAACCCAACACAACCCAAATCAAACTAAACCAACCCAACACAACCCAAACCAAACGCTGCCCAAATCAACCCAACCCAAACCTCATCTGTGAGACTTCATGTGTCGTGTGACTGAATAAAAATGGATTATTGTTGCTGTGGTTTTGGAGTGTCTCCCTCATTCACTGTAGACTTCTGATGCGCAGCGAGTGTAGCAGCCGTGCGTGTATCAGCCGTACGTGCAGCGCCGATTGTGAACGTCTCCTCCCCTGTTTCTGCAGTGTTGCCGCTTTTCCCTTTGCGCTCATCGTTTCTTGTGCCACTGCCAGAGTCAGCCAAGATTTGCATGGGCAGAGCAGCTCCCTCCTCTTTATTGTCCGTGGGCTTCGTACCCATCTCGCCCTGATCCGCCTGCGTCCTCTCAAAGCTTCATTCATTCATCCCCGGTGTGCCGTTTGGTTCTGTGCGTTCTCCGCCGCTTTCTCTTTATTTCCGAACCGGAGAAAACACATTTCAATCCCGTTTCAAACGGACTCTTTGGGGGAATTTCTGCAGGAAGGATGAAGGCAGTGTTTGCAGTTTAAAATTTTATTCTTGTTATTTTACGCATCACAACCGCGCACCTGCAAAAGCTGAAAACGCATTTTTTTTTTTTTTTCTGTGCCCCTTGAAAATTCGGTGCAGCGGTGGAACAATGAGAATATGATGAGAGGAACTAACAGCTGGCAGCGCTAAGTTTGCTGAGGTACTGTCGGATACCTGCCAGAAAAATAAAGCATCAGCACCGTGGATAGCTCCGCGTCATTTCCAACAGAACACCGGCGCAACGAGGCAGCAGGTTGCTGCGTGAATGTGGCGCACGGAGCGTCGTCCTCCGCTGGGCCGGTGTACGGTTCGGACGGTGTGTCCGGCATCCAGCTGAGAATCGGGACTTAATGTGAGTATGTGTGAAAGTACCGCGCGCACGGAATGGATGAGTCTGTTTGTCTGTGGCGCATAGATCAGATAAACCGCTTTTCCCTGCAGCTGGAAGGCGCGATGATCCAGCTGTCTGAGAACAGCTGCAACTATTATTTATTCTTAATAGCCTCCTGGTCCTCAATGGAAATAAGTGCTTACACTTTACTGTGTTGTTCAAGTATTTTAATGTGCACTGTATATATTTTTGTATTTTGCACATTATTTGACTAAAAATTCAGTCAATCCGTCACCCTGCGTGTAGTGTTTTATGTGCATTGGTTCCATATTGGCGCACATTTTGCTGCCGACTGTTCTTGTTACTTTTCAGTGTTAAAAGAGTCAAAAATCAATTCATTTCCGCTGTTTTTTCTTTTCTTTTTAGACGAAAGTGAAAAATAAGTTCGTTTCCTGAGGCTACAACTTCACTGACTCACAGGCGGCTGCACCCAGGTGAGTAATGCGTCTCTAGCAAATATGTTCTAATGCTGCACATTCCAACATGAGCATCCCGCTGTGTCCTCTTTTAGTTTTCTCCATCACAGTGAGCTCTCAGCCTCTAACAGCCAAGGCACTAACACCTGCTTCATGTGTCATCACTGATTTTGGTGATTTTCCAGCAAAATGATTTCTTTTTTCCCCCTCCTTCTGTTTGCAGTTTTTTTTTCATGTTAGCCATACAGGGTGCTGTGATTATTTTTTCTTTACTTGAGCAGGAATGTGATGTGTGGGGGCTCTCTACAAACTGAGGCTGCCACCATTTGAACAAACACAGACCATCTCTTTCAAAATGACTGCTTTCATCAACGTGTGACTCATTATATACAACTGTTTACTCAGAACCTTGCTCACCCAGCCAGAGGCACATTTCAGGGCCAAATTGTAATCGATGTGGGTCAGTGGCATTTCTTGACAGGCTGAAATAACTGAAAGGTGCATAAAATGAATAAATAAATCATAATAAAAAATAAAAAAAACAAACAAACTGCAACAGAAGCACTAAGCATCTAAAGAGGAAAGGTTGGTAAAATTACAGTTGTCCCTTTTGACATGATTCTCGGGCACAGCAGGAGGCAGGAGGCACAATGCAAACTCTCAAGCAGCTGGTAGGATGGAAAAGGCTTTATCATAAATTCTGGCAGAGGGTCTGGTACACAAAAATGCAGTCAGCAAGGTGAATGTACAGGCAGGTGTAATAAAAAGGCGTCGGCAAAAATACAAGCTGAGGTCAGAGCACAGCAATCAAAGTTACAAGGGCTAAGAGAAAAGGCAAGATCAAGAAAAACAGGCCCGGTCAGCAATGAGGATCTATGGCTAGGAACTTGGAACACAGATACAACAGCTGGAATGGAGATAGTAACGTCAACCATCAAGCAAGTGAGACGAAAAAATGCAGGGTGTTGTGAAAGTGTAGGTACACGGACCCACAACAGGGGGCGTAATGAACGGACAATGGAGGAAGGTGAATAACAAGGTTTACTATTGTGAAACGAGCACAATGAATACAACAATCAACAATTTGGGGTCGAATCCGCTGGTGTCGTGTGGGCAGGCTCGAAGGTAGGAGACGTCCGTCTCAGTCGAACCGGAACCACCCAGATCTCCTCTGCCACCAAACCCTGGAAATACTGGAACCGCCAAGTCCCGAAGTCCCAGGTGGCCACTGCCTCCGCTCGTCGGATCCGGTACTGCTGGCGGGAGAGAGCAACAACACAGGCGTGGATGCGACAGCACCCAGTAACGGAGAGGGGAGAAGCCGCCTCCACCTCTAGTCACAAGTTGGCAGGCAGGTGAGTACTTATCCAAGCAATTTAGCTTATAGTAATCAGCTGTCCTGAAAAAGGTTTAACAAGTCTTTTGTTAGTCAGAATATAAATGCAGAGAACGTTACCTTAGTCTAAAGGCGATATCTCGGCACTGAGGTGGAGACGCCGTCCTCCTGATATACCTCTGTGCTGAGTGGAACAGCTGGGTCCAGTGATGGGTGACAGCTGTCACCCAGGCTGCTCCCATAAGGCGGCAGCGCCCTCTGGTGCCTGGAGCCCGCACTCCAGGCAGGGCGCCCTCTGGTGGTGGTGGGCCAGCAGTACCTCCTCTTCAGCGGCCCACACAACACAGGGCTTAAATACATAGTGATGTGATTAGAAGCAGGTGCGTGAGCAGGCAGGAGGAGGGCGTGGACTAACAAAGAGGAGAGGCAACTATGTGAGACAAGAGAGTGCTGTGACAGGTAGATAAGGAGATGACAAAATGGGTGTGGCCAACAGAGATGAGGATTTACTGGTGAAGGGCAAGAGAGTGCAGTGATGAAAAGGCGTGACTATGAAACAAATGAGACTGAGGGTGAACACGAGAACCAAGATGAGAAGAGACAGACAAGGGAGCACAGTGACAACATGGACATGACTAGAACCATAATCTAATACTAAACTAACAAGACAGAGAAAAACAACTCAAACCAAAGGCTGCATGAAACCTAAACATGAGCAGAATCAAATTAGATAACAAATAGAAAAGACTGCAGCAAGGACAACAAGAAAATCAAAACCTGAAACTAGAACAGAACTGACATGAATAATACAACTGAAGACTAATGTGGCAAACTTGAGAAATCAAACTAGTGACACAAGCAATCATGAAACAATCAAAAACAGTGGATCAAAATTAAACTAAACAAGAACGGAACTCAACACGTGGCTGAAGTGTGATGCACATAAACAACAAGCTGTGACAAAAGCAATGATGAACAAAAATCAAAAACAGTGGACCAAAGATTAAACTAAACCAGAATGGAACTCAAAATGTGGCTGAAGTGTGATGAACAGAAAACAAGCAGCTGTGACAAAAAAGCAGATTAAAAAGAAATCAATAAGGACAGACTGGCAGAAAAACATAATCACAAATGGAGCAGGGGCAAATCATGACACCTTTTTTAAATTTCTGATTTAGTAGAAAGATTAAATAAAAAATGTGGTATTTTATTGGAATCAAGTGTCTCGGTGAGAAATCCATTTAAATAATTTATATGCTGGGTGAAGAATTTTAGTATTACAAATTATATATATATATATAAACGCAACACTTTTGGTTTTGCTCCCATTTTGTATGAGATGAACTCAAAGATCTAAAACTTTTTCCACATACACAATATCACCATTTCCCTCAAATATTGTTCACAAACCAGTCGAAATCTGTGATAGTGAGCACTTCTCCTTTGCTGAGATAATCCATCCCACCTCACAGGTGTGCCATACCAAGATGCTGATTAGACACCATGATTAGTGCACAGGTGTGCCTTAGACTGCCCACAATAAAAGGCCACTCTGAAAGGTGCAGTTTTGTTTTATTGGGGGGGGGATACCAGTATCTGGTGTGACCACCATATGCCTCATGCAGTGCAACACATCTCCTTCGCATCATCCGTGAAGAGAACACCTCTCCAACGTGCCAAACGCCAGCGAATGTGAGCATTTGCCCACTCAAGTCGGTTACGACGACGAACTGGAGTCAGGTCGAGACCCCGATGAGGACCACGAGCATGCAGATGAGCTTCCCTGAGACGGTTTCTGACAGTTTGTGCAGAAATTCTTTGGTTATGCAAACCGATTGTTTCAGCAGCTGTCCGAGTGGCTGGTCTCAGACGATCTTGGAGGTGAACATGCTGGATGTGGAGGTCCTGGGCTGGTGTGGTTACACGTGGTCTGCGGTTGTGAGGCTGGTTGGATGTACTGCCAAATTCTCTGAAACGCCTTTGGAGACGGCTTATGGTAGAGAAATGAACATTCAATACACGAGCAACAGCTCTGGTTGACATTCCTGCTGTCAGCATGCCAATTGCACGTTCCCTCAAATCTTGCGACATCTGTGGCATTGTGCTGTGTGATAAAACTGCACCTCTGAGTGGCCTTTTATTGTGGGCAGTCTAAGGCACACCTGTGCACTAATCATGGTGTCTAATCAGCATCTTGGTATGGCACACCTGTGAGGTGGGATGGATTATCTCAGCAAAGGAGAAGTGCTCACTATCACAGATTTAGACTGGTTTGTGAACAATATTTGAGGGAAATGGTGATATTGTGTATGTGGAAAAAGTTTTAGATCTTTGAGTTCATCTCATACAAAATGGGAGCAAAACCAAAAGTGTTGCGTTTATATTTTTGTTGAGTGTATATATATATATATCGTATATATATATATATATATATATATATATATATATATATATATATATATATATATATATATATATATATATTTTTTTTTTTTTAAGTGTTGCCTAAACATGGGGGTTGGAATTTCCAAGAACCATTACACATTATAATTACCAGGGTATAAATAAATATGCCAATTTTGCCACAAATCCCATTTCATCTTCAGGCATTTGTCTAATTTAATGTTTATTTAAACATATCATAGAGTTCAGCAGTTTAAGAGGAGTTACAGGTGCATTAAGGTGTTACAGTAAAACATTAAAATGGTCTGATTTGTAGGTTGCTTCAGCCTCATTAGATAACTTCACTTTTGTCCTCCTGGTTTAGTTACTATTGACAACATGTTTTATTCCAGAACTCAAACCAGCAGGAGAGCTCGATTTGACCGTAGAAACCTCACCCACTCAAAATTTGTGCAGAGTTATTTGCCAGATTAGAACAATATCATACTGTATGATATATTACTGGAAGTGTTCCACTCACAGGGCACACACACACACACACACACACACACACACACACACACACACACACACACACACACACACACACACACACACACACACACACACACACACACACACAAGGTCAAACAGATGCGTCAATCATCACCATGTCCAGCTCTGACTCGCTCACTCAGTCCTGCGTGTCTGTCTGGATCACTCTGCTTCACTCTTGCTGTCACATGGGATCATCCCATCTTTCCAGGCTTTGTTCTTGTCTGTTGATCTCATATGGTCCTCTTGCCTTTTCAGGTCAGGTCCTCTTCTATTTAGCTGGTTCCTGTGTCTCCTACTGCTTTAACCCATATTTCCAGGCTTCCCCTTTCTTTTTTGGTTACTCTGGTTCTCCTTCTTGGTTCCACAGGGCTTCTTTTGTCAGATCAGGTTATCCTGTCCATTCTGCTTTGCTCAGTTGAAGTTTCCCAGCAAAGTCTTTTTTCTTCAGTGGGGTCTCTGCCTGTTGGACCTCAGGCCTGTATACTTGTATAACAGCCTGTACAGTGCATCCAGAAAGTATTCACAGCTTTTTGTTGTTACAGCCCTATTCCAAAATGGATGAATTCAGTCCCCCCCCCCCCTCAAAATTCTACTCACAGCACCCCATAATGACAATGTGAAAAATTGAGCTCAGGTGCTTCCTGTTTCCATTTATCATCCTTGGGATGTTTCTACAACTTAATTGGAGTCTACCTGGGTTAAATTTTGTTGACTGGACATGATTTGGAAAGAAACACATCTTTTTACATATAAGATCCCACAGTTGACAGTGTATATCAGAGCACAAACCAAGCATGAAGTCAAAGGAGTTGTCTGTAGACTTCTGAGACAGGATTGTCTCCAGGCACAAATCTGGGAAGGGACACAGAAACATTTTTGCTCATTTGAAAGTCCCAGTGAGCACAGTGGCCACCATCATCTGTAAATGGAAGAAGATCAGATTCACCAGGACTCTTCCTAGAGCTGCCTGCACATCTAAACTGAGCGATCGGGGGAGAAGGACCTTAGTCAGGGACCAAGAACCTAATGGTCGCTCTGTCAGAGCTCCAGCATTCCTCTGTGGAGAGAGGAGAACCTTCCAGAAGGACAACCATCTCTGCAGCAATCCAACAATCAGGCCTGTATGGTAGAGTGGCCAGACGGAAGCCACTCCTTAGTAAAAGGCACATGGCAGGCCACCTGGAGTTTGTCAAAAGGCACCTGAAGGACATTCAGACCACAAGAAACAAAATTCTCTGGTCTGATGAGACAAACCTTGAACTTTTTGGCGTGAATGCCAGGCATCATGTTTGAAGGAAATCAGGCACCATCTCTACAGTGAAGAATGGTGGTGGCAGCATCATGCTGTGGGGATGTTTTTCAGCAGCAGGAACTGGGAGACTAGTCAGGATTGAAGGAAAGATGAATGCAGCAATGTACAGAGACATCCTGGATGAAAACCTGCTCCAGAGTGCTCTTGACCTCAGACTGGGGCGACGGGTCATCTTTCAGCAGAACAATGACCCTAAACACACAGCCAAGATATCAAAGGAGTGGCTTCAGAACAACTCTGTGAATATCCTTGAGTGGCCCAGCTAGAGCCCAGACCTGAACATCTCTGGAGAGATCTGAAAATGGCTGTGCACTGATGATTCCCATCCAGCTTGAGAGATGCTTCAAAGAGGAATGGACAAAACTGCCCAAAGATAGGTGCACCAAGCTTGCGGCATCATTTTGAAGAACACTTGAGGCTGTAATTGCTGCCAAAGATGCATCAAAAAAGTATTGAGCAAAGAGTGTGAATACTTATGTACACATGATTTTTTAGTTAAAAACATTGAGTAATTTGCAGTTCTGTTGTGCATGGCGGAGGTCAGAAAAGAATGCCCAGGCTGGTTTATGTTGACAGAGAGGAACCAGAAAGTAAAACAAGTGCTTGTTACAATCAAAGTATGGAGATCATCTGTGATAGCACAATAACAGTAACATTGAAGCAAACTGGGGACAGCAGCACAAAACCACACCAGGTGCCACAGCTGTCAGTAAAGAACAGGAACCAGAAGCTACAGCAGACACAGGTCAGCATCACTAAAAAAAACCCAAAACAAAACAAAACAAAAAAAGACCTGGGGCCTCATGTAGAAAGTCTGCATACACACAAAAACGTGGCATACGTCCGTCTCCATGCTAATGTTCAGATGTATCAAAGTAAAATGACCATGGAGTGTGCAGTGCATCACACCAAGTTCATGGCTGGTGTACGCGTGTTGTTGAAGTTAAGTTGTGAAGTTGAGTTCAGCATTCAAAACTTGTAAGAGCTCTTTATGTTAAAGAGAGGTAGCAAGTGGACATAACTAAACGCAGCTGCAATGTTTTAGAGTGTACAGCTCCTCTTGCGACACTTTGAGGTGATGCTGGGACACTATTAATCATGTAAAAACATGAAGTCATCAGAGTGATGTGCACAAAAGAGACACACTGATGAACAATTACAGTAACACACCCACGTGTTTGCAATTATATGGGTGGATATAAAACCATGTGCATAGTGATGAGCAAAATGGCACTAATAATGGCTGCGTTAGCGTTGTTAGAGGACCTTGCAAATGGTGCATTCCGATGTGAGCGTGCATTCAGGGAACACAAGGATTTACTTGCAAATGACCATAATTGGGTCATAAGCCGATTTAGATTACCAAGGCCACACTGGAGATGTGTGCAGAACTGCAGCCGTCCTTGGCAATGGGGCCATTCCAGCGGGATCTGGCTGATTGGTCAGGAGTGTGCCAGTCAACCTTGCACCAAGCCATGCCAGCTGTGTGGGACACAATCATCCGAATGTCATCCAGGTCCATTACATTCCAACATTAAAGCACCATTTGCAGCGAGAGCCGGTTTTCCGAATGTAATCGGCGCTAGTAATTGCACGAATATTGCTATAAAGGCACCATCACATTATAAATTTGGTTTTGTTAATAGGAAACATTTTCATTCCATAAATGTTCAAATCATATGTAATGCGCAAATGTATCTAACTAACGTCAACATGGGTGGCCTGGTTCAACGCATGACTCATTCATCCTGACTAACAGCGTGGTTGGGGCAGCCCAGTCTCATGCTTTTTCTCATGCTCCCGTCACAAAATGAATTACATTTCCATAATGCAATTCTTTTTATTTTACTATTTCTAGCCATAACCCCTTCTCCTAACGCTAACCATAACCATAATGTAACTGTCTCCCTTCCCCTAACCACACCCTGCATTTCATGCCCCCATCTGGCACAGTGCACAATGGGTGGCTGTTTGGTGAGTAAATAGTTTCTTTGTGTAACTGTGCCGAAGGAAAGCAGCGCGGGGACATTTGGGCAAATATGTTTTTGTTATTATTATTATTTGTTTCCTGATGGTGAAATTAGAGTTGCAGAGCTTCTTAACAGGCCTCCGATTGTCTCCCTTTGTTCAGTATTTGTCAATAAACACATGCATAAAGTTGTGGATGTCTCACACACACTATCGCACACAGTGCACCTCATTTTCTTTAACTTCAGTGTGTGTGTGCACTGTTTCCATTTCATGTTTATTCTGGTTCACAGGGTACCAAATATAATATCCCTGCATATCTCCAAATCATTTACTCCACTTCATCTGTAGCTCACACTCGGTAAACTTCCTTTTTTTTTACTGTAATCATTCCAGACAGAAAGGGGAATCCCAGATCCCAGGGCCTATTTAAATACATTTGCATATTTAAACAAGGATGTGGACAGGGAGGAGTTTGGTACATCTGCATGTGCACTCAATTCCATGTTGATTGGGATGTACAAATGGAACATGCTTGGATCCATGCATATACACAGTTTGGTACGTCATTATATTTTTGTGCATATGAGAGTTTCTGGGTTTTAACGTATGCCAAGTTTCAGTAGGAAATCTGCACAAGATTTTGTACATGAGGCCCCTGGTCTGATGAGTCTGAGATTCTGCTGCAACATTCAGACGTGAGAGTCAGAATTTGGTGCAAACAGCATGGATGGATCCATCCTGCTTTGTATCCACAATCCAGGCTGCTGGTGGTGTGAAGGTTCTGGCTGCTGCGTCATGTTTTCACATCAGTACGGACAAAAACGTCCGAGGAGTGTTTCCAGCACCTTGTTGAATTTGTAACACAAAGGATTAAAGCAGTTAGGTGTCTCTGAAGGCAAAATGGGCTTCTACCATGTATGAGCAAGGTGTACCTAATGAAGTGGCCTTGGAGTTTATCTACGCATGTTAGTGGATCAGTTCGATCCACCTCCCACGCAATAGTGCAGTAACTACTAAAATGCTCCAAAGGCGTCGACTGGTAATTTCACACTTAGTTCAGCCTACTATTTAAAACTCATTATTGGTGTCAGAGCGTAAATATTTCAAACATTCAGACTCTGTATCGTGATTGTGTGAACAGTCTGGAACAGCTGCTTCCTCATGCTGGTCGCCGGAGCTGTCCATGGTCCTGTTCTCTTTGGATTACAGTTTCTTGCATGACGCTTCTGTCTCTCTGATCGGCAGACAAACATGGAATTGGTTCACATTTCACGGTGGCCAAGAGAGGCCACAGCTCTTCTGAATTAAGACAACATTAAACATCTTACAAATGTAGAAAACACTTACAAACACAAAGACCACAAATACGAGGTCTGTGAGAAAAGTATCCGACCTTTTTATTTTTTTCAAAAACCATATGGGTTTGAATCATGTGTGATTGCATCAGCCAAGCTTGAACCTTCGTGCACATGCGTGAGTTTTTTCACGCCTGTCGGTTGTGTCATTCACTTGTGAGCAGGCTTTGTGTGAGCACTGGTCCACCCCTCTCGTCGTTTTTTTATTGCGAATAAATGTCTGAACAATTTGGAGCTTTGCTGCATCAATTTTTTTCCAGAAACTGTGAGAGACCTCCAGGTGGACACCGTTCGGAAAATTAATATGGCTTTCAGGGACGATTTTATGGGGATTACACAGATTAAGGAGTGCTCCAGACGGTTTAAAGACCGCCCACAACTGCTGAGAGCGAGCCGCGCTCCAAGCGCCGATCGACAGGCTCCAACCCCTGGAACAACCAGATCATTTCCAATGTGAAGGCTTTGTTGATCCGGAACGTCGTCTGACTTTCACAAAAAGGCAGAAGGCGTGGACATCAGCACTTTTTTGGCACATTCCACTGTTACAGGAGTTTTTTTCATGGAAAGAAAAGCGGAGGGACACACCACGGAACCGTTCATTACGCGGCACAAAACCACCTCCGTGTTGGTCTCACAGGACGGCTTTCAGGTGGATTTCAGATGGCTGTTGGTTGCTTTTCAGTCGTGTGATTATCTGAGAAATTGAGCATGAGCTGGACATGCCCCAACATGTCCTGTCCAGGCTTCATCACGGCGTTGCTTTGTGCCATGTGGCTTCACCACGACGCACGGAACTCCGCTCCTCTTTCCATGACAAAAACTCCTGTAACAGTGGAATGTGCCATTCATTTCTAAACTGGATGCTGTCTTGATCCGGTATGTTGTCTGACTAGCACAGGAATTGTGAAAAGAGTGGACATCAGCATTTTTTCGGCTCATTGAGACAGACGTGCGGAGGAATGTGCCGAAAAAGTACTGATGTCCATGCCTTCTGCCTTTTTGTGAAAGACAGACGACATCCTGGATCAACAAAGCCTTCACATTGGAAATGATCTGGTTGTTCACAATAAAAAAACGACGAGAGGGGTGGACCAGTGCTCACACAAAGCCTGCTCACAGGCGAATGACGCAACCTAGAGGTGTGAAAAAACACACGCATGCGCACGAAGGTTCAAGCTTGGCTGATGTAATCACACGTGATTCAAATCCATATGGTTTTTGAAAAAAATAAAAAGGTCAGATACTTTTCTCACAGACCTCGTATAACCTGTAGCAGATGCAGCAATTCAGTTTGACAATGGGTTGCTGCAAATTCACACAAAAACAGATAAGTGCTGCAAATAGTCACAACACTATGTTCAGTTATCTTTATCTCTGGCTGATTGGCAGAACTGAATGCGTTTGTTTAGTTTATTGATGATTTTACTCTTAAGCTTTTGATATTTTTGCATTCTATCATTTTATTTCCATTGCAATGAAAGAGCAGTAAAGGTCCTTGAGGCAGAAACTTTTTTGTGTTGGTGACACTTCTGTTGTGTTGTGGAGCTTTGCAACACATCTGTGTTTTTGCATACATGGTGTGAATTTGCAGCAGACGTGTTTTTGAATAAAATTTCTGTGTGTGCTGCAGGTGATATTTATGTCCTCTGCATTTGCAAACATTTTCTGAATTTGCAAACTTTTTGGACGCATGGATGCATCTGCCTTTTGTTGAATTGATGCAGGTGTTTTTCTTTTTGTATCTGTGCTTTCTGATTTGCTCATGTTGTCTTAATGTGGAAATGCTGTGCCCTCTCTCAGCCACCATAACATTTGATTATTAAATGCAGTATGTGAGTGATTTATTTTTAATGAAACCAAATTACAGTTTCTCCATTTGCTTGCTGTTGCATCAGTCAGAGAAATGGTTGAACACATGCACACCCGTGCTGCAGGTCAGAGCTACGTCAGCTTTGCTGCATGTCAGTGAGCGCCACATAATGTTAACATAATGCTTTCACATGTTTCTAGTGTAGGTAGGAAACGTGTTTTTCTGACGATCTTCGGTTTTAGGCCTCGCTCTTCTCCTGCCTGGTGGCTCCATCCTCAGCATCCTTGAATCCATTCATTGGAATTTATCTCCTTTGCTTTCTCTCTGTGATGCAGGTGTTAATAATCAGCTCGATATGTTTTTGGCTTTTCTCCCATTTCTTCTCTCAAGATGTTCAGGTGGCTGAGGTGCTGCCAAGAAAACCAGAGTGAAATCATTTCCAAGTTGCCACCAGACACAGTTGAAATTACTCAATACTGAGAACAATGATTTCTTCTTCTTATGAGGTGCAAACAATAAAGCTGTATAGGTTCAGATTCTCCAGAATAAAACACATGCACAACCTCCCTTTTTCTTACTACTCATAAAATTGTTACTCATGTAAGTGTAGATTATTTTTAGAATCCTAGTTAACATGATAGTTCATGGTAGACTGTAACAGTGTTAAAGCTAGAATTTAAGGCTGCTTATTAGCAGAAATGGAACATAGCATTCCTGTACTACTGAATCGATTCATATCAACATGCTGATACAGTAGCCCAGAAGGGACATATTTATTCCTTTTTTTTTTTTGCATATTGCAGTATGGTTGGTGGACTGAAGAAAAAATAGGATTCAGCATTTGTTCTTGCAGGCTGACAAATTTGAGAACGCTCGTTTTTGAGAAATGGAGGATAATGCATATTGCTTATCACAAGAGAAAGCAAGGAATCATGAAACACTGCTGACAAAGAAATGAAAACATGAAGGGAAACAAAATTGTGAGCAGTGATGGTGTAATGCAATCTGCAGCCTCACCACTAGATGACCCTAAATCCTGCACACTGTACCTTTAACGGTGTAGTTCCTTCATTTTGCACAATGACTTGAAAATTAATTTGATTGTATTCATGCAACTCGTGAATTCATTAAGATATCTCCATTTCTAAACTCAGACCAACAGACATCGTGTAGTCTGCAATATTCGCACAAAAAAGAGGATAAAGAATATGACTGCAATCTCAACACCTTCATTATGCAGGTTCCTGGATGAGTGTGATGATGAGCTAAAACAATCTCATTCTTTACACACTGTAATAATTCTCTTTTGTTCTGTCTTCCAGAGGCTTGTATGCACCTTCAGCTGTGACTTGGTTTGAACTCAGGCATCAGAACACTCCAACCACCATGCTAATCCATAAGCATATTCTGAACTACAGCCCGTCTTTCACTCCGTGCATGTTTATTTCCATTCTGCTGGTTCTGCTCCCGGGAGTCACACATTTCTCTCATGGCAGTGACAACCATGAAGACACGAGCGGAGCACCGGGCAACTGCTCCAGTGAAGACAACTGTTCTGAAGGAGTGGTGCTACCCCTGTGGAATCCACAAAACCCTGCTGTGGGTGACAAGGTGGCACGAGCCATCGTGTACTTTGCAGCTCTCATATACATGTTCCTGGGGATGTCCATCATTGCAGACCGCTTTATGTCCTCGATTGAGGTCATCACCTCTCAGGAAAAGGAGATCACCATCAAGAAGCCCAACGGTGAGACGACGACAACTACAGTACGCATCTGGAACGAGACGGTGTCCAACCTGACTCTGATGGCACTGGGCTCATCGGCTCCTGAGATCCTGTTGTCCGTCATTGAAGTGGTCGGCCATAATTTTGAATCCGGCTCTCTGGGTCCCAGCACCATTGTTGGCAGCGCTGCATTTAACATGTTCATCATCATCGCCATCTGCGTCTACGTTGTACCAGAAAATGAAACCCGTAAAATAAAACACCTGCGTGTGTTTTTTGTTACTGCAGCTTGGAGCATTTTTGCCTACATCTGGCTCTACCTGATCCTGTCTGTGTTCTCCCCTGGAGAGGTGGAGGTTTGGGAGGCTGTCCTCACCTTCCTCTTCTTTCCTCTCTGTGTGCTACAAGCCTGGATTGCAGACCGCCGTCTGCTCTTCTACAAGTATGTTCGCAGGCGTTACCGTGCCGACAAGACCCGTGGTATCATCATTGAGTCCGAGGGAGATGCCATGTTCACTAAAATGGACTTGGAAATGGATGGCCAGGATGTAAACTCACACACACACCCAAAAGAGGCTCTGGACGGAATGCTAGAAGGGGATGAGGAAGGTGGACTGATGATCACAGAGCAAGACCAAGAGGAAGAGGCCCGGCGGGAGATGGCTCGAACTCTGAAAGAGTTAAAACAGAGACACCCAGAGAAGGATATGGAGCAGCTCATTGAGATGGCCAACTACCAAGTTCTTATCCAGCAACAGAAGAGCCGAGCCTTCTACCGCATTCAAGCCACACGCATGATGATTGGCGCTGGCAACATCTTGAAAAAACATGCGGCTGACCAGGCCAGGAAAGTGGTGAGCTGTCATGAGGCCAGTGGCCAAGAAGAGGATCCAAATACTATCTATCTCCAGTTTGACCCGTCTCATTACCAGTGCTTTGAGAACTGCGGGTCATTGAAGCTGTCAGTGAGCCGCCACGGAGGAGAAAGTGGCTGCACAGTGAAGGTAAGACACTAAGAATAACTGAACATGAAGTCTTCTTCTTCTTCTTTCAGTTGCTCCCATTAGGGGGCGCCACAGCAGATCAACCATCTCACTCTGTCCTCTGTATCTTCCTCTGTCACACCAACCACCTGCATGTCCTCTCTCAGCACATCCATATACCTCCTATTTGGCCTCCCTCTTCTCCTCCTGTCTGGTGGCTCCATCCTCAGCATCCTTCTCCCTATATACCCTGGGTCCCTTCTCTGCACATGTCCAAACCATCTCAATCTCACCTCTCTGACTTTGTCTCCAAACCGTCCCACCTGAGATGTCCCTCTGATATGTTCATTCCTAATCCTGTTCATCCTCATCACTCCCACAGAGAATCTCAACATCTCCAGCTCCGCCTCCTGTCTTTTTGTTAGCACCACCATCTCTAAGCTGTACAACATAGCTGGTCTCACTATTGTCTTGTAAACTTTCTCCTTCACTCTTGCTGATATTCTTCGGTCACAAATCACTCTGACCACCTTTCTCCACCCACTCCATCCTGCCTGCATTCTCTCCTTTGCCTCTCTACCACACTCTCCATTACTTTGGACAGTTAACCCCGAAGTATTTAAACTCATCTAATTTCACCACTTCTACTCCTTGTAACCACACTATTCCACTGGGCTCCCTCTCATTCACACACATGTACTCAGTCTTGCTCCTACTGGCTTTCATTCCCCGTCTCTCCAGGGCATATCTCCACATTTCCAGGCTAGATGTTTCTGTGAAGGCTCTCAGTTGTCCAGGTGGTTTCCATAGTAGAGAAGCTTGAATCTTCAACTGGACTGGGTTGCTTGATGCAAGGATGTTTCGCTTTTAATCGCAGAAGCTTCCTCAGCTAAAATTCTTGCTCTGGTAGTCTGACTTCTGTCTTGACTCTTGTAGAGAAGAATAACAGAAGCCAGCAAAAGCTGGAGGTTTAAACCTAACCAGACCCCTCCTACCGAGAGGTAGACTGCTATTGGCTAGTGCCTAACAATTGCTCTAATTAGCACCTATTGTGCTCTAGTTAGTACCCTCTTAATGACAGGCTAGATGTTTCTGTGAAGGCTCTCAGTTGTCCAGGTGGTTTCCATAGTAGAGAAGCTTGAATCTTCAACTGGACTGGGTTGCTTGATGCAAGGATGTTTCGCTTCTAATCGCAGAAGCTTCCTCAGCTAAAATTCTTGCTCTGGTAGTCTGACTTCTGTCTTGACTCTTGTAGAGAAGAATAACAGAAGCCAGCAAAAGATGGAGTTTTAAACCTGACCAGGCCCCTCCTACCGAGAGGCAGACTGCTATTGGCTAGTGACTAACAATTGCTCTAATTAGCACCTATTGTGCTCTAGTTAGTACCCTCCTAATGATAGGGTAGCTGTACCTCCTAATGATGGGACTGACACCTCTCCTGACGACTCTCCTGATGACGTGAATGACTTATTACCATGAACAAAAGACTGAAACTGCTTTGACCTGAGTACCCCATTGTAAACAGGGGACAAAGCGTGTCTCAGACCCCCTCCCTGGTTAAGGCTGGGTTTCAACTGTTTCACATACAAAGCTTCCTTCACTCCCATCTGAAACCATTTATTTTCTCTGGCTAAGATTTTAACTTCCTTGTCCTCAAATGTGTGGTTAGTGTCTTTAAGGTGGAGATGAACTGCCGACTGAGGTCCACCGGCGCCCTCTCTGCGGTGCTGGTATGGCCTTTTGTGCAACGGCTGCTTAGTCTCACCTATGTAGTGTTTGTTACAGTTGTCCTGACATCTGATAGAATACACTACATTGCTCTGTTTGTAACTAGGGATCCTGTCCTTAGGGTGAACTAATTTCTGTCTCAAGGTGTTAACAGGTTTAAAGTAAACTGGGATTTTGTGATGTCTGAAGATACTCTGTAGTTTTTTTTCCCCTACTCCTGCTAAAAAAGGGAGAGACATTCCTCTTCTTCTTGGCTCTGTCTCTTGTCTGTCTAGTCTCTTTGTTCTTTGGGACTTCTGCACTTTATCCAGGCTAGACTCAACCTCCTCTCTACTCTCACTACAGATCACAATGTCATCTGCAAACATCATATTCAGTGTTTTAATATGGCAGTTTCCTAAATCTTACTATAATGATTGTAGCATATCATGTACGTATGTATGCAGCGACCGCCCCCCCACCCCCATCACACACACACCCTGTCCTAAGGGCAGGTTTTTGCTAGTGTTTAATAAGTCTCTTTCAGTCTTTCTGTATTGGACAGGTGGACTACCGTACAGAGGATGGGACTGCCAATGCTGGATCAGACTATGAGTTTGCTGAAGGCACTTTGGTCTTCAAGCCTGGTGAGACCACAAAAGAGTTCACTGTAGGTGTTATTGATGATGACATCTTCGAAGAGGATGAGCACTTCTACGTGCGCCTCAGCAACCCACGAATCGTGCACCGAGCTGAGGTTTCCATCCTTGAGCCCAGCTCCATCACCTCCAGCAACAGCATGGTGGGTAGTGTTATCTTATCACACGTGCCCCCAAAGGCAGCTCTGAGCAAAGCTCACATGGCCACGGTGACCATCTACGATGACGACCACGCCGGCATTTTCACATTCGAGAGCAATTCCACACGGGTCAGTGAGAGCATTGGCAACATGCAAGTCAAGGTTCATCGGACGTCGGGGGCAAGGGGGAAGGTGGCAGTGCCTTATCACACTGTGGAGGGAACCGCCAAAGCTGGAGAGGACTACGAGGAAGTGTCGGGCAAGCTGGAGTTTCAGAATGATGAGACCATGTAAGTGACTGCTCAGTTTGCTTTGTTTTGTTGTTGCTTGTCATCAGCAATTTTCAAAACTGCTAAATTCATGAGAACAAATAACTGCATTGTGGCATCTTAAGTTACTTCTACGCTGGACAGCTGGACCACAGTGCATCTGGAAATAGATGTGCTGTGGTGCAGCTCTATGAGGGTGGGCTCAGTGAGACTCGAGTAGACCCAAGAACTGCAGTCATCTGCCTTCCTAATCCTGTTTATAATCTCAGTCTATCACCAGGACCGCCTCAAAACACTGGCTCAAGGACCAGATGTGGGCTGTGGACCACTGTTTGATTATTCCTGCATTAGAATATCAAACAGTCGTCCTACCCTGTGTGTGTGTGTGTGTGTGTGCGTGAATATTTCTTGGGTTTGTGCCTCCAGATGATTAACGACTGGAACACATTGTTTAAATGTCAAGGTCAAGCAAACCATGACCCTTAAAAACACAATCATATCATCACCAAACCAGTGATCAAAAGCTCATATTGATCAGTAAAATATAGGTCATAATACAACCCCTGGCAATAATTATGGAATCACCGGCCTCGGAGGATGTTCATTCAGTTGTTTAATTTTGTAGAAAAAAAGCAGATCACAGACATGACACAAAACTAAAGTCATTTCAAATGGCAACTTTCTGGCTTTAAGAAACACTATAAGAAATCAGGAAAAAAAATTGTGGCAGTCAGTAACTGTTACTTTTTAGACCAAGCAGAGGGAAAAGAATATGGACTCACTCAATTCTGAGGAATAAATTATGGAATCACCCTGTAAATTTTCATCCCCAAAACTAACACCTGCATCAAATCAGATCTGCTTGTTAGTCTGCATCTAAAAAGGAGTGATCACACCTTGGAGAGCTGTTGCACCAAGTGGACTGACATAAATCATGGCTCCAACACGAGAGATGTCAATTGAAACAAAGGAGAGGATTATCAAACTCTTAAAAGAGGGTAAATCATCACGCAATGCTGCAAAAGATGTTGGTTGTTCACAGTCAGCTGTGTCTAAACTCTGGACCAAATACAAACAACATGGGAAGGTTGTTAAAGGCAAACATACTGGTAGACCAAGGAAGACATCAAAACGTCAAGACAGAAAACTTAAAGCAATATGTCTCAAAAATCGAAAATGCACAACAAAACAAATGAGGAATGAATGGGAGGAAACTGGAGTCAACGTCTGTGACCGAACTGTAAGAAACCACCTAAAGGAAATGGGATTTACATACAAAAAACCTAAATGAAAGCCATCATTAACACCTAAACAGAAAAAAACAAGGTTACAATGGGCAATCGTGGACTGTGGATGACTGGATGAAAGTCATATTCAGTGATGAATCTCAAATCTGCATTGAGCAAGGTGATGATGCTGGAACTTTTGTTTGGTGCCGTTCCAATGAGATTTATAAAGATGACTGCCTGAAGAGAACATGTAAATTTCCACAGTCATTGATGATATGGGGCTGCATGTCAGGTAAAGGCACTGGGGAGATGGCTGTCATTACATCATCAATAAATGCACAAGTTTACGTTGATATTTTGGACACTTTTCTTATCCCATCAATTGAAAGGATGTTTGGGGATGATGAAATCATTTTTCAAGATGATAATGCATCTTGCCATAGAGCAAAAACTGTGAAAACATTCCTTGCAAAAAGACACATAGGGTCAATGTCATGGCCTGCAAATAGTCTGGATCTTAATCCAATTGAAAATCTTTGGTGGAAGTTGAAGAAAATGGTCCATGACAAGGCTCCAACCTGCAAAGCTGATCTGGCAACAGCCATCAGAGAAAGTTGGAGCCAGATTGATGTACTGATTGAGTACTGTTTGTCACTCATTAAGTCCATGCCTCAGAGACTGCAAGCTGTTATAAAAGCCAGAGGTGGTGCAACAAAATACTAGTGATGTGTTGGAGTGTTCTTTAGTTTTTCATGAATCCATAATTTTTTCCTCAGAATTGAGTGATTCCATATTTTTTTTTCCTTCTGCTTGGTCTAAAAAGTAACCGTTACTGACTGCCACAATTTCTTTCCTGATTTCTTATAGTGTTTCTTAAAGCCAGAAAGTTGCCATTTGAAATGACTTTAGTTTTGTGTCATGTCTGTGATCTGCTTTTTTTCTACAAAATTAAACAACTGAATGAACATCCTCTGAGGCCGGTGATTCTATAATTTTTGCCAGGGGTTGTATGAAGTCATATATCGTAAAACAAAAAGCAAATTACTCAACTAAGAGCAGTTCCTCAAAGCTCGCTGCATGTTTTATTGACAGTGAATGTATTTGTCTGTCTACATGTGGGCCTATGATGGACTAGCGTCCTGTCCAGAGTGTGCCCCACCTTACGCCCTAAGACCGCTGGGATAGGCCCCAGCCCCCAGTGATTGGAGTCAGCGAGTATAAAAATGAATGAATGAGTAATATAAACTTGTATTTTGGCGTGCAGAGGGAGCAGGCTTTGCTTCAGCCCTCTGGTACCTTTCATTTCTGTTTTTATTGTTTTTTATTGTGATAAAGGATCAAAGGTCTACTTTTAAGAGTCGTAGATAAGTTTGCTGAGGGACGGTTCGGTCATCAGATCAGACGTCTGACTTGTGCATCAGATGGAGTGGGAAAAGCAGAAGAAGAAGCAACTTTCGATGAATGAGTTCAACATTAACGTGAAGCCTGCTGGGATTTCTGTGCAGGTCATCAAACAGCTCATTGTAACACAGAACAAAGAGAGCTGCAGCAAACAAAGAGACTGGGGAAAGCAAAAAAAAAAAAAAAAAAAAAAAAAAATCCCACAGGAAATGTGGCTGATCAGCTGCTGACAAAAAGTGCATGAATAAGTTTTAAACAAATGCACAAACACAGAGGAAGATGAAACAGAACAGAAGGAGATCAGCAGCTGTCTGATGTGTTTCCACGTATCTGTTGAACATGCAGCTGAGCGTTGTGTGTGAACGTCACTTCTTATTTTTAAAAATTTGCTTGAAAATATAAAATGTGCTCAGCTGCAGCAGGCTCACCACAAAATAGTGAAAACAAAATAAATACAATTAAAAATACGACTGAGAAGAACGTGTCAGATGGATCCATCTGTGAGGAGGAGGAGGGTGAAGCCGTGTGTAGGTGTGTGGAGTGGGCTGCATGAGTGGGACGAAAAGCAGGTGAATGCATGCTTTCAAAGCTGGTGCAGAGATCTCTATTTGTCTTTTGTGCCTTGCAGTGCAGCAAAGAATTAAATCTATTTATCTGTAAGTGTAAACGCCTCTGTGTGCACACAGTATTTGTGTAGTTTTTAAGCTCGTGCACCCACTTTAAACACAAAATGTTGCACTACATTACACCAAATCATACCATCCAAAGCAGTTGGAGAGGTAGAGGAGGCAGGCTGGTGGAGTGCCTGAGGTTGTGCACACTGCACACACAACAACACTCGGTGCCGTAATGAGACAACAGTGTGCCATTAACGGCTTTCTTGATGGTGGAGGGCGAGAGGCGCGCTGCGCAGAAAGTGAACATTAAACAAAAATCTTCACTGAGTGAACCAAGGCTTTACGTAACACCTGCACAAAGTACTGGCTTTCCTCGAGACTCGGTGTGCTGCAGTAGACGACAAACTGTGGGGAGTTAATCCTGCAGAACAGCAGCACAAAGGGGAAAAAAATGAAAAGAAATCCCAAAGACAGCAGAACATGACAACGCTGTGCTCATCTGCATCGATGCTTCATGCAAATGTGGGGATCAGATCCTCAAGACTGTACCAGGAACAGACGTGTCAGTTGATTATGAGGAACCCACTTAACTGTTGCCAGTTGCTTATTATGACCGCTGGACTTGATCAGTAGCTGGATGATTCTGCTGCATTTTATTTACAGACGTACGTTTCCACACAGCAGCGCAAGTTTGAAAATAAACTAGATGTATCCAAGATGTTGGCGTACGAGGTCTGTTAGAAAAGTATCTGACCTTTTTATTTTTTTCAAAAACCATATGGATTTGAATTACGTGTGATTGCATCAGCCAAGGTTGAACCTTCGTGCGCATGCATGAGTTTTTTCACGCCTGTCGGTTGCGTCATTCGCCTGTGAGCAGGCTTTGTGTGAGCACTGGTCCACTCTCTCGTCGTTTTTTTATTGCGAATAAATGTCTGAACAATTTGGAGCTTTACTGCATCAATTTTTTTCTAGAAACTGTGAGAGATCTCTAGGTGGACACCGTTCGGAAAATTAATATGGCTTTCAGGGACGATTTTATGGGGATTATACAGATTAAGGAGTGCTCCAGCCGGTTTAAGGATGGCCCACAACTGCTGAGAGCGCGGCGCACTCCCAGCCCCCATCGACATGCTCAGACCCCGCTGAAACAACCAAATCATTTCCAACGTGAAGGCTTTGTTGATCCGGGACCTCGTCTGACTTTCACAAAAAGGCAGAAGTCGTGGACATCAGCACTTTTTCGGCACATTCCACTGTTACAGGAGTTTTTTTTCATGGAAAGAAAAGATGAGGGATGCGCCACAAGCCGTTCATTACGCGGGACAAAACCACCTCGGTGTTGGTCTCACAGGACGGCTTAAAGGTGGATTTCAGATGGATTCCGGTTGCTTTTCAGTTGTGTGATTATCCGATTGTGATTGTGAATGAGCTGGACATGCCCCAACATGTCCTGGAAGGCTTCATCACGGCGTTGCTTTGCGCCATGCAGCTCCACCGTGACGCGCGGAATTCCTCCGCACGTCTGTCTCAGTGAGCCGAAAAAAATGCTGATGTCCACTCTTTTCACAATTCCTGTGCTAGTCAGACGACATACCGGATCAAGACAGCATCCAGTTTAGAAATGAACAGCACATTCCACTGTTACAGGAGTTTTTGTCATGGGGTATTCAATGTCATACAACTGTTGTGATTTTATTAAACAAAATGTAGGTGTCCCACACTATTGCCGTAATTTCCACCACAACACTGTAATGTCCCTTTAAACAGTTTGTATGAAAGATTGTTTGGGTAGTTTCTATGGAGATAAACAGTGACATCAGAGCACATGTATATAGCGCCAAATCACAACAAACAGTTTCCCCAAGGCGCTTTATATTGTAAGGCAATGGTGTGGTGGAAATTACATTTACAAGGCCAATAGTGCCCGTAGTTAAAGAATCACCCTCATATGAATAAGCCATCTCACAGGTGAGAGGTCATCTAACCCAAACACAGCCGACGTGAGCGGCACTATTTAAATCCAAGTAATTTCTCTCTCTCTTTAATGGTATTTTGCGGTAATTCCAGCTCCAATATCTTATCTTAAAGTTGCTGCAGTTAAAAAGCTCATAGTTGGATCTCAGTGCTCAAAGCGCTTTTTTTAGGACTTTATATTAGAGCAAAACAGAACAAAGGAATACAGTGACAACTCTCAGTGTATATAACAAAGAATCAGATGTAACAACGAGGTGATGAACCTCCAAAGAAAATACAATCATTTCCTCAATGAGTCGGTGAATTGTATCCGTTATAATGCGATCTGAAGCGTTCAATTTGACAATTAGTGTGTTTAAAGTGACCCATCTGGATATCTCAGCTAGGAATAATGGAATAGGCCTGTGGTTCTACTTCGTGGGTTTTCTTTTCTTAACTGGGGCCATGATTAAGAGGGACGGCCGGGGGCTGGAGGTGAAATTATTGGACCAAGAATGTTTTCATTAATCAAGAACGAAAGTCAGAGGTTCTAATACGATCAGATACCATCGTAGTTCCGCCCATAAACAATGAAAACTAGTGATCCTGCAGCGTTTTTCCCAGGACCCGCCGGGCAGCATCCAGTGTACTGAGAAGACAGGTGGACATGGAAGACCACCGCCAGGAGCCTGCGGATTAATTTGTCTCAACACGGGAAACCTCACCCGGCCCAGACACGAAAGGATGAACAGATCAATCGCTCTTTTGCTCTCACTGGCATTTCATTTGCATAGTGTTATCAATGTGGACATTTATTTGATATATTGTCGCGCTCCCGGGGGTTCTAGGGCTGTAAGCATGTATCTAGCACCTGGATGGTCAGATCTACTTTTGTTTTAATCAAATTACTCACAATCTAGTTTCATGGTTCTGTCTTAATTAGTTCTTTCGTAATTCTCACACATTATGAGTCGTGAAGACGACATTCTGAGGGCTTTGCGATGTTCCTGGGAGTGTGAAGTGACGACTTCTGTCACCTTGCCAACTTTGAACGGTTCAAAATCCACACGTGATGCTAGCAACACCCTGCAAGTCAAACAAGGGAATTGGGAAACCCAGCGAACTTCACGCAAAATCAAGCAAATTCCCATTCACGTGATGTTGCAGTGTATCCCTCCTTCCAGCAGCACTGCAGCCACAGTTTGTCTTACAGCAAGTCACAATTGCAAAGTCCAAGAAGGCTGAGTTTATAGCAGCTGAATTTGGAGTCTATGACCTGAACCTTGCTTTAGTGGAATGAATCTGCATTCCTCCATTTGTCAAATGTGTTGAAAGAAAGAAGAAAATGCAGCATTTTAATGCTGACTTTGGTGTTGACACCAAATAAGTTAGATGCCATTAAAGTTTTTTTGTCCAAGTTCACATAGAGTACACAGGATAAACTACAAACTGAAGAAGCCACTTGGATGAGAGCAACCAGTGAAAACGCCTGAAAGACCAACAACACACCCAGTGTAGCAGCTCATACTGTCTGCATTGTGTTTGTTTTTGTGACTCCTCCCACTCGCTCCCCTCAGGACACAAACTCACGATCTCCAGCATGTGAGGCAGACGGTCTGTCCAGTCACCTGAAACCCAGGCTCTATTCTGAGTAGTCAATTGATTCCCATATGGGCAGCAAGCCTTATTCCAAACGAGATTAAATTCATTTTTTCCACAAAATTCTACATACAGTACCCCATAATGACAATGTGAAAAAAAGATTTTTTTGAGATTTTTGCAAATTTATGAACAACAACAACAAAAAACTAAGACATCACCTGTACAGTATTCTCAGCCTTTGCTATAAAGCTCAAAATTGAGCTCAGGTGCATCCTGTTTCCACTGATCATCCTTGAGAGGTTTCAACAGCTTAATTAGAGTCCACCTGGGGTAAATTCAGTTGATTGGACATGATTTGGAAAGACACACACCTGGCTACATATAAGGTCCCACATTTGATGGTGCATGTCAGAGCACAGGCCAAGCATGAAGTCAAAGGAATTGTCTGTAGACCTCCGAGACAGGATTATCTTGAGGCACAAATCTGGGGAAGGGTACAAAAACACTTCTGCTGCTTCGAAGGCCTCAATGAGTACAGTGGACTCCATCATCTGTAAATGGAAGACGTTCAGGTCCACCAGGACTCTTCCTAAAGCTGGCCGTCCATTTAAACTGATTGATTGGGTGAGAAGGACCTTAGTCAGGAAGGTGACCAAGAACCTGATGGTCACTCTGTCAGAGCTCCAGCATTTCTCTGTGGAGAGAGGAGAACCTTCCAGAAGGACAACCTGCAGCAATCCATCAATCGGGCCTGTATGGTAGAGTAGCCAGACGGAAGCAACTCATTAGTAAAAGGCACATGACAGCCCACCTGGAGTTTGGCTCAAGGCACCTGAAGGACTCTCAGACCATGAGAAAAGAAATTCGCTGGTCTGATGAGACAAATGTGAAACTTCCCCACAGCATCATGCTGTGGGGATGTTTTTCAGCAGCAGGAACTGGGAGACTCGTCAGGATTGAGGGAAAGATGAATACAGCAATGTGCAGAGACATCCTGGATGAAAACCTGCTTCAGAGCGCTCTTGACCTCAGACTGGGGTGATGGTTCATCTTCCAGCAGGACAATGACTCTAAGCACACAGCCAAGATATCAAAGAAGTGGCTTCAGGACAACTCTGTGAATGTCCTTGAGTGTCCCAGCCAGAGCCCAGACCTGAATCTGATTGAACATCTCTGAAGAGATCTGAAAATGGCTGTGCACTGACGCTCCCCATCCAACCTGATGGAGCTTGAGAGGTGCTGCAAAGAGGAATGGACAAAACTTCCCAAATATAGGTGCACCAAGCTTGTGGCATCATATTCAAGAAGACTTGAGGCTGTAATTGCTGCCAAAGGTGCATCAACAAAATATTGAGCAAAGGGTGTGAATACTTACGTACACATGAATTCTTATTTTTTTACTCCATTTTGGAATACGGCTGTAACATAACAAAATGTGGAAAAATGTGAATACTTTCTGGATGCACTGTAGGCATTTTTTTGCACGATCCTTGAGTCCCACTGGTCTTTCTGGGTGGTTCCCATTGAGGACCTGGGATGGTTACATACTGTAGCACCAGTGCATGTTGTCAGACCTGACCTGACTTATTTATTAAAAAAACAAAACATGACCTTTATGAACATGAACCATCTTGTATTTGGGCCATTATCCAAAACATTGTGCAGCACTCAAATCATCAGCTGATGTTTTACAGGATTCTACTGCTGCCGTTTGGTCGCCTCTGCAGCCCATAACGAGGAATCTGTCAAAGCAATATGGTGCATCTTCAAATTAAACTTTGCCATCTGAAAAAAAAGACCACAATAAGCAACTTTTCATTTCCAACCCCTTTATTCACATCTGCCTACATGTCTCAGTCACCAGGATCAGCTTAGTCGTTTTTGTGGAGGTCCATTGAAGCTGCCTGCTCTAGTTTATGAGCGCTATTCCAGAATAAGTCTGACCTTTATCCCAAATTTTATTAAAGTTGGCTCTTTCATTTTTGAGTCATCTCCCTAAAAACACCCAGCAATCCAACAAACAGACACAACAAAACACACACTCCTCCGCGGGTAGCTGTAGCTCTCATGTCGGCAACATCACGGTTTGCTCCTCAATTATGCTGCTCTGCTTAGACTGAAAGTTTTATGAGTCAGGAGTATTTATATCTCTGTGCGTTGCCATGTCAACATGTGACACCTCTGTCCTTACACCCTCATGTCTATAAAGAAAATAAAGAAATGATCACGTTTGAGGGAAACCTCCCAGCTGACCAAATCAGATTTACCTGGAAAAAAAGGTCAACATCAGAAATTTAAACCATCTAAAAACAGTGTTAGAATAAACATTCTCTGTTCATTTCAACCTTCACTTTGTGAAAACATTCACAAATCATGGATATAGTATTAAGAGAAATGATCTCTGCCTGGAAGAAAATGGGCTTCTTTCCATTTTTATAGATTTAATATAAGTTCTTTTGTCTTTTTCAATTGGTGTTGCCACCACAGATCTGATATGGATCTGCATGATGATTTGTCAGATGTTTGACCCCGGATGCCCACCCTGACACAACCCAGCATTACATGGAGAATGAGCATTGGGTTTTCTTGAGCCAGGCATCTTCTCTTTTGGAAGCAAGCGCACTGACCACTGGAACACCATGCTCCGGAAAATAACTTGTTTTCTGGAGATTAAAAAAAGATCAAACCACCTCATAAACCTCAAAGTGACTTATATCTGCAAAAGTCTGCAAAAGCTTTAATGCACTGTAAAAGTCAGTGAGTTAGCTGAACTCAAACCATTTCAGGAAACTGCTTGCCTTCAGCCATTTGAGTATGACAACTTAAATAAAATAATTTTCAAAAATTTAATTGTTAAAGTTTTAGTAACTTAACAATTTATAGTTAATAAAAAAGTGACAAATAAATTTCTGCCTAAAAAAAATTGCATTATATTTTGGATTCAATTTTTTGATGCATTCTTTGGTTTACTTGTTGACATTAATCTGCTTTCTAAAAAACAAAACAAAACTAAAAAATCTAAAAGGACTACAACAGAATGAAAAATGCTAAATGGTAGCCCATGAACAGAACTTGCAGTGTTTCATAATGGTATAAACTCAATTAAAATGAGTGAATGGAATGCACTGGAAATACATCACCAACACTTAAATGCCCCAAAACTTTAAATGCACTTAAAGGAACTGAGTTATGACAACAATTCATTTTTGAGTTAGTTCAATTAATGGAAATAACTATAGCTTTTTCAAAATTTGAGTTACATTAACTTAATTATTGTATTAAAATGGAGTGTTTGGTTTAACAGTGTGGCTGATCGTTTAATATTTCAAATAATATTTTGCAGCTTGTATAGGAAAAGTTGTAAATAAAATTTCAGTCTTCAACCTTTAGAACTTTCTAAGGGTCTTAAAATCAGCTTCAAATCTCTTCTTAGAGGCTAAAAATCTCTCCACACAAGAATGTGGTCGTATTGGAGTCGACGTATGTTTGGATTTCCCCACAAACAGCAGTCAGTCCCATTAAAAGGCTCCAACTGCCGTTCCATCTGGTGGCGAGGAGAGTAGCTTTGCTTACATGCTGCCATTTCCTGCAACTGCGACATCTATTTGCAAAATATAATTGATAGCACCTTTTAACAAATATAAAGCAGTTACTGAAAAGGAAATCCAACATCTGGTGTTTTTTTTTTTTTTTTAAATTATCGTTGCCCATGGGAAATACCAAGTATGCTGTTCTAATGCTGCATTCATAACGGCAACAAGAAACTTGCATTAAACAAAAATGTGCACCTGCAGGTGTGTGTGTGTGCGTGCATTACTGTGCATGTGTGCATTCTGAGCCTCTCCCCTGGATTCAGACAGAGCTGTCTTTTTGTACTCTGATGTTTCCTTGGGTGTAAAAAGCTGACCTCCAGGCACCACTGTGTGTGTGTGTGTGTGTGTGTGTGTGCGCGCGTGCGTGTGTACGTGTGAATCCTGCCTGTCGATAGGAGCCAGAGGAGCCAAGTTTTTAAGCTTTTGACAGCATGCCAGGTGGACCAGGTTAGAATCCAGACGTGAGGTTCAATGAAAATTGACCATCACTTTTCTGCAGTGCAGTAAACAGATCATAATTTCTGCACACAGAAAAGCCTTTCACATTCCGGGTTTGTGGATTACGGGAAAACCTGCTGTGATGCTTGTGTTTTCTGCTTGTTTTTGCTCCTCTAAACGTGCAAGTACTGAACACCGGTTAAAGTTAAAGTGGTTAACGGGGGCAGTTACATAAGCTGGGATGGAGGAGATGTGAGGAGATCACGTTTAAAAAGGAAAATCAATATCCTGATCTTCTTTATTTCTCACGGGATCAACTACATTCTGAACTTTCTGACAAACTTGGATAAAAGCGGCACGGCAGGGTCGGAAAATGTTAACGCTGGTGGAAGATAAAACCTTTTCTGAAATCACATCCTGCCTCGAAGCATCTGGAGACAGAAAAAAAACCTAAAAAGCTTTACGGAGCAGGTTTGCTTAAAGGTGGAATAAGTCGCTCACTTTAGGCTCACAGTCATTTCTCATTTTGTAAATCCTCTTCACCTCACTCATCTCCCTGTCTTCTCATTAGTTCAGGTTTCATGACTTAGACCTTCCTCTATGATGTCTCACAAAAATCCAGCAGAAGAAGGAAGAAGGGCCTTTATTGTCATTGTACAATGATAATGATCCTCTGCACTTAAACATCCTAAGTATAGTTCGACACAATCCAACCACGAGCAGCAGTTGGTAGACAGTCTGGCACTGGGGACGAAGTCCACATGTACAGACACTGCCTTGGTCAAGAGCAGAGAAAGGCGCAAATCATAATTCATCATCATAATTTGATGAATAACCGCGCATTAATACAGAGGCGATTAAGTGCAATCTGTCATCGAGATGGTCACCAAAGATGTGATAAAATACAGGAAAGGTCTTGCATAAACAAGGACTGATTGATGAATGCTGCTGCATGCAGAACTGGAACATTTGCAATGTTTAAAATACAAGTCAGTCAGTATGTAGCTCCCCCAGGTTGCCTTAAATCTGTACAGCCTTTGTTTTTTTTCTTTTTGAATTTTCTTTGTCACCACTATAATTTCATTCCTAAGCATTTAAGTAACACATTCATAATATGATATTGCCAATAGGATCAAAATTCATTTAGAATTTCAACCCCTGACGGGGAGAAATTCAAGTGATCAGACACCATAGCAACATCATGGATTACGTAAGGGCATCCCCGATTTGTGTGAGAATGCTGGGAAGGACACGGCGACTGCCAGTCAGAGTAAAGAAAGGCAGCGTGACATCACCTCGCTGCTCACTCAAACAAAATAAACCAAGGTGGCGGAAAATGCTCTGCAACAGGTTATTTCTGTATAAATCTAATATTTTTCACATACGTATATTGTGTAAAACGTAGCAATAAATCAACTCTTAGAAATGTAAAAATACTGTTTTTGTAATCAGATAAGACCTCTGAAGTGATTTACAAGGCATCTTACTGATGTGCATGCCCCGGGAACACGCATCACCCAAGTGGGTCAGGTCACAGGTGATCTCAAAACCTCACGCATGTGCACACACCCTTCCTCCTACAATCTGTCTGCACAATGGCATTTTTAGGAAAAGAAAATATTCACCATGGAATTCTGCCTAGATAATTATGTTCTCTTCATTAAAATGAATTTTGCAACATGTTACAAAACTAAACGGACATTATAATGCTTGGATCTCAGCAGAAACTAAATTTTGTCAGTTTTGTGAAATTTCAAAGGCCGTATAGCTTTAAAATCCGTAAAAATAAAAAGGCTATGAAGTTTTAAAATTTGCCCTTGGACCCCTCTAGTAGGGATGTGTCATTGGAAACATCCAACCCAATCACCCTCCTCCCTCCCCCTTCACCTGAAGCTGAGTACAGCATGTAATTTACCTGCCAGACATGACAAACAGCTTACTCACAGTGTGCCAGCTCAACATCTCACTCAAGGTCACACCAACACGCCAAATGATTGGTGACCCGCCGGTGTGGAGCAGAGGCTTTTACAGAACGGCAACACCTCCTTCAGTTGAGAGCACATTTTTCTCGACACTTGTTTTTCCCTGAGTGTTGGCGGTTGGAGTCTATATCCCAGCATGCACAGGGTAAACACAGAAATTCGGTCATGCCTGTGGGTATCTCAGAGTCTCCAGCCCTGTTGACTTACATGCGTTTAGACTGTGGGAGGAAAAATTGAAGCATCCTCCACAACCCATCACAAAGTCTGGAGCTCAGCAAAACTCCTAAAGAAAAAAGGTTCAGAGCTGGAAGTCCCAGTCTGAGATTTGCTGGTGGGAGGGGACAGGCTTCACCACGCTCTTCAGTTCGATTTTTCCCAAAATAAAATAAAATTTAAAAAACAAAAAAAACTTTGGGTTGAAATCTTTATTTTTATTTTTATTTATTATATATTCGTTGCATAGTGGTTAATGTTATGAACAGTCAAAATATTATTTCCAGGGTATTGTGCGCTGACTTTCCAGTTGCACGCACGCCTTTCATCTATTTTATATATGTGCTACAACTTTCTGTTTGCATACAAATCAACAAAGTGTGTGCACCTTCTAGCACTTTTGCAGTATTGTGGTGACGGTACTGCACTCTGATTCAGACTACTGTGAGTTCTCATGTAACTTTTATTTATTATCTTAACAAATGTATCGTTTCTTGTTTGGCTGCTTACAGTTAGGATTTGGAATCAGACTTAGGTTTGCAAAAATATATGTAAGCACTATAAAATAAACTCTTGACAATAGCCTGGAAATAATTAATGCAACTTGTCAGGAAATGAATGCGGAAGGTTCAAAGTTCATCCTGCATTTGACAGAAACTGGGAAATTGCAATTTCACACTTACACCTAAGAAAAATACTTTTAATGAAGGTGTAATAAAACGTTCGTCTCCACACTGACTCATTTGGGGAAACCAAGTAAAAAGATTGTTACTGTAACTAACATTAGTACTGAGACGCATTTTTACCTGTCCAGCAGATATCCACAAAACCTTATGCGGAAATTGTATCTGGGGTTCTTCCCAGTGGGATGTCTGTGGGTGTATCTTTATTAGCTGTGTTTTTCTTTAACTTTTATCCCATTCTTATTTTATTTTATTTTTTTTTTATTTAATGCACTTTCAGTCACAATCTAGACTCTTGAGTGGCATGCTGGGAAAATGAGTTTTTCCACTGCATTACGGTAGCAAAGGTCATCGCTGCTTCAATTGGAAAAGAGATCAATCTCTGAGCCTGGGATCATACACTCACCTTTACTGCGTGACACATTCAGCAACAAGCAACATTACAGCCTCTCAGGGTGAAGCTGACAGCAGACAGAGGTGGCCAATACGGAGTAAATGAAGGATTTAGGGTTTTGCCACAGTTGGACTGCATCTTGTGTATGATGGTGTTTCTTTCGACCCACAGAGATCAGAACTCTCACCTCCAGCAGCTTGATATAAATTAGAACTCACACATGTGCTGATCTTCCGTTGGCGTTGATTTATGTATCACAGCAACATGCACCACCTTCTCCACATGAGGAAGCAGAAAGTATGACTTGCTCTTGCTTGCCTCTATTGGTGGTTGGCTCTCACTGCGGTATTGTATCACTTCCTGTTCCGGAGCACAGCGGTGTTTTGCTGTATCTGTTAGCTGTTTAATCTGCGCAGTTAGATTGATGTAGTTACCTAGATAACGATTTGTTTCACAGTGTTATCTTCATGTGCCTTAACTAAAGCACTCCCTCTGCTGAATCACCTCTAAATTATTTACACATTATTCACTTCATGTGTTTTCAGGAATCCGCTAGCTTAGCGCAGCTACTAGCTCTTAGCCGGTTTAGCATGGCGGCTTCTCCTGTCTCTCCCACACTTTTCTGCTCTGGGTGTGAAATGTTTAGTTATTCCTCGGCCTCCTTTAGCAGTAATGGTACTTGTAATAAGTGTAGCTTATTCGTAGCTTTGGAGGCCAGGCTGGGCGAACTGGAGACTCGGCTCCGCACCGTGGAAAATTCTACAGCTAGCCAGGCCCCTGTAGTCGGTGCGGACCAAGGTAGCTTAGCCGCCGTTAGTTTCCCTCTGGCAGATCCCGAGCAGCCGGGAAAGCAGGCTGACTGGGTGACTGTGAGGAGGAAGCGTAGCCCTAAACAGAAGCCCCGTGTACACTGCCAACCCGTTCACATTTCTAACCGTTTTTCCCCACTCGACGACACACCCGCCGAGGATCAAACTCTGGTTATTGGCGACTCTGTTTTGAGAAATGTGAAGTTAGCGACACCAGCAACCATAGTCAATTGTCTTCCAAGGGCCAGAGCAGGCGACATTGAAGGAAATTTGAAACTGCTGGCTAAGGCTAAGCATAAATTTGGTAAGATTGTAATTCACGTTGGCAGTAATGACACCCGGTTACGCCAATCGGAGGTCACTAAAATTAACATTGAATCGGTGTGTAACTTTGCAAAAACAATGTCGGACTCTGTAGTTTTCCCTGGGCCCCTCCCCAATCGGACCGGGATTGACATGTTTAGCGGCATGTTCTCCTTGAATTGCTGGCTGTCTGAGTGTTGTCCAAAAAATGAGGTGGGCTTCATAGATAATTGGCAAAGCTTCTGGGGAAAACCTGGTCTTGTTAGGAGAGACGGCATCCATCCCACTTTGGATGGAGCAGCTCTCATTTCTAGAAATCTGGCCAATTTTCTTAAATCCTGCAAACCGTGACTATCCAGGGTTGGGACCAGGAAGCAGAGTTGTAGTCTTACACACCTCTCTGCAGCTTCTCTCCCCCTGCCATCCCCTCATTACCCCATCCCCGTAGAGACGGTGCCTACTCCCAGACCACCAATAACCAGCAAAAATCTATTTAAGCATAAAAATTCAAAAAGAAAAAATAATATAGCACCTTCAACTGCACCACAGACTAAAACAGTTAAATGTGGTCTATTAAACATTAGGTCTCTCTCTTCTAAGTCCCTGTTAGTAAATGATATAATAATTGATCAACATATTGATTTATTCTGCCTTACAGAAACCTGGTTACAGCAGGATGAATATGTTAGTTTAAATGAGTCAACTCCCCCGAGTCACACTAACTGCCAGAATGCTCGTAGCACGGGCCGAGGCGGAGGATTAGCAGCAATCTTCCTTTCCAGCTTATTAATTAATCAAAAACCCAGACAGAGCTTTAATTCATTTGAAAGCTTGACTCTTAGTCTTGTCCATCCAAATTTTAAGTCCCAAAAACCAGTTTTATTTGTTATTATCTATCGTCCACCTGGTCGTTACTGTGAGTTTCTCTGTGAATTTTCAGACCTTTTTTCTGACTTAGTGCTTAGCTCAGATAAGATAATTATAGTGGGCGATTTTAACATCCACACAGATGCTGAGAATGACAGCCTCAACACTGCATTTAATCTATTATTAGACTCAATTGGCTTTGCTCAAAATGTAAATGAGTCCACCCACCACTTTAATCATATCTTAGATCTTGTTCTGACTTATGGTATGGAAATTGAAGACTTAACGGTATTCCCTGAAAACTCCCTTCTGTCTGATCATTTCTTAATAACATTTACATTTACTCTGATGGACTACCCAGCAGTGGGGAATAAGTTTCATTACACTAGAGGTCTTTCAGAAAGCGCTGTAACTAGGTTTAAGGATATGATTCCTTCTTTATGTTCTCTAATGCCATATACCAACACAGTGCAGAGTAGCTACATAAACTCTGTAAGTGAGATAGAGTATCTCGTCAATAGTTTTACATCCTCATTGAAGACAACTTTGGATGCTGTAGCTCCTCTGAAAAAGAGAGCTTTAAATCAGAAGTGCCTGACTCCATGGTATAACTCACAAACTCGCAGCTTAAAGCAGATAACCCGTAAGTTGGAGAGGAAATGGCGTCTCACTAATTTAGAAGATCTTCACTTAGCCTGGAAAAAGAGTGTTGCTCTATAAAAAAGCCCTCCGTAAAGCTAGGACATCTTACTACTCATCACTAATTGAAGAAAATAAGAACAACCCCAGGTTTCTTTTCAGCACTGTAGCCAGGCTGACAAAGAGTCAGAGCTCTATTGAGCCGAGTATTCCTTTAACTTTAACTAGTAATGACTTCATGACTTTCTTTGCTAGGTCAAGTGATGGCTTTTTAAGTAATGGTTTAATTACTGCCACCTTAAAAGCCTGTGGTACATAGCCAACTAATAAAGTTAGATTGATCATATTTAAGATCGAAGCATTAATTAATGGTAGGGCTTCCTTGAGCAGCCTGGTAGGAATGGGGTCTAATAGACATGTTGATGGTTTGGAGGAAGTAACTAATGAAAATAACTCAGACAGAACAATCGTAGAGAAAGAGTCTAACCAAATACCGGCATCACTGAAAGCAGCCAAAGAGAACGATATGTCTTTGGGATGGTTATGAGTAATTTTTTCTCTAATAGTTAAAATTTATTAGCAAAGAAAGTCATGAAGTCATTACTAGTTAAAGTTAAAGGAATACTCGGCTCAATAGAGCTCTGACTCTTTGTCAGCCTGGCTACAGTGCTGAAAAGAAACCTGGGGTTGTTCTTATTTTCTTCAATTAGTGATGAGTAGTAAGATGTCCTAGCTTTACGGAGGGCTTTTTTATAGAGCAACAGACTCTTTTTCCAGGCTAAGTGAAGATCTTCTAAATTAGTGAGATGCCATTTCCTCTCCAACTTACGGGTTATCTGCTTTAAGCTGCGAGTTTGTGAGTTATACCACGGAGTCAGGCACTTCTGATTTAAGGCTCTCTTTTTCAGAGGAGCTACAGCATCCAAAGTTGTCCTCAATGAGGATATAAAACTATTGACGAGATCATCTATCTTACTCACAGAGTTTAGGTAGCTACTCTGCCCTGGTATATGGCATTGGAGAACATAAAGAACTATTAAAAGTGTCCAAAATATCAATGTAAACTTGTGCATTTATTGATGATGTTATGACAGCCATCTCCCCAGTGCCTTTACCTGACATGCAGCCCCATATCATCAATGACTGTGGAAATTTACATGTTCTCTTCAGGCAGTCGTCTTTATAAATCTCATTGGAACGGCACCAAACAAAAGTTCCAGCATCATCACCTTGCCCAATGCAGATTCGAGATTCATCACTGAATATGACTTTCATCCAGTCATCCACAGTCCACGATTACTTTTCCTTAGCCCATTGTAACCTTGTTTTTTTCTGTTTAGGTGTTAATGATGGCTTTTGTTTAGCTTTTCTGTATATAAATCCCATTTCCTTTAGGCGGTTATTAACAGTTCGGTCACAGACGTTGACTCCAGTTTCCTCCCATTCGTTCCTCATTTGTTTTGCTGTGCATTTTTGATTTTTGAGACATATTGCTTTAAGTTTTCTGTCTTGACGCTTTGATGTCTTCCTTGGTCTACCAGTATGTTTGCCTTTAACAACCTTCCCATGTTGTTTGTATTTGGTCCAGAGTTTAGACACAGCTGACTGTGAACAACCAGCATCTTTTGCAACATTGCGTGATGATTTACCCTCTTTTAAGAGTTTGATAATCCTCTCCTTTGTTTCAATTGACATCTCTCGTGTTGGAGCCATGATTCATGTCAGTCCACTTGGTGCAACAGCTCTCCAAGGTGTGATCACTCCTTGGTGCAACAGCTCTCCAAGGTGTGATCACTCCTTTTTAGATGCAGACTAACGAGCAGATCTGATTTGATGCAGGTGTTAGTTTTGGGGATGAAAATTTACAGGGAGAGTCCATAATTTTTTTCCTCAGAATTGAGTGATTCCATATTTTTTTCCCTCAGCTTGGTCTAAAAAAGTAACAGTTACTGACTGCCACAATTTTTTTTCCTGATTTCTTATAGTGTTTCTTAAAGCCAGAAAGTTGCCATTTGAAATGACTTTAGTTTTGTGTCATGTCTGTGATCTGCTTTTTTTTCTACAAAATTAAACAACTGAATGAACATCCTCCGAGGCCGGTGAGTCCATAATTTTTGCCAGGGGTTGTATATTGACATATACTGATATTGACTTGTCACCTTAGGTCACAGGTTAGTGTCCAAGTCTTAAAATCATACAGCACAACAGGTAGCACCAGGACTTTAAAGACATGGACTGTCATTCACCTGCAAAGATATCAGCATCACCAAACTCCTCTGTCTTGTAACCCATAAGCGCCAATGTTAGAGCACAAATAAACATGCTTACAGCCTAGTACAAAAAAACGGTTTTGGTCCTATAGATACTTTCCTCCGCCACGACAACAGTATGGGGAGGGGGGTGGGTGGGGTGATTTTTTTGAAACTGTTAGAACGTCCCAAGCAGTGGGTCACCCCTTTGAGTCAGATCTGCTTGAGATTTCTTCTTCACTATCATCAGAGGGAGTTTTTCCTCACCACTGTCGCCTGTGTGCTTGCTCTATGGGTTGGTAAGGTTAGATATTACTTGTGTGTAGCTCCTTGAGGCAGCTTTGTTGTGATTTAGCACTATATAAACTAAATAAATTGAAATTAAACTGAAATTTGGAATATTTTATTACAAACACCTGGAATAATCTGGCTTGTTGTGTGGCGAAACCTCTGAAAAGATCACCTAAGACATCCCTGCTGCAATATTCATGCTGAATGAAACTCATCATATTTAATGTTGTATGCCAACAGTGTTAGCACCTTTAGCAGCTAGCCTGATTCGTTAGGTCCCTTTATTGCACAATTACTGATAAAATACGCAGCATATAATTTTTAATGCCCACAGCAAAGTAAACTGCTATGCAAACCACCACACAGTCCCCAAAAATATGATTTAATAAACACTCAAACCAAGGTTAGCTTGTTAGCTTAGCTGGTTTGGACATGAAGAAACGGGCTTGTTCAGGTTTCTTTCATTACACACTGAACTACCTATGTTCCATCCCTTTATGCTCCACCCCTTTATACATTAATGAGTTCATCTTGACGTAGCCAGCATGGCAATCCCAGATATGAGTGTTATATCAGCTGTTCTGGGTCTCGATAGAAAAACCTACGGGTGACATCACGCAGGCTTTGTTGAGTTCATATACAGTTTATGATTAAAGACTGCAATAAACTGATGGGCATCAAAAGCAAAACGTTTTATTTGGAGTTTTTATTTCCTCGTGGAATCTGCGTTTATCTGATATCTGATATTTCTGTTCAGTTGACTACAGTAGTTTGGTGCACATAATGTCAAGATGGCGGCTTTTTGAAGCGCACCCATAGCAACCGAGCTGTAAGTCTTCATGTTCAGGTTCTGCCCTGACGCATCAAACTAAATTCATCTCCTTCCTGTACAAGCTTAAAAAAGGGGTTTATTTAAAAAGAAAGTCTTCATTGTGTGGACTCGCTGCGTGAATCACTTTGCTCCCACTGACATTAGCCGGTCATTGGCGTATTGTTCACGGTTGAAGTTATTTCGTTGTGCCAGCGAGCGCGGTGCCTGCATGCTGTTGGATCCTGAGTGTGTCGACAGAAATAGACAGCCACCCACGTATCATTAGGGAGATAGAGGGAGCGAAAAGACTCGGCGTGGAGGAGAAAGAAGCTGACTGAAGCAAACATGTCTGTCACATTTCGACACCGCAGCCTCACGTATTCCTGTGGTGTTTCACGCTGCATCTTAAATCGGTTTGTTGAAGTTGGTTGCCTCGCCAGATAAGCAGAGTGTAATTTCTGTGAGGAATAAGATAATAACTGAATTTCCCCTCAACTGATAGGATGAAGTGTGTGTGTGTGTGTGTGTGTGTGTGTGTGTGGGAGGGGGTGAGCAGTTCCTCTCATGTTCTGCTGGAATATTTCCATGCAGAAGGAACTCGCCCTCTTGTGGAATTCTGGGAGAGAAGGTGATTTTTCCCACATTTCAAGATGAAAGAAGACAATCCAGTTCAGTCTGCAGACATCTGAACATCGGCTTTGATTTCATCATGAAAATGCAGTGCACACATCATTCTACCAGTACAGTTATAGGTTAACTTAACTCATACTGATGGAAACAGACAAATTAGTCACTGATTCCGAACTGTCTGGAAATAGAACTGCAACAATTACTCAATTATTAAGCGATTATTAATTTCCAAATATTTTGTTAATCAGTGAATTGCACTGACTCCAAACTCTCTGCTTTCAGCTTCTTAAATGTGACTCTTTTTTGTATTTTTATTTATTTATTTGTTTGTTCGTTTAGCTTCTTTGCTCCTCTCTTAACAGTAAACTCTGTATTTTTGGGTTGTAGCCAAAGTAATGTTTTCTATCTCGAGCTTTGTGAAACAATGTTTGACATTTTTCATGATTTTCCCACATTTTATGGAGCAAACGACTGAGTAATTAATACAGAAAATAGCAGCTTAAGCATGAATGAAAATAATCATAAATTGCATCCTTATTAAATGTGGCAATTTTATTTTTGTGTCTTTTTGTGTTGGGAAGATGAAAAGCTGTGCAAGAATTTATTCCATAATTTTTTATTATTTATTTATGTAGTTATTTTTGATTTGTTTTGTTTTGCCGATTTGGAACCTTTATGTGTCGAGCGCTTTTAAATTTTGTTAATGACAAACTATGAGATGTGGGGATGGGCCGGTTGTCTGCCTGGGTTGTTGCCATCTTGGACCCAAGACAGTTCCCTGGTGTTGGATGCAGCGACTCCCAGACTTGACTTGAACTGACAAAACATGAATATTTTGTTGAAAATTATTAGCAGAATTTATTGTTTTGATTTACAGTTTAGTTAACTAAAGGATTAATCAACCGACCACAAAATAATCATCCCATTAACAGATTAACTGAAAAATTATAAGTTGATTAATGATTTTGATTAAAGTATTATTCCCTTGTTCTTTACTTTCAGGAGGCTGTTGGATGTGAAGATCATAGATGACGAGGAGTACGAGAAGAACAAGACTTTCACCATCATTTTGGAGGAGCCCATTCTGCTGGAGGTGGGACAGCGGCATGGTGAGAGCAGGACAGCTGCAGGCTAAAGCTGTCAAACTCACATTTTATTCATTATGTTGTGGCTCAAAGCGGTTTTTACTTTGCCTTCACTCGCCATCTTTTATTGAAAACTTAGCGCTTCTAAAGGAGCAATTTATATCAAATATCCAATGTGCTTTTGGACATTTGTCTGGGAGGATTGCCCCAAAATGGGACAAACTCTGTCATGATTGTGTGCCTGCTCTGTTGTAGGAGATACAAATGATAACAAGACTGCTGTGGGGCCCGAAGATGTTTCAAAAATGGGTTGCCCTTGCCTGGGAGAGCACACAAAGCTGGAGGTGGTTATTGAGGAGTCTTATGAATTCAAGGTAACTTAACGTTATTTCTGACCTCAGAGTCATCACCATGATGTTTGTGTAGTGTGAAACATTTTACAAGCTAACAAGGACTGAGTGATGCCATGATTATGTTGTCCACAATCTCTTTCAAAGACATCCTTGAGCAGACTACAAGTCCATCATGGAGATGTCGTAAAGTGTTATGGGGCAGATAACATCAATTTTACAGCAAAATTGTACAAATGCTGGTACAAGCACCAAATTTGGAACGGTGATTCCCAACTTCCCAAGATAGTACTTACCAAATCTGGTCCATTGGCCACTTGAAAATCCAACATGGCAGCTGTTTTCCAAAATGGCCACAAAAATGACCTACTGAAAAATTACTTTTTGCATTTAATTGCTCCAATCACAATGGATCTGTTTTACAGCATCACTGAAATCCAAGATGACACCTAATTTCACGATGGCCGTCAAAATCATGTTTTCCCGTCACAAAAATGTGGTTAGTTATTTAATTTGTGTGATATTGATGTCAAATTTCATGTTCCATCAACAGTATGACACTCTTAGTGGCATAAATTGTCATTTGTCCATGTTGCCTGAAGATATTTTAAAATTACAACACAATATATTCAACACTAAACACCTTTTAATAGGCCTACGTGCAGTAGTTTTAAGAGATGAACATTCTTTAAATGTGCTGGGTGGAATCCATTAATACTAAATATAATAAAATTCACTATAATATGGCAAATAACAAAATAAAACATAATAAATACCATAAATAGCAAATAAAATAAAATTTTACTGAATGGAATGTGACATCAACATCAGTTTAATCAATCAAATAGGAGCATTTCAATACAAAAATTTATTGTCAATAGGTCATTTTGGTGGCTGTTTTCCAAGATGGCCATCACCTAGAATTTTCCAGTGGCCAATTGACCAGATATGCTGAGTAATATCAAGAACTTCACCATGCAAAATTTGGTGCTTGCACCACCAAATGCATGATTTTTTTCTCATTATCTGCTCCACTAGTTGATAGGAAATGGGTGACAAAGTTATCAGACACCTGCAACCCGAGGGTTCAAAATAGGGACAGCAATCATATTGGCTCAACCAGAGGTTTGCATGACGGGCCAAGATGATGCAGGTGTTCCTTGCTACTGTTCATCATAGCAGGTAATTTCACAGATAATCAGGACTTTAAAATGATGGGAAGAGCTAATTTTTAAAACCATCGGCCATTGGTTGCAAGGAAAATCTGGACCCCCAGACTTATCCAAAGGGTCCACAAGCTTGAATTAAAACTAGTAGTCTGCACACCTCAAATCTGATCTCAAGATCATCAAGAGTCTTGATTCTTTTGCCAAACTGGCCGATCGACAGGTTTTACTGTATTTAACAGGTATTAAAATAAGCTTTGGTGAGTCCTCTTAGCACACTCACTGACATCTGACAGTGATCATTTTTGTGGCTTTTTGCAGAGCACAGTGGACAAACTGATCAAAAAGACCAATCTGGCCCTGGTGGTGGGGAGCAGCAGCTGGAGGGAGCAGTTTGTTAGCGCCGTCACTGTCAGCGCAGGTGAATTGTACCGTCCTGAAGTTCATTACATGGAAATCAGAACTACAAGCTCCAGCGTCACAGTTATTTGTATTACAAAATGAAAAATACACAATAATCCTCAGGAGGAGGCTGAGCATGAAGACTCAGAGGCCACCTGCCCAAACAGTCCATGTATAGAATATAAATGCACTTTCTGTGGGAGGCCTTGTTTTATTTTGCTGGATGCAGGTTTGTTTTTTGATATGAGTGAGTTATTTTCTGTACCTTTAAACACATTTTGTTGGCTTCTCTCTTTGTTAGGTGACGATGATGAGGAAGAGAGCGGCGAGGAGCGTCTGCCGTCCTGCTTTGATTACATCATGCACTTCCTGACCGTATTCTGGAAGGTCCTCTTCGCTTTTGTCCCTCCCACTGAATACTGGAATGGCTGGGCCTGCTTCTTTGTGTCCATCTCCCTCATCGGCGTTCTGACAGCCGTGACCGGAGACTTGGCCTCTCATTTCGGCTGTACCGTCGGTCTGAAGGACTCCGTCACCGCTGTGATCTTCGTGGCTCTCGGCACTTCTGTTCCAGGTGGGTGTCTGGCTGTCAAACAGCTCTCACAGCTGACTTGCTCCGGCTTCCTGCTGAGGTTTGCTGTGAAGTTCCATCAGCTGTCTGGCAAAACTGATGTAACTGGCTGCAGCAAATAGATGATGATTTTAGAGATGTGGGGATGGACCAGTTGTCTGCCTGGGTGGTTGCATGTAGGACCCAAGGCAACTGCCGTGGTGTTGTGCATGAGGCACCGGTGCATGCTCTTGACTTTATGCATCAAGGTAAGTATCGAGTCTAGTGGTTGTAATGATCAATAGTCAAACAGGTGGTAAAGATCAGTGTGATCAACAGTTCAAATCTACGGTGCTGTCATCAATCCTCAGCAGGCCGTGACAGTTGGTCATCTCCCTCCTCCAGTCATAGTCAATGAAGATAAGGCTTATCAGTTTGGATCCAGCACGAGACAGAAGAGACTGATCCACGTGATGCTCCTCTTCCATGATATGTCTCACAAGCCACTGATGATTCTTTCATAGCTTCATTGTCCCCGGTGCCTTGGATGAGAGGACAGAGTGGAAATCAAGCAGCCACAATGAAAAGTCTCAGGAACAATATGTCACATCAGTAAATTGACAGACAGGATACTAACGTGATTGCTAGCAACACAGCGCTACATTTCATTCACAATACCCGAGACTGGATATGGTGAGACTGAGATTGAACAGATTTAAGATGGAGGGGAAAGGTAATTCAGTACAAACCTACAGCAGTCATACAAAAGAGAGGACAGAAAAGTCTTTTAATCTGGATTTGAATGAATCAGTGGAATCGGGCTGTTTTATGTCAGCAGGCAGATTATTACACACAAGTACAAGTTTTTAACCTTTGGAACACACAGTATTCCTGCATCCTGACAATACAGAGCTCGGGTCGGTACGTAAGGTTTAATTTGATCAGCCAGATGGGGAGGCGCTTGTCCATGAAGGATTTTGAAATTTAATCACAAAACCTTAAGTCCTGTCTTAAGGCCACAAACTTTCTTCAACTGGTCAGAACCATGTGGAGACCTTTGATGATGGCCAGTGGTAAGACAGGAAAAAAATCATAATGGTAATCTAATCTAGAAGAGAGAAAGGCATGAATCAATATCTCTGCATCAACCACAGACAGAATAGGTTAAATCTTTGCAATATTACAGAGGTGATAGAAAACTTTCTTTGTGTAGACATTCGCGAAAATTGGTCTTGCAGGACCAATGACATAATCTCTGTCTTGCCAGAAATTACTGCACATCCAGTTTTTCACTGAAGTCAGACAATCCTTTAAATTCCAAGTGTGGGTGAGATTATCTGTGTGTACTGTTCAGCCCAGTCTCACATTTTTTTTTGTTCTCCCTTCACGAAATGATTCAAATTTTTGTGACGGGGGTTTTTTTTTAACTCACTATTAATAAGCCTACTCCTACCACCAACCGCAACCTTAACCATAACCGTAACCCTACTCCTTCCCCTAACCCTAACCATAACCACCCCGACCCCCTGCTGCACTTTTAATTACATGCACCCGTTATGGAATGAATTAGAATAAATTTGTGCTCCCATGACGAAAATTTTGCACTTTTTGTGACAATATGACAAACCAATAGATTCATGTATATTTTGTGCTGCTGAATCACGACATGCCATGAGACTGGGTTGGTATTGTCCTATAAAACTGAGGGTCACCATAGCAAAGAAATATAATCCAATATCATCACGGTGTCTGTTCAAGAGATGGTACATAAAGACGGAATAGCAGTGGGCCTAGTACATAATCCTGTGGTAGGCCTTATTTTCCCAGAATTATACCAGATGCAAAGAGAACGAGTAGAGAAGTGTAATATCAACCATGAGAAAACCTGGCCAGTAAGTCTCAGTCAAGTAAGTCAGTCCTATATAGGCCCTGAGGCCTGATGGTGCTGTGCTGTCCATAAAATGCAGCAGACGAGAGTCAACGACTTACCCTGGATTGGACATTAGTTCATTGCAGGTTAATTCCCCTGAGACTGTGCAATTAAAGTGTCTTGTCCAAGGACACAGCATGAACAAGAATGGAACCCATTTTGGTGAACCAGCTCCTATCCCACTGAGTCACCTGTTCTCCCCTCAGTGCTGAGGACTCCAGCAAATGAAAAAGGCCAAGAGGACGTCCACATATCCACCGGCTCCACAAGTATATCAATGCTTTTAGAAAGTGAGGATGGGCCATATGTCTGCTGCTCACTGTAGAACTGCCATGGACCAGTTCAGTAAGTTGGAGAGTGAGATCAACAGGCAGATTGGGACTGCATCTCAGGTACTGGGGATAAGAAAGCATTGAGCCAGAAGATGAAACTCTTGATTTACCAATTGATTTGCACTCCTAATCTTCACCTAGGGCAGGGGTGGGCAGCGAGGGCCGAGACACTGCATGTTTTCCTTGCAACCAATAACCTCAGCAGGTGGGTTGCTGATGAGCTTCTCCCTTGAACATAAACACCTGGTTGTCAATGAAATCACCCGCTGAAACACCTGAACATTAATGAAATCACCTGCTGAGGTGATTGGTAGCAAGGAAAACCTGCAGTGCTTCGGCCCTTGATGGCACATGATTGCCCACCCCTGACCTAGGGTCATAAACTTTGGGTAATGACCAAAAGAACAAGGTCGCGGAAATGAGATTCCTCTGACGGGTATCTGGAGTTACACTCAGGGACAGAGGGAGAAGCTTGAATGTCTGAGAGGGACTGCTGCTTCTTTGCAGGAAGCTAGCTGAGATGGTTCAGGCACCTGGTGAGGATGCCTCATGGTCGTGTCCATAGGGAGGTTTTCCAGGCACATGCAACTGGAAGGAGGCCCCGGGGAGACCCAGGACACACTGGAGGGATTATATTTCCCAGAAGACTTGGTGGGTCACCTCAGGATCCCCCAAGAAGAGTTGGAGGACTTGGCCAAGCATAGGGAAGTACGTATGGGATGAGCTGCTTCATCTGCTGCCACCACAACCTGTTCCAGGATAAGTGGCAGAAAATGAATGAATGCCTATAATTTGAATTTGTTGGATAATTTCCTCAAAATTTCTCCATCATCAGAGGCAGATATGTTCAAACTCACTTTTGCCACTTCTTTACTTTCAACCACATCGATTTTTCTTTTCTTTCAGATACATTTGCGAGTAAGGTAGCTGCCATCCAGGACCAATACGCTGACGCTTCCATTGGGAACGTGACTGGCAGCAACGCAGTGAATGTGTTCCTTGGCATCGGTGTGGCGTGGACCATTGCAGCTGTCTACTGGAAGACCAAGAACCGGACATTTAAGGTGGAACCGGGTTCCCTGGCTTTCTCTGTCACCCTCTTCACCATCATGGCACTTGTGTGTGTGATGGTGCTGCTTTACCGCCGGCGTCCCAGTGTGTCAGGGGGAGAGCTCGGGGGTCCACGGACAGCCAAGCTTCTCACCTTCCTGCTGTTCCTCTCCCTGTGGTTCATCTACATCCTGTTGGCTTCCTTGGAGGCCTACTGCCACGTGCCTGGCTTCTGAGTCCCAGATCCTCTCCTTGTTTTTACTGTCTCTTTTCTCTCTGTTCTTCTGTATTTTCATGAAGGTTTATAAATATTTGTATCATTAGTTTTAGTATTGATACTGCACAGTATCAAATTGACTTTTGAATCTTCTGACTTTTGAACTTTGTTAACCAACCCACTCTGGTGTGAAGGAAAGCTTTTGCCACTGAAACAGCACCTCTTACCACCACACGTCTCCTTTTTTAAAGGTGTCCAGACAACATTTATGTAATCATGCTATTAGCTTAAAGCTACAGCGTGTAGGATTTAGGGGTTTATTATTGTTTTGCACATCAGCGAAGTGGTGAGCAAGGTATTATTTTCACTGGCATGTGTGTGTCTGTAGACAAGATAAATCAAAAAGAGCTGGACAGATTTCCATCAAACTTAGTGGGAATATGGCTTTAATAGATATCTACAGGTGATTAGATTTTGGAGTAGTTGGGTCAAAGAAGGTCAAGGGAAACATGTTTAAAAAAAAACACCTTTTTGTACAGCTCAACCGCCAAGGAGCCTCAATGGATCATTGGATTTTGGAGTCATTTGGTGAAAGGTCAAGGAAAATACGGTCTGAAAACACCTTTTGTTGTACATCTGAACAACCTAGAAGCCTAGATGAATGATCAAATGCATATATGATCCATTTTGGGGACATAGAGGATCATACATATTGGTTATGACAACAGAAGGCATGGGAGCATGAGGCACCATCGCCAAAGAAACAAAGAAGTGATCAGAGATTAGATTAGATTAGATAGAACTTTATTGATCCCTTGGAAAGACTCGCTCAGGGAAATTGAGGTTTCAGCAGCATTGTATAGCAGCACACAGGGTAAAAAGCACACAAAAGGGAAAGTAAAAAAGAAAATCAGTTTACAAATACCAGACATACTGATCAATACTGGTTTACAGAGACAACCCAGTCTCACACTAGTTCATGATGGTATCAGAAAAACTGATTTAATCTATTAGGTTATGATAATGTCAAATTTGGGGTGATGCTGAGGGGGGGGGAGGGGGTGGCACTGGGTACCCCTTGTGTTAGGGATTATGGTTAAAAATAATGAACTAAAGGTGACTACGTGACAATTTCACATAAAAAGAATAACTAAAAAAAATGCGCAAGAATAGACTGCAGTCTTGTGACCAGCAGCAGCACGGTGCAATCCCCAACCTCACCACTAGATGACACTAAGTCCTATACACTATCACTTTAAATCACAGAAAGCATCTTTCTTCAAATTAGTGCTAATAATACCAATGTGTAAAAACAAAACTTCCAGCATTTCTCACTCTCTCCTTGTGGACTTGTGCAATAAAACCAATAGATCCTGTCATCAGATTGTATGTTCATTAGTAAAGTGGCAGATTGGTGAGCACATTATGAAGATTATCGTTCTTAGAGTGTGTTAAAATGACCAAAAAAAAAAAAAAAGATCCTGTCAGTGTACGCGATGTCATTATACTGACATTACTAATGTGTGAAAAACAAATTTGTGTATTGATATTTATTATTCATGTAAAAAAAACTGACATGGTGTGTGAGACTTTTGTGAAGGATTAGGTGTTTATTTTTTTGCACGCATCAGTTTAAGAGTTTCTTGAAGTACTCTGTGTAATATTATGACATGACTGTGGGCGTATTGATGTTCCGTGTGACTCACAGGTGTCTCATTGTCCATCCCTGTCCGTCGGTGCGTTCTCGTGTCTGACACTGTCAGGGTCTTTTTGAAGCAGTTCTTGTGGAGCAGGATTCCTCCTTTCAGCTGTAGTGTGAAATGTAAATTCCTTTCCACACATCTATGTTTTCTGCGCGACATGTGCACGCACACTCCAGCACAAAATAGTGAAATGTTTTCACGGTTTTAGAGTATCCCAGAATCCTTTGCACGCTGGGGAGAGAGGCTTTCTAATGGCTCAGCTTAATGCTAACTTTAACATTGAAAATGCCACAGACATGCTAACGCGTTAGCATCTGTCCCATTTTTAAACTATAAAATGCATCTATCAACTGTTTCAGAAGACCATAACCGGTCGCTTTAACATAAAAAAAAGTAAATATTACTCACAGACATATGCTCTTTAGGGTTTTAGCGGGGAAAAATTAAGATAAAGCGAAATAACACGAAGAACCAACGAAGCAGCAGATCGAATATCGAAGCACTGCTTCATTGGTTCAAGGTTCCAAGCAAAGCCGCGCTGCAGAAATGGTTGATTATACAGACCCGCTGCAGGATCTGTAATCAATGTAGAGAAATGATCATTTTCCTGACAAACACCCCCAAAAACAACGGCCACTCTGAAGGACCGATAAGGGAATCGTTAAGCAAAAAAGTTATTGATGTCGGTGGATCAAATCATTTCTTAATGATACCTGAAAAGAACCGGTTCATGACACGCAACCCTAATAGCAACACGCTTCTTTCTTTTTCTTTTTTTTTCTTTTTTTTATAAATCTCACATTAAAGACTCATGATTATCGTTAAACACCTAAATACATATTTTGGTTAAACTCACCTCCATAACGACGCAATGTTGCAAACAAGTTGCTTGTTGCATGTCCACTCCACCACCCGCAAACGCTTGTTTACACTGACAATGAAATCTCGACCTCCCCAGCGAGAACGTGATTACACGTGAGATTTGACACCATAAAGGCGTCAATGTAAACGGAGTTTCTGACACACTTTTTCTTTTGTCTTGTGTGAGTGCAGAGATGTGACGGACGCCGGTTCCACGTCACACTGACACTGTGAACATTTTTCAAAAGCATCACTTCAAGAAAAGCACATAAATCTAAATCACTTTATATACGAGAGAGAGAATGAAGCAGTTCATCACATCACAAGCATCAGTCACAGGCCCATTATTTATCATGTAAAAAAATAGATAATAATATCAAGTACAGTGTCTCATAAACTGACAGTGTCTCTTTGTGTTGCCAATAAGTGTTACTGAAGTTTCTTTTTTATTGTATTGTAACGGTATGACATTAGAGGTATTTATATATGAACGTTTCAGTTTTATTTTTATTGAAATGCACGTTTAATGTGTGAAAAGTGGAAATAAATGTTTCTGGTTTGAGCCCTTTTTTGTCGTAATTACACCACTTAATAGAAATAAAATACAAATGCAATCGTTCATGTTGCAGGAGGCTCTATAGGCATCACCTCAAGGGTTCAATAAAACATCTGTACAAAAATGTGCGTGCACAGAAATACAGAATAAACTCCAGGATGACGGGGGGGGGGGGGGGGGGGGGGGGTTGTGATGCTGAAATGTGCATCATTTACAGCATCAGGAGCATTAAATTACAATACAGAAGCTAGAAAACTCTTGTAAGCAAATTTTATGAGGAATTAGAGAGCTGGTTGAAAGGTTAGTCAAGTTACAAGATGGAGATGAATGAAACTGTTTATTTCAGCTAACTGCACATTTTGGTTTTTGTTTTCAGGCATTTCTCAACATTATGCCCAGTGAGTCAAAACTTTGCACATTTTAATAATAATTTAGTAATAATCACAAATACAGCACAATAAAATGAATTCCTAATGTGGCAAAACATGTCAAGATTTGCATCACTGAGACGCTGCAGAGCCAAACTTTTTTCTGTGATTGATTTTGGGTTTCTTGACAACACAAAAAGGATTTTTTTCTTTTAATGTCAGTTTCAACGATGATAGCAGCAACACATATTTTCAACTCAATGCCAGATTTGGTGTTTAAACATCCAAATGCAGATGAAGGTCTGACGACTGGAAAGCTGATCTGCATGAAATCCCTGGGAGCTGATTAGGTGGCAGACTTGTTATTCTGCACCTTGAGACTCCACTTCATTGTTGAGATGGTGCTGGCAGGCAACAGACTTTTTATAACTTCGCCCAAAAAGTTGTTGCTTCACTTTTTCCACATTTTGTTATGTTACAACCTTATTCCAAAATGGAGTAAATTCTTCTCTTTTTTTTGGTCAAAATTCTACTCACAACACCCCATAATGACAACATATTTTAATTTTTGCAAATTTATTAAAAATAAACAACTAAGAAATCACATGTAAGTATGTATTCACATCCTTTGCTCAATACTTTGTTGATGCACCTTTGGCAGCAATTATCAACCTGGTCTCACGGCAAGTCGTGCTTCAGTAGCACGAAATATACATGAATCTATTGGTTCATGATATTGTGACGAAAAGCGCCTCATTTTCGTCACGGCAGCACGAATTCATTCTCATTCATTCCATGATGGCTGCATGAAATTAAAGGGAAGCGGGGGGGGGGGGGGGGGGGGTCAGGGATGGTTATGGTTAGTGTGGGGGGAAGGAGTAAGATTAGGTTATGGTTAAGGTTAGGGTTGGGGGTGAGAGTAGGGTTAGGAATAGTGAGTTTAAAAAAGCTCCGTCACGAAAATTTTACTCATTTTGTCACGGAAGCACGAAAAAAACCCAAAAAACAAAAAATGTGAGACTGGGATGGCAGTTACAGCCTCAAGTCTTCTTGAATGTGATGCCACAAACTTGGTGCACTTATCTTTGGGCAGTTTGGTCCATTCCTCTGCAGCACCTCTCAAGCTCCTTCAGGTTTGGGAGCATCAGTGCACTGCCATTTTCAGATCTCTCCAGAGACGTTCAATTGGATTCAGGTCTGGGCTCTGGCTGGACCACTCAAGGACATTCACAGAGTTGTCCTGAAGACACTCTTTTGATATCTTGGCTGTGTGCTTAGGGTCTTTGTCTTGCTGAAAGATGAACCGTCACCCCAGTCTGAGGTCAAGAGCGCTCTGGAGCAGGTTTTTATCCAGGATGTCTCTGTACGTTGCTGCATTCATCTTTCCCTCAATCCTGACTAGTCTCCCAGTTCCTGCTGCTGAAAAACATCCCCACAGCATGATGCTGCCACCACCACCATGCTTCACTGGAAGGATGGTGCCTGGTTTCCTCCAAACATGATGTCTGGTATTCACGTCAAAGAGTTCAATCTTTGTCTTATCAGACCAGAGAATTTTGTTTCTCATGCTCTGAGAGTCCTTCAGGTGCCTTTTGTGAAACTCCAGGTGGGCTGCTATGTGTCTTTTACTAAGGAGAGGATCTGTCTGGCCACTCTACCATACAGGCCTGATTGGTGGATTTCTGCAGAGATGTTGTCCTTCTGGATGTCATGATTGGGGTCTGTGAGGAGTGTCTTTTGTTTTATTTGTTTTATTTTTGCCTATTCTCTGTCACTGTTATGTTTTCTTGGGGTTTTGGTGGAGGGACTTTTCTTGTCTACTGTCTTCTGCTTGGTGTTCGGCAGTTCCCTTCGGTCCTTTCTCCTGTTTGCCACAGCCCATTCCAGATCTTTCTACACACACCTGTCCTGCATTTCCTGCTAATCACTATCTCTATTTAAGTCACATCTTTCACCCTGTCTGGCTATTTGCCTTCCCGTTTTTTTTGACCTGCCTGCCTGTTTTTTGACATCTCTGCTGAATGCTTCAGATCCAGTTGCTCATCTTGGTCTGCCTACTTGTGTACCAAACCCCACCTGAACTTTTATTAAACCCTGTTTTATCAACATCTGAATCCTGCATTTGTGTCCAGCCATGCTGTTCCTGTAAACCGGACACTGGCAGGTCTCCTCTCTCCACTGAGGAATGGTGGAGCTCTGACAGAGTGACCATTGGGTTCTTGGTCACCTCCCCGACTAAGGTCCTTCTCCCCGATCACTCAGTTTAGATGGATGGCCAGCTCTAGGAAGAGTCCTGGTGGATCTGAACTTCTTCCATTTACATTTGATGGAGGCCACTGTGCTCAATGGGACCTTCAAAGCAGCAGAAATGTTTCTGTACCCTTCCCCAGATTTGTGCCTTGAGACAATCCTGTCTCAGAGATCTACAGACAATTCTTTTGACTTCATGCTTGGTTTGTGCTCTGACATGCACTGTCAACTGTGGGACCTTATATGTAGACAGGTGTGTGTCTTTCCAAATCATGTCCAATCAACTGAATTTACCCCAGGTGAAGTAAATCCATCCTGATCATCCTTGAGCTGTAGAAACATCTCAAGGATGATCAGTGGAAACAGGATGCACCTGAGCTACATTTTGAGCTTCATGGCAAAGGCTATGTGTCAGGGTTTGAATTCTGGCTTGCTTGTCTGTTTTGTTTTGGCGGTTATGTTAACACAAGTTTTTAAGTTACATGGGTTGCTGCAGGATATTGTGTCCAACCGGGTACCTCAGTTTGTGTCCAATTTTTGGAGTGAGTTCTGCCATCTCCCTGGGTTCACATCAAGTTTAACCTCGGGCTACCATCCACAGGCCAATGGGCAGACGGAATGTCTTAATCAAGAGTTAGAGAAAGGTCTCCAAATTCTTGCTTCTCAACATCTAGCATTATGGTCAGCACAACCCCCCTGGTTTGAACTCACACACAGTAGTTTACCTCGGGATCCTCGGGTTACTCCCCTTTCCATGTTGTATATGGTCACAGCCTTCTGTCTTTCCCTCTGTAAATATTCACTCGTCTGTCCCCTCAGCTTGCAACGTCATCCTTTATTGCCAACGAAGCTGGGAGCTGGCGAGAAAAGCATTGCTGTACTCATCGTTGGCCTAAAAGACCACCGTGGATAATAGGAGGTCCACCGCGCCACCGTACACTACTGGGCAGAAAGTTTGGCTTTCCGCGCGTCACCTTACCCTTAGGGGACAGCGAAAGAAGTTGGCTCCCAGGTTTGTTGGTCCCTTTCCGGTATCCAAAATTATTAATCCTGTTTCTGTTTATCTCCATCTCCCCAGGTCCATGCACGTGCGTCCCACTTTCCATGTCAGTCATCTCAAACCCGTCCGTTCTAGTGTTTTATTTCACTAAATTTCACTAGGTGTACCTAATAAATTGACAACTGAGCGTATATAGTATATAATAATAATAAATTTTATTTGTAATGCACTTTACATTTGACACCAAATCCCAAAGTGCTACAGTATAAAACAGAAGAACACAGAAGACTATAAATCAATGTAAAAGCAATAAAACAGTAACAATAAAATCAAAATAAGAATGATAAAACAGCAGCAGTTATTTAGCTAAAGGCCAGAGTAAAAAGGTAGGTTTTGAGTCCTTTTTAAAAAGCATCCACGGTCTGTGGAGCCCTGAGATAGTCTGGGAGGGCGTTCCATAGACGGGGAGCAGCCACTGAGAAGGCCCTGTCACCCATGGTCTTGAGCCGTGTCCTGGGCATGGCTAGACAATGCTGTTGGCCTGACCGGGTCCTAGTGGAAGTGTGTGGTGTGAGCAGTTCAGTGAGGTAAGTGGGGCCACACCGTGGAGACAGTGATGAGTGTGCAGGAGGACTTTGTATTGAATACGGCAGTGAATGGGGAGCCAGTGGAGGGAGTGAAGAATGAGGGTGATGTGCTCGTGCCTGCGCACCCTCATCAGGACCCTGGCAGTGCTGTTTTGGACATACTGGACCTTTTGAATGCTCCTGCCAGAGATCCCGATGAGGATCGTATTACAGTAGTCCAGCCTGGAGGAGACAAAGGCATGATATAGTATATGTAGCCAAATGCAGTAACCTTGTTAACTGTCTTTCTCTCTCGCTCTCTCACTCATTCACTCTCACACACAGAGACACCTGTCACTGGATAACAAAAATTAATGTATTTAACAATCACAGCACAGAACCACTGTAATCTGTTCAGGCGGCCGTTCACACTGTGTTATTATGACTCTGTTAGCCTATAGAGGAGTGTATCTAATGCAGTTGAATCATTGAAATGCTTTAAAACTCACTGTTTGATGAAAATATTCAAGTTCGATTTAAAGCTTTGATTCAAAGCTTTGAATACTCCACAGTGCTTTGGCGGCAGTCTTTACTTCAAATTACATGATATCCTCCCTTATGTTTCTACGTTGATTACAGAACCCCTGCAGGGTCTGTAATCATCCGTTTCGGTTCTTCTTTGAAGCTTGAAGCAATGAAGCCATGATCCAACCCGCTGCTTCGTGCTTCGATCTGCTGCTTTGTTGGTTCTTTGTGTTATTTCACTTTATCTTAATTTTTCCCCACTAAAACCCCAACGAGCATATGTCTGAGTGTAATATTTACCTTTTCTATGTTAAACCGACCTGTTATGGTCTTCTGAAACAGTTGATAGATGTATTTTATAACTTAAAACGGGACCGATGCTAACACGTTAGCATGTCTATGGTATTTTCAGTGTTAAAGTTAGCATTAAGCTGTTCGCATCTCAGCACGTTTGTGTACATTTGTTTTCTGTATAATAATTAATGGCTCAGTGTTTGTTGTTGTAAAAGAGTCAAATGTATTACAAATTGTAATTTTATTTATTTATTTTTATTTATATATTAATAATAGCAACAACAACAATAATCAGAATAACTAATAATGCTACAATACAATTTTAGAGAAAGAGACAAAAAGAACCTGATTAAAAAATCAAACCAAATAACGATGAAAATAAAATATAAATATAGAAATAAATAAGTGTTTCCTGTGAACACCGAGTGACTCTTACACCTCCACTTCATCCCTGCTTTATTTATGTTTAATGACAATTTGTTTTGGTCACACCATATTTTCAATTTGTTAATTTCTTCAGTGATTTCCTCCAGAACTATCTGCCAAGCTAGAAAACTGCTGCATCCCAGTAAGAGCAGAATACTACTGGAATTTATTTGAATAAGGAAAGTTGGGTTTTTTTCTCACCTAAATGGATGCTGCTCTCACTGCAGTTTATTGTCTGGAATTGTCCCAGATTGCATTACAGAGCTTCTAGAATTCAAACATTTTCATGCAGGTGGTGGTGGGGGGTAATTTTGGGTTACAGCTTTTTTGTTGTTGTAATTCAAACTGCAAATTGATCAAAACGTTTTTTTTTCTTCCCAAAATGAGACGTCCTGCGCTGATGTGCAGCAGCCGGCTAAGCTCAGCTCAGAGGTATGGGGAAACATTCATGACAAAATGTCTGAAAGGACAAAAACTACAGATTTTGTTTATTACCTCCACCAAGGAGGTTATGTTTTCAGTTGCGTCCATTTGTTGGTTGGTTGGTTGGTTTCTTATTAGAATTACTCAAAAAATCCTCAACGGATTTCAATTAAATTTTTACCAGGGGTGTATCTTGGCCTAACTTAGAAGTCATTAAATCTTGGTAATAATCCGGAACACGATCCGGATCCATTAATATTTTAAGGATTCTTTATCATTGCAGGATAGGGCCAATTTCAACATTTTTGCATCTAACTTCATGAAGACGGGTCACAAAGGATGAACAAAAATTAAGTTATGACACAACAATGATTTAGCATTGGTTTCTCCTCATTGAATAAACTTATTAGAAAATTAAAAAAAAAAACTTGTGTAGTTCATGCAGTTTCTCTTTATAAATACATTTGCTGAAGATCTAAAGGTTTAACCCTCTGGGGCCGACGCCGTCATGTACGACAGCTGAAACCAAGCTTTACTAAATTCTAAATAACTTTTTAATGATATGAGATAGAAGCTTACTTTAGAAGCTTAACTCCGCGGACTTTCGAGCCACCATCTACCATCTTTGTACTCCTCATAGAAGCTGTGCGATGATGTGAGCAATGTGAGTGTCCAATCGGAATTGGTTCACCATCACATGGTTTCCCAAAAGCCAATCGTAGGGCAGATTCACCTCACGTGACACACCAATGATTGTTTTTAGGAGTGATGTGTTACTAGTTAGCCAATGCGCCCCTTACTATTACACAGAGCGAAAGTGAAAGTGAGCAGACAGAGCAGACAGAGAGCCTCTCATACAATCTCACGTGCTCAAACAGTGTGTGAGTACCAGGATTGCTCGACTAGTTTACCTGTGAATGTTACTGGATAAGCCTGTGGCAAGCTCTCTCACTCCGGTGTAAAGCACTGTTTACCATATCAATGGAACAAAGAGGAGGGGCCGCCTCTCAAACTGAATGAGCAGGAGAGAACTAACACACAGTCAACTTCACAGTAGAGGTTTGTGATGTGACCTTTGTTTAATAGCAGACAGAAATTGCTTTGAGATGAAGACAAGCAAAATGCATAGACCATTTTGTATATATTGTTCAAAATGTGCATTTGTGTTTATTTTTTGACCTTTTTGTTGTACAGTCTTTCACACAAGAGCCCAAATTACCTTTATAAAGTGCCAAAACAGTTGTTTATTATAGTTTGCTGTGTGTTTTGAATAAATTTTGTGTGGAAAATTATTTCCGCTTTACTTTTTCCTTTCTTATTTCTGATTGTAAACCTTTATTACACTTATAAAACACAACTATAGCATATATATTTTGAAAGTACAGGTTGTCCTGAAAAAAAGAGACATAAAACTTGATTGTGGGATGCAGGGAGAGCTGTTAACAGCAATAATAAAACATTTATGCCAGGTGAGTAAACTGTCCAAAAAATGCCCTCGGACCCCAGAGGGTTAACCACTGAATCTGAAACATGATGGTAGATGCGTGAAACAATGTGGAATAAGTCTCTTTGCCAAAGGGTATTCCATGTGACATCAGTGACCCTATGGCCTTGGCGGAGGTTTGCGCTCTCCGAGTGCTTCTAGTTTTTAAGAGAACATCTTTTCTGAATGCTTTTTAACATATATTATTGTTTTTTATTTTATTTTTATATTTATTATTACTGTTATTATTATTTGTTTTATTTATTCATTTTTGTTTATTTATTTATTTATGTATTGCATTGTGTTTAATTGTTGCTTGTTTCTGGCTGCAGAATCCTCCACACATTCGCGCTCTGATTGGCTCGGATCTTATTTTTAACATGTTTTATTATCATTATTATTCGTTTTATTTATTCATCTTTATTTGTTTAATCATTTATGTTTTGCATGCTGTTTCTGGCTGCAGTATCCTCCACACATTCGCGCTCTGATCTCTCTTTTTTTTTTTTTTCCTTTTTCTTTTTTGGTCAACATATCCTTCATGTCGGACCATTGGTCTGGGGTGACGTCATCGACAGTGCAGACAATAGCGCCCTCTTTCAGTCACCGTGTCGTCACATGCACGCACGCGCGCACGCCGCACTGACAGGCGCTCCGCCGTGACGCCCGCTGATGACATTTTCTTTTCTCTCTCAGCTCGTCTGTGCGCCTCCCGGTTGAAGCGGTTCTGGGTTTTTGGGTTCTGGTTTCTCCTCCCGTCCTTCGATGACTTGAACGCGGCTCCGATGATCCACATCTGGAGGCGAGCGGCGCGTGGCGCCGCGGTGCAGCCATGAGGATCTCTCTGCGCTGCGCACAAATGATGAACACACTACGGGACTGTCGCTCCTGATGTAAGTGACGCTTCTTTCTGTATTTATTGATTTGTTGGGTTTTTGGCCTGCTGCAGACTGTCAGACTCCATCAGCTGCTTCAGTGTGGGACAGAAAAAAAAATCACCTTCACTGTGTGTTTGGATGCATTTTAATTTACGCGTAACCGGATGGCACGCGTGTAGATTATATTACTCACCTTGATAACGTGTATTTTATCACAAATTACTGCCCCCCCCCCCCCCCCCCCCCCCCCACACACACACACACTCTAGTATGCATAACTAATAATAGGCTAAGCTGAATTATTCTACCTATACTGAACCAAAGTGCAGGTGCAGGCCGTCATCATCTATAAGCTTTATATCTATAAGCTTTATTTATTTCATCGTTTTTGAGCTTCTGTGCTGCTGAAAAAAAAGAGAGAAATTAGGCAGTGCGCCGCCTAGTGGCTGCACAGGCAGGAGCTGCTGTGTTTGTGAGGGCTTGGAAGCAGCAGACAGGGATTTTTCCATTCCACCCCCTGCAGACTGAAGCATCATGCAACCAAAAGCTGCTTTGGGCCTGTTTCTAATTGTGGTGAAGAGACACTGCAGCTAATGACGAAAAAGAGCAAGAAGAAGAAGGTCAAAAAAGAACAAGAAAGGAAATGTCATTTATGTGCAACTGCAGCAATTATCAAGATGATCCAATAATCGTTTTTGTCTCACAGGGAAACAGCCATTAGTCTGTTAGAAAATTTTAATTGTTTTTCTTTCTAGAAGCCAAACTCAGCCAATTTACAATGAAACAGATAAAAAAAAAAAAAAAAAAAAAAATCTTAAAAAAAACCCAAGATGGTGCAGTCACAGAAATCAGGCTCTCAGGTTTCACGGATATCAGACATGAGAATTTATAGGATTTTTTTCCTGAATTCCGATTTTTTTTTTTTTTTTAGTATGGAATGGACAAAGTATTCTTGACTTTTTTCATGCGTCTGTTTGGCTGCCAAAATAAGGCTTAAAATGCCCAAAACCCAGGAGCTCCAGCAGCAGGCCACAGACCCCCAGACGACTTTCAGGAATTTTCAGAATGCCTCATTCTCATGCCTGGGATATGCATTCTGGAAAACCTTGTCTCTGTGGTGAATCATGATATCCCTTTATTTTTGTTGTACTTTTTAAAATCATGGATGAATTTTTAAGATGTTCAGCAATTTCTACCCCCAACCCCGTGTTAGAACATTTGACCTACTTCGGTAACCCTTTGCATTTTGGTGGAGCCTCCGTGTTATTATACACAGTGTGTAACATCAGCAAGAAGTATTCCTGAAGCACAACAATTGTGGTAAAGTTACAATACATGCAGGCTACAGTGTGCGTGGTTATGCCATCATTGTTCTTGCACACTGGACACGGTACAAGCCCAGCTCTTTTGCCATCATGCTAAATCACATCCGTGCACAGCCGTGATGTTCACACAGCTATGTTGTATTGTGACCTTCTGGATTGCAGGAGGTCTATATGGGACAACGAGGAGCAGCAGCTCTCACAGAAAGCAGCATGTTACATGAGGAACTAGTCACCTAATTCAGCATTTTTCCTCATCATTTTGCTGGTGTCTTGCATCCGACCGTGTAATAAACAGTGTGAAAAAGTTCACCACAAGACTGGAAGATTTAAAAATTGCAGCTGGCTCACTTTTGCCCAGCTGACCAATGAACATGAAATTTAACCTGCAACAACACAGTGACAGACTGTCAGTCGTAGCGTGGAACAGCTTTAACAAACACAAACCATCAGGATCTCCGAACTGGCACAGGAGGAGTTTTAAGCTTAGACTGAGTGGAATTTGTAATGTCATGAGGACAGTTTTCTTTAAATACCATTACAGAAGTGAGTAGCTTTGAATATAATCTGAACGTGCCTCCAAACTGAACCAGAACGTCCCTGACTTAACAACCAGCTGTGTGTAAAATGATACTGAAATCCGTCCTCTACTTTTTTAGTTATCGTTGACTAAATCAAACAGACAAGAGTGCTCACGTAACCTTGCTGCCTCTATTCGCCAGCATAGATTACACATTATTAACAGCAAACACCAGTATTCTGTGTACATGTTAGTTGAACATTTCAGATGTCTGCACTTAGTTGCCTACATCGGTAATTCAGCAGTCCACCAGAAGACCATCTATATATTAAAAGCCAAGTGGCCTCTGTGTACGTGTGTGTGTGTGTGTGTGTGTGTGTGTGTGTGTGTGTGTGTGTGTGTGTGTGTGTGTGTGTGTGTGTGGCTTCAATCACAGAGAAACTGGGGAGAGCTGACATTTGCTCTTTGGTATGTCTATGTATTTTGGGTCAAAGATGAATGACGCCAAAACGGAACATTGATAGGACTAATATTTTAGGAGAAACTACAGATATTAGCTAAAAACAGTGAACAACAGACGTTGATATTTACATTCTGGACTCACACGCTATTCCATATCATTATAGAAACTTTGCATCATTTATTATTACCCTTGAAAAATGTCAGCTACCTATTTTATAAACACGATCCAATCTAGAGCCTGTGGATCCCCACAGGCAACACACTAGTGTGTATCTATCTATATATACACACACACATACATATATATATATATATATATATATATATATATATATATATATATATATATATATATATATATATATATATATAACAAGGTACCAGTAGATTCAGTAGATTCTCACAAATCCAACAAGACCAAGCATTCATGATATGCACACTCTTAAGGCTATGAAATTGGGCTATTAGTAAAAAAAAAGTAGAAAAGGGGGGTGTTCACAATAATAGTAGCATCTGCTGTTGACGCTACAAACTCAAAACTATTATGTTCAAACTGCTTTTTTAGCAATCCTGTGAATCACTAAACTAGTATTTAGTTGTATAACCACAGTTTTTCATGATTTCTTCACATCTGCGAGGAATAAATTTTGTTGGTTTGGAACCAAGATTTTGCTCGTTTACTAGTGTGCTTGGGGTCATTGTCTTGTTGAAACACCCATTTCAAGCAGCACAAATGTTAAACTCCTGTCTTGTCATTTTAATATTACAGCTTTCTTTTACAACATGCATCGTTCTGGCAAAGTTATTTTTCTCACACATTCATGGAAGTCATTGCTTTGTGAATATTTTTCCATTTGTAAAACATATTATCTCAACAGGGACACAGCAGCAGCCTGACAGTTTTAGCGCAACATCAATATAAAAAAAAAGTTCCTTGACATATAAAAAGATGTTACACTTTTATTTTGTGCATGCTCTGCAGCTGCAGGGCTCGAGAATCGTCTTAACTACACTGTCGGGTCACATAATTTAAGTGTTATGGCACTGTGAGGAGTTTAGGGAAAATATTTTATGCGTCACAAACAGAACATCCTTAAGGGCCCCTTCACACATAGTACAAATAAGTACAAATCAGGGCGAATCGCGGCGGAACAGTTCGTATGAGCGAACCACGAAAACATCGAGCCGATGGGCAGGTGTGAACAAACCTATGCACAAGAGTGCGCAACACCATCGCAGTGGGAACACAGTGTGAGGGGTTGGTAAGGTTAGACCTTACTTGTGTGAAGCGTCTTGAGGCAACATTGCTGTGATTTGGTGCTATACAAATGAAAATAAATTGAAACTGAGCAGCTGGAGCATGTGTAACCACATTGCGCAGCTGCTGTGAAAAAAAAATACATGCCACCCACGGGATTCAAACCTGCAATTTACAAAAGCTCTGATTGCCAGCCAGAAACTTTACCACTGCGCTACCATCACTGTCCTGTAAAAGGTGCCGAAAAATGGCTGAAATAAACAAGGACATAAACATATTTTTTTTAAAAAGAGAAAAAAGCGGCATGATAACTGACAAACGGCGTTTGTTACGGCATATTGCTGTTGATGTCCTTTCAGACAGGCATGACATTCAGATCACCTGCTGCGTGTCCACATGAACTGACTGTCAGCTGGGACAGCCTGCCAATGTTCGCGTTCTAAAGCCCGTTGCAAAAGCGATATATGTTTTTATGTATTTTCACATGAGGACAGCAAGCACACACGCATGCGTGTCCATCAAAACAGCTGTGACATCCAAGACCACAGTGGAGCTGTTGACAGCCAGCCGTGCCCCCTGTCCAGTCAGCGCACAGACCATGGTGTCACTCTGTGATCACATGAGAGGTGCCTCACCTGCGGGGGGCACGTGAACCACATGCATGCACATGTTGGGGGGAGTGGGGAGAAGTGGAGGGAGCACACGAAACACATGCACACGTATTGTGGGGCGAGCCGACACTCTGGCAGGCAACATGCGCACTCGGCAACTCCACAGTCGTGGAGGCACTTAGACAAATTTCACTGCCAGCTCAAAAGTGACTGTCTGCCTACTTTTTTTTCATGCTAATAGCACAAATGGCCACACATTTTCTAAGTGCCAAATGAGCGGGGTTAGATGTTCGTGTGTGTCACCTGGAATTTGGCGACACCTGCCGCGAGAGGGTTCGATGTGCTCTCACAGTGCACACTCTGTCTTTCAGCCGCTGGTGTGCCCAAATAGTTGTAGCAACAGGTGTACGAGGCGTTAGAGGCAGCTCTGATTTTACACGTGTTGCATATGATTCCTGCTTCATGCACAATTTGGGCATATTCGTACTATGTGTGAAGGGACCCTAAAGTGAGGTCTTTGTCTCAGTATTAAATCAGTTTGAACAGTGTGTTGAGGACAGAGTGGTCAAATGCTTCATATCTCAGTGCTCACCGATTGGTCAGCCTGTGCTGACTGTGGAGATCAGGCAGTGAGACGTCAGTCAATGTAATTATTTTGACGCTTTCAAAGTGACAAAGTGACAAAGTTTTTTATTCGGCCCCCAAAATATTCAAATAGAAAAAAATGAACAATTCCACAAACAAACACAGACAAAACTAGTGAGTCCGAAAGGGTGTGGGCTGAAGCAAAGCTTATTAGCGCCCACCCCTGCTAGTACAAGTCCAACAATTCTAATCAGTCATATTTACATAAATACAAATTCACTACTACATGTCGACACACAGACATACAAATCAATATACTATTCACTTATAATTATATTTATATAGTACCAGATCACAAGAAAGTCGAATCAAGGCACTTTACGCCAGTAAGGACTAACCTTACCAACCCCCAGAGCAAGCACTAGGCAACTGTGGTGAGGAAAATCTCCCTATAAGGAAGAAACCTCAAGCAGACCAGGCTCTTGGGGGTGACCCTCTGCTTGGGCTGTGCCATATATACCTATATACATACGTATATACTTTACAAACATAATTATATACATACATATACACAGTCACTTATATACATATACATATACACCTACCCATATCTATATATCTACATACGCATATACATACCCACACATTCAAATATACAATAAGTCCCACTTATAAATTGAACATTCCATATAAATCAAATTATATTTGCTTCTTTATGATACTTAGACATAATGTTCTTTTTGAGTAGTTTCTTAAATCTTACTAAGGTACTACTCATTCTAACCTCTGTTGAACATTTGTTCCATTTCCTCACCCCAACCACAGACACACAAAAACCCTTTACATTTGTTCTTACTGGTGGTTTCATAAAAATTGCACAACCTCTTAAACTATATCTGGATTCCCTCAATCGGAACAGACTCTGGACATGTCTCGGTAAGGCTTGGTTTTTCGCTCGAAATAAAGTTTGAATTGTAATGTAATCAACCAAATCAATGAATTTTAATAAATTTAAAGACACAAATAGAGAATGAGTTGGTTCACGATATTGTTTATTGCAGATGATTCGTATGGCTCGTTTTTGCAAAAGTAATATTGGATTGGTATTTGATTTGTAAGTGTTTCCCCATGACTCAACACAATATGTCATATATGGTACCATCAGAGAATGATATAAAGTAAGTAACCCTTCTTGCGGCAGTAGGTCTTTGGCTTTATACTAAATGGCTATAGTTTTTGACAATTTTGATTTCACATAATTTATATGTGGTTTCCAGCTAAGTTTATTATCAGTTATAACACCTAAAAATTTATTCTCTGTTACTAACTCAATTTCCTTATTGTTTATAGTTAAATTTTTACATTTTGGTGCCTGTTTATTTCCAAATATAATACATTTAGTTTTCCCAAGGTTGAGTGACAACTTATTAGCGTCAAACCAAACCTTAAATTTTTCCAGTTCTTTCTCCACTATGTCCAGAAGCTGTTCAAGATTTTCACCGCTACAGAACACAGTTGTATCATCCGCAAAAAGGACACATCTCAGTGAACTCGACACCCAACTTATATCATTTATATAGATTATAAACAACAAAGTCTCTCTGGTCTCCAGGTGTAGATGATGTGGATGAGTGGGTTGCTCCAGTCTGCATCATGGTGCTGTGATGTGTTTGAGTCCTCATACCTATTGTTCATATTTGTCCAGCTCCTCGATGTTCCTTATTGCCATAACCTTTGCTTGTTCTGGTGATCCGTTCAGTTTAATGAATATTTTACAGTTTGAAGTCCATGTGTGCTGGATTTTTCCCTGTTTCTTTAAGAAGCGTGCTTTCCTGGCGATGTCTGCATTCCGTTTGGTGAGATGTTCATTGATGAATACGTTTGTCCCTTTCAGTTTTCTTCCTTGTTTTAACAGTGCTGTTTTGTGTTTTCTGTTGATGAATCTCATGATGACGGGTTAGGGTTAGGGTTAGGGTTAGGGTTATCACCGTCATTTTTCCGGGGCAGAGGGTGGCACGCTTCAATGTTATTTAAATCCATTTCTATACCTTTAGATAGGAGGAAATCAACAACCTGTTTTTCCACAGAGCTGACCTCCTGTTCACTGGGCTCCCCTCCACTCTCATCTGTTACCGCCCGTGCGTAGGACCGTGGTTTGATGTGAAGACCTGTGATGATGACGTCGTTGATTCTGGTGTACTGCTCCAATTCAGCCACTCTATTTTCCAGCTGCACCAGACGACGGTCTTTCTCGGCGTTCTGGAGCCGTAATGCCTTCACCATACAGATCCATGATTGATTTCTGTTGCTGCTTCACAACAGAAATCTCCTCTGATAGAAAGTCCAGAAATTTTTTAATATCGTCACCTTCCTCTGCTGTCAGAACCTTCTTAGGCCCCATGGTCGGCTTATGAGCAGCTTGTCGATCGCCGATGTTAACAGCCTGCGTTGTTTGTCACCGGTATGGATCTGCACTGCGCTGGTGCCGCGCGGCCTCGGTGTTTCCGCGCTGATGGATCCGCGGTGGCTGCACGAGGCCTCGGGGAAGCGGCACTCGTGACGCGCGGCTTTAATAATGCAGCGCGCGGCCTCAGTGAATTCACCACGTTGGGCCTCGGACGTTGTTGCTGTCCAGTCGTGGGGCTAAGTTGCCGGTTGAGGTGGTATTCCCACTGTCCGGGTTGGCAAACACCGGCGTGGCAGATGGCAACTACAAACACCACCTCAGAAAACTCAGGTACAAACTTTTTGCAGCTCGCTCTGACTGACACGCAGCTCTCTAGTTACGACACGCCGCAATTATCCTCCAACAAATCAGACCATTTGGAGCATCATTTTGAAAGAACATGACTTTTATGCAAAGCGACCAAGATAACTGAAACTTTGGAAAGGTCCAGCAAAATTTGCTGGACCTTTGTGGGATTTATTACAATATTTATGGGTTCTGTTTTTTTTTTTGTTTTTTTTTTTGTGAAGGGGGGCTCACCCTGTATATATATCGTATTTGGGAAAGTTACGTGATGTGAGACACGTTATTCTTACCTGTGATGACACGTTGCTGTGTGGTGCTGGACGTTGACACAGGTGTTGAAGCTGGTGGTCGAACCCTCCTCACTTATGGAACTGGATTCTTCAACAAAAACAAAATGGCAACATGTAAAAAAACAAAAACAAAACACACATCACAGTAATGGCACTAAATGAGTCAAATGTACATATTTGTTGTCTTGCTGACTTTAGGTGTTTTTCTGTCAGAAGTTAATACTTTAAAGCGGAGCACGGAGTTAGCTAGCTCACTAGTTAGCAGTCAGCTAGCTCACTGTGTCGCGTACATGAGACAATGATGTTACTTTAACACAAGTTTAGTCTCACCATCTTAGTTTGTTAAAGTGTGCTTCCCACCAATGGGATAAGTAACGTTAAACGGTGCTTTCAAGCAGACTACAGTCACAAAAACACTTGCCAGCCGTGTTGCGGTCATCCTGCCTCCCCGTTGCTCGCCGGTCGGTGTCTGTAAACAGCGTTCCTGCGGTCCAACCATTTCCAGCCCTTACGGCCCGACCTACTTCGGTCATTGTGGTCCTGTAATCACTTTTAAGCTTTTTCAGCTGTTCTCTGCGTTGCTGTAATGTCCGGTTAGCCGAGTGCAGCCAAAGACTGGGAGATTTTCTCATTTTGGATCGCTTCATCCACCTCTCTGTATTCTCTCCTCCGCCACCAAATACAAACGTCCGCAACTCATCCACAGACCACAGTGTGGTTTTGTGCGAGTAGAAAAAAAAAAACTCGCTGTGAAACAAAAGAAAATGACAGTCGCTGTAACGCCGCTGTGACTATTTAAAAATGGCAGGTTTTGATTTTCGTCTCGGACGGCGCGGTCATGACTCATCCAGTGACGACATTCTCTGACCAATCAGTGGCCGGCAGCCTATTGACGTCACATTTTAGTATCGGCTCGGCTCGCTTGGAACCACTCCTGAGCAGGTACTAAAAAAAGCACCAGTACCAGGTACTAACCCTAGTGGAAAAGCAAAAAAAACGAGTAGAGTCGAGCCGTGTAGTGCCGAGTAGTGCTACTTTTGTGAAGTAGAAAAGCGCCATAAGATGAGGAGTACCACTTGCATTGTGAGGGAGCATCAGTTATGTCATTTTGGCCATGTGGCAAGTTTCTCTGTCCATGACCCAGCACACACGTGCCTAGTGTTGACAACCCCTTTAGCTGGAGAAGGTCAAGGGGGTTTCACCTGACTGAGGCAGATAGCTGGTTAGTTTACAGATGTGTGGATGGACCTCTTGTCTGCTTGAGTGGTTACTATCCAACACCAAAAGTGGTTCTGTGGTGTCAGAGAAGTGGGGAAAAAAACGAGACTTGACTTGCACACGTATCTGTGGAAAATGAGTTTTCAGCTGGTTATCTCATTTATGGCGGTGCGTAAAAATGCATTTGTAAAGCATACTGTCATTGGATCACCTTATATTGAATAAACTACTGTTTTAATTTAATTTGTTCATTAAATTATCCTGCATGCCGGCAAGGTGATATTTCGTTGGTACATGTGCATATCTGTGGACAACATAACTCAAAAATGAGTAGAGGGTTGGAGTGGTTTTGTCAAAGTTCAAGGAATCGGTCTATAACCTTTTTTGTATATCTCAACAACCAAAAAACCTTTGGTCACAGGCTCCATCTCCACCTTGGCAGATTAAAATTTCTCCTTGTAAGAGTGTAAAATTATAAGTTATTTTAACCCTCTGGAGTCGCCAGACTGAATTCTGTCATGTAAGAGTCACATGAGAGAATTAAGCAATTGTTCCATATAATTTACCAGACTCAGTCTCTGTTTCATTGTGTTTTAATAGTGCACGCTTCAACCTTTATACAAGTTTTTAAATTATGTTAATAGGCCTACTATAACCTGAATTATGATTAATAATTTCCGCAATGTTTTTTGGTGAATTTTATGGTCATATTTGGTGCGCGTATTTGTAGAAAGCAGCAGTAAACAGCAGACAGAGGCATGAATGGCGAAATGATATTATTATTCCAATGCACAAAAGAACATATTCAAAATAGTACATATTCAAAAAGTACACACTCAGAGAATCAGGCACTCAAAATTAATTATATCTGTTTTGTTGTAGTATTTTAGTATTTAGTATTTTGTTTGTTTTAATCAATTTAGCTTTGCAAAGGGACTATATGACCCATTCAGAAACACTTCCATTATAACTTTTACACTTAAGCTTATATCATGATATATACTGTTACCTTGAGGGCATTCAATTTATATCGTGATATGAATTTTAAGTCATATCGCCCAGCCCTATGCTAAACCTTTGTGGGGAAACTACATGTTTACGCTACAACATATTAGAATTTCAGCTCTTTACATCTGTTTTCAGGATTTTAGTGAACAAAGTTAACTTCATATAAGCTGAGTTAGTGGTTAGTGGTAGCTTTGGCTAAATGTTTTAGCAGGTTATCTGTTTATCACAGTTAACCTTTCAGTTAAAGTCAAATGTGTATAATAAAATATACCAATAAGGCATTATGGTGTTAATTCACTCACTCACTCACTAATCTTCAACCACTTATCTGGGATCGGGTCATGGGGCAACAGCTCTAGTAGGGGACCCCAAACTTCACTTTCCTGGGCCACATTAACCACATCTGCCTGGGAGATCCCGAGACCTGCCAAGGCCAGTGGAGAGATTTAATCTCTCCACCTAGTCCTGGGTCTTCCGCGAGGTCTCCTCCCAGCTGGACATGCCTGGAACACCTCCCTAGGTAGGCACCCAGGAGGCATCCTTACCAGATGCCTGGACCACCTCAGGTGGCTCCTTTCAACACGAAGGAACAGTAGCTCTACTTCTTACCTCATCTCTAAGGGAGACACCAGCCACCATACTTTCTCTGGTGTTTTTGGGAAGAAACCTCAAGCAGACTAGACTCCGAGGGGTGACCCGCTGTTTAGGACATTCTCACAGACTACAGAGGTGTTGTATCCCCGCCTCCAGCAGTGGCACTTCTGGCCACCATGATTCTGTGTTGATCCAGTTAGTTGTCACCTGGATGGTGCAAGTCAGATCCCATCCATCTGTTCCACACATGACTCTCTAACTCCCCAGTCTCTGTAGCAATGCCTCAGACAGAGAGAAAAAGAGCAGAATCAATCAGGCAGAACCAATAGTACCTAAGGCATTCATCTCTGTAGCAATAAATCAACAGAGAGGGTGCTGATGTGGTTGCTAGCAGGTAGACCTATGCTTCAACTAACAGACCCAGAATTTAGATATAATGAGGCTGAGACCGGCTCTATTGTTAATAACTCAATTTAAAAGGGGAGGTAGTCATCAAATTTGTGCACAATGATTTAGGTGTCCAAGTCACAACCAAATCATGACATGCAGCAGGAATTCAAGTCGTTTTTCCTTGTCCTGTGTAAGTTTTGAATCATGAGATAAATGATTTTTAGCCTGTTTGTCATGATTTAAAGTCTACATCTTTGTGCTCACAGTTTAATTCAGCATTCTATGGTTATTTTAAGTTTTAAAATCTGCAGCTTGTTTCTTTGTATGTATGCTACAAAACTGGCTTCTTGACAGACAATATGTTGGCTGTTTCAGCTCATCTTCTATACAGCAGGTCAGTCAGTGGATAAAGAGTGAGACTGACAATTTGTAGACTTGAGTTTGAGTCCTGTTTGTGGTATCTCTTTGTGCCAGTCGATGAGGCACTTATTCTACATTGTCTTAGTCTATCCAGTATAAATGGGAACTGGCCTTGGCTGGGGAAGTAACCTGTGTTGGACTGGTGTCCTGTCCAGTAGGATTCATAGACTCTCATCAGCTTCACGTGATGGAATCCGAAGATATGCGCCGGCACCAATGGGCCTCTATAGGATTTATTTGTTGTTCTTCATCTGAATCAGAATGTTTTTAGTTTTTCAACTTGTCATTTGATTGAGTGACAGTCATCCCACAGTTGTAAGTTGTCAATAAAAAGTACTTTTAGCCTGTTTTCAAGAATAGAAAGTCATGTTTTTTGGTTTTGCCAGCAGAACAAATTGACAGCAATTTCCCTTCAACTACAAGTCTACACTCAAAAAACTGACTGAAAACCGGATTTCCATCTAATAAATATATGCAGTCCCAACTAAATTAAATTAAATGATCATGCATGTTTGTGCTTTATTTGAGTTGGGGCTGCATACATTTATTAGATGTAAATCCTGCTTGTAATTGAATTGAGTTCATCCAATGAGTCTTTTTTGTGTATTTCAAAATGCTTCTTAAACAGATGTTCCCTTTGATCTTTTACCATTTATGTCATAAAAGGATTTTGGTCTCCAACAATATAATTTTGCCCCTTAGTAGTCAAATAAACTATTCACAGTCTTATGTCAGCAGTCATCAAAATTCAGCTTATCTGGAAACAGTTTAAGATTTTGACCTATGTAGGTTAACCCTCTGGGGCCGACGCCGTCGTAAGACCAAGCTAAAACCAAGCTTTACTAAATTATAAATAACTTTTGAACGATATGAGATAGAAACTTACTTTTTTTTTGCTGAAAAGTTAACTCCGCAGACTTTTGAGCCAGCCATTGGCCATCTTTGTACTCCTCATAGAAGCTGTGTGATGACGTGCGCAATGTGAGTGTCTAATCGGAATTGGTTCACCGTCCCATGGTTTTCCAAAATCCAATCATAGGGCAGATTCACCTCACATAAAAAGCCAAAGATTGTTTTCAGGAGTGATATGTTACTAGATGGCCCATTTGAATGGCCCCCTGGGTGCTGCAATGAGTACCTACTATTAGTACATACTTAGTGTGCCCTGCGCCATTACACACAGTGATCAGTGAAAGCAGGAGCAGACGGAGAGCCTCTGTTGACAATCTCACGTGCTCAAACAAAGAGTGTGTAACTATCAGGATTGCTCCACTAGTTTGCATGTGAATGTTACTAGATAACTCTGTTGCTTTCTCTGCGTAAAGCACTGTTTACCATATCAATGGACAACAAAACGCATAGACCATTTTGTATATATTGTTCAAAATGTGCATTTGTGTTTACTGTTTGAACCTTTTTGTTGTACAGTCTTTCACACAAGACCTCAGATTACCTTTATAAAGTGTCAAAACAGTTGTTTATCATAGTTTGCTGTGTGTTTTGAATAAATGTGTGTGGAAAATTATTTTTCACTTTTTTTTCCTTGCCTATTTTTGATTGTAAACCTTTATTACACTTTTACACTTTTACACTTTGTTATTTACACTAACAAAAACATATATATTCTGAAAGCACAGGTTGTCCTGAAAAAAAAGACATAAAACTTGATTATGGGATGCAGGGAGAGCTGTTAACAGCAATAATAAAACATTTATGCCAGGTGAGTGAACTGTCCAAAAAATGCCCTCGGACCCCAGAGGGTTAAAATACTGTGACAAAACACCATGACTCACTTTTTGTGGTGACGTCACAGATGACATGGTGGATTTTCTGATCCTCAAACGGCAAAGTTGGTCAGTGTCAGCAGTATGGAGCTGAAGAAATGAGATCAAACTTCCAACTATGACTTGAAGCTGAAAATAAAAAATAAAACTGAGACAGAAAAAAGTGATAGCCAGACCAGAGCAGAGAGAGATTCTACTGGGAAGAACTCAGGATAAAATCTGGACATACAGCACACAAAAGGTTTGCAGGATATCTGCTGGACAGGGGATGAAATGGTGGACTCAGTATTTGCTGTAGAATACCCCAAAACTAATATTTTACCAGCAATAAAATTAACTGTAATTTTGTGACATTCCACAAAAATAAAAGTTCGGTAGAATACCTAGATTTCAAGTACATTTTTGTAATTTTTTTTAGGAAAGTGAAGGGGATTACACCTTTCACGCAATTTTAAAGAAACATAAAATGTCAAATTAAAATACATAAGCCTGAATTCTTATAATACCAGCAGCATAATTATAAGGTTGGGTACTTAAGGATTTATGAAATCTCTGAAAGTTTTAATCCAGGGTCTGATTCTGAAGCGTCACACTTGACATTTCTACACACCTCAACATGCAGACTTGCCAAATAAATCCTAAATCCGCTGCTCTCAGAGCGTCACGGGTTCAGGGTTAAACATGACATTTCACACCGCTTTTCGTCCATCTTGGCGATCAGCCATCTACGCGGAACGCTGTAATCAATATTACTCACATCATCCTCAAAGGTCTCTGTCTACTGCTTTCCTCCTTCAGCCCATTCTGATGAAGGTGCAGACCTTGAAGTTTAAAAACGCTTCATGGGTTCATGTTGTCACCTAATGGTTGAGAAGAATTAATTATAACCGCCATAAGACACGGTGACGGCACGCGGGTTGTTTTCTATCTCCATCACTTTGGCAGCGTGCAAGCTGCGGCTCCACAGAAACACAACACATCTACAGGAGAGTTTTCCTGTGGTCTGAGAAACTGAATCAGTCAGAAACTGTGTGTGTGATGATGCAAAGTTTTATCATCATCATCATCATCATCATTATTATCATCATCATGTTAAACAAAGCAGAATGCCAACAGTCCAACACCGGTTTTAACTGATAGGGGCGTGACCCCCTTAAAGTGTCCCTTAAAACCGAACCCCTGCTCAATTCCCTGTTGTAGAGTTTTGTCCATTAGTGAAAACATACTTCAGGATTTTGTCCATTAGTGAAAACCTACTGCAATTTTGTCCATTAGTAAAAACTTACTGCGATTTTGTACATTAGTGAAAATTTACTGCAATTTTGTCCATTAGTGAAAACGTACTTCAGGATTTTGTCCATTAGTGAAAACGTACTGAGATTTTGTCCATTAGTGAAAATTTACTGCAATTTTGTCCATTAGTGAAAACGTACTTCAGGATTTTGTCCATTAGTGAAAACTTACTGCAATTTTGTCCATTAGTGAAAACATACTTCAGGATTTTGTCCATTAGTGAAAACCTACTGCAATTTTGTCCATTAGTAAAAACTTACTGCGATTTTGTACATTAGTGAAAATTTACTGCAATTTTGTCCATTAGTGAAAACGTACTTCAGGATTTTGTCCATTAGTGAAAACGTACTGAGATTTTGTCCATTAGTGAAAATTTACTGCAATTTTGTCCATTAGTGAAAACGTACTTCAGGATTTTGTCCATTAGTGAAAACTTACTGCAATTTTGTCCATTAGTGAAAACGTACTTCAGGATTTTGGCCATTAGTGAAAACTTACTGCAATTTTGTCCATTAGTGAAAACGTACTTCAGGATTTTGGCCATTAGTGAAAACCTGTTGCAGTTTTATCCATTAGTAAAAACTTACTGCGATTTTGTACATTAGTAAAAATTTACTGCAATTTTGTCCATTAGTGAAAACGTACTTCAGGATTTTGGCCATTAGTGAAAACGTACTGAGATTTTGTCCATTAGTGAAAATTTACTGCAATTTTGTCCATTAGTGAAAATGTACTTCAGGATTTTGTCCATTAGTGAAAACTTACTGCAATTTTGTCCATTAGTGAAAACATACTTCAGGATTTTGTCCATTAGTGAAAACCTACTGCAATTTTGTCCATTAGTAAAAACTTACTGCGATTTTGTACATTAGTGAAAATTTACTGCAATTTTGTCCATTAGTGAAAACGTACTTCAGGATTTTGTCCATTAGTGAAAACGTACTGAGATTTTGTCCATTAGTGAAAATTTACTGCAATTTTGTCCATTAGTGAAAACGTACTTCAGGATTTTGTCCATTAGTGAAAACTTACTGCAATTTTGTCCATTAGTGAAAACGTACTTCAGGATTTTGGCCATTAGTGAAAACTTACTGCAATTTTGTCCATTAGTGAAAACGTACTTCAGGATTTTGTCCATTAGTGAAAACCTGTTGCAGTTTTATCCATTAGTAAAAACTTACTGCGATTTTGTACATTAGTAAAAATTTACTGCAATTTTGTCCATTAGTGAAAACGTACTTCAGGATTTTGTCCATTAGTGAAAACGTACTGAGATTTTGTCCATTAGTGAAAATTTACTGCAATTTTGTCCATTAGTGAAAACGTACTTCAGGATTTTGTCCATTAGTGAAAACTTACTGCAATTTTGTCCATTAGTGAAAACATACTTCAGGATTTTGTCCATTAGTGAAAACCTACTGCAATTTTGTCCATTAGTAAAAACTTACTGCGATTTTGTACATTAGTGAAAATTTACTGCAATTTTGTCCATTAGTGAAAACGTACTTCAGGATTTTGTCCATTAGTGAAAACGTACTGAGATTTTGTCCATTAGTGAAAATTTACTGCAATTTTGTCCATTAGTGAAAACGTACTTCAGGATTTTGTCCATTAGTGAAAACTTACTGCAATTTTGTCCATTAGTGAAAACGTACTTCAGGATTTTGGCCATTAGTGAAAACTTACTGCAATTTTGTCCATTAGTGAAAACGTACTTCAGGATTTTGGCCATTAGTGAAAACCTGTTGCAGTTTTATCCATTAGTAAAAACTTACTGCGATTTTGTACATTAGTAAAAATTTACTGCAATTTTGTCCATTAGTGAAAACGTACTTCAGGATTTTGGCCATTAGTGAAAACGTACTGAGATTTTGTCCATTAGTGAAAATTTACTGCAATTTTGTCCATTAGTGAAAACGTACTTCAGGATTTTGTCCATTAGTGAAAACTTACTGCAATTTTGTCCATTAGTGAAAACATACTTCAGGATTTTGTCCATTAGTGAAAACCTACTGCAATTTTGTCCATTAGTAAAAACTTACTGCGATTTTGTACATTAGTGAAAATTTACTGCAATTTTGTCCATTAGTGAAAACGTACTTCAGAATTTTGTCCATTAGTGAAAACGTACTGAGATTTTGTCCATTAGTGAAAATTTACTGCAATTTTGTCCATTAGTGAAAACGTACTTCAGGATTTTGTCCATTAGTGAAAACTTACTGCAATTTTGTCCATTAGTGAAAACGTACTTCAGGATTTTGTCCATTAGTGAAAACTTACTGCAATTTTGTCCATTAGTGAAAACGTACTTCAGGATTTTGGCCATTAGTGAAAACCTGTTGCAGTTTTATCCATTAGTAAAAACTTACTGCGATTTTGTACATTAGTAAAAATTTACTGCAATTTTGTCCATTAGTGAAAACGTACTTCAGGATTTTGGCCATTAGTGAAAACGTACTGAGATTTTGTCCATTAGTGAAAATTTACTGCAATTTTGTCCATTAGTGAAAACGTACTTCAGGATTTTGTCCATTAGTGAAAACTTACTGCAATTTTGTCCATTAGTGAAAACATACTTCAGGATTTTGTCCATTAGTGAAAACCTACTGCAATTTTGTCCATTAGTAAAAACTTACTGCGATTTTGTACATTAGTGAAAATTTACTGCAATTTTGTCCATTAGTGAAAACGTACTTCAGGATTTTGTCCATTAGTGAAAACGTACTGAGATTTTGTCCATTAGTGAAAATTTACTGCAATTTTGTCCATTAGGGAAAACGTACTTCAGGATTTTGTCCATTAGTGAAAACTTACTGCAATTTTGTCCATTAGTGAAAACGTACTTCAGGATTTTGGCCATTAGTGAAAACTTACTGCAATTTTGTCCATTAGTAAAAACTTACTGCGATTTTGTACATTAGTAAAAATTTACTGCAATTTTGTCCATTAGTGAAAACGTACTTCAGGATTTTGTCCATTAGTGAAAACGTACTGAGATTTTGTCCATTAGTGAAAATTTACTGCAATTTTGTCCATTAGTGAAAACGTACTTCAGGATTTTGTCCATTAGTGAAAACTTACTGCAATTTTGTCCATTAGTGAAAACATACTTCAGGATTTTGTCCATTAGTGAAAACCTACTGCAATTTTGTCCATTAGTAAAAACTTACTGCGATTTTGTACATTAGTGAAAATTTACTGCAATTTTGTCCATTAGTGAAAACGTACTTCAGGATTTTGTCCATTAGTGAAAACGTACTGAGATTTTGTCCATTAGTGAAAATTTACTGCAATTTTGTCCATTAGTGAAAACGTACTTCAGGATTTTGTCCATTAGTGAAAACTTACTGCAATTTTGTCCATTAGTGAAAACGTACTTCAGGATTTTGTCCATTAGTGAAAACTTACTGCAATTTTGTCCATTAGTGAAAACGTACTTCAGGATTTTGGCCATTAGTGAAAACTTACTGCAATTTTGTCCATTAGTGAAAACGTACTTCAGGATTTTGGCCATTAGTGAAAACCTGTTGCAGTTTTATCCATTAGTAAAAACTTACTGCGATTTTGTACATTAGTAAAAATTTACTGCAATTTTGTCCATTAGTGAAAACGTACTTCAGGATTTTGGCCATTAGTGAAAACGTACTGAGATTTTGTCCATTAGTGAAAATTTACTGCAATTTTGTCCATTAGTGAAAACGTACTTCAGGATTTTGTCCATTAGTGAAAACTTACTGCAATTTTGTCCATTAGTGAAAACATACTTCAGGATTTTGTCCATTAGTGAAAACCTACTGCAATTTTGTCCATTAGTAAAAACTTACTGCAATTTTGTACATTAGTGAAAATTTACTGCAATTTTGTCCATTAGTGAAAACGTACTTCAGGATTTTGTCCATTAGTGAAAACGTACTGAGATTTTGTCCATTAGTGAAAATTTACTGCAATTTTGTCCATTAGTGAAAACGTACTTCAGGATTTTGTCCATTAGTGAAAACTTACTGCAATTTTGTCCATTAGTGAAAACGTACTTCAGGATTTTGGCCATTAGTGAAAACTTACTGCAATTTTGTCCATTAGTGAAAACGTACTTCAGGATTTTGGCCATTAGTGAAAACCTGTTGCAGTTTTATCCATTAGTAAAAACTTACTGCGATTTTGTACATTAGTAAAAATTTACTGCAATTTTGTCCATTAGTGAAAACGTACTTCAGGATTTTGGCCATTAGTGAAAACGTACTGAGATTTTGTCCATTAGTGAAAATTTACTGCAATTTTGTCCATTAGTGAAAACGTACTTCAGGATTTTGTCCATTAGTGAAAACTTACTGCAATTTTGTCCATTAGTGAAAACATACTTCAGGATTTTGTCCATTAGTGAAAACCTACTGCAATTTTGTCCATTAGTAAAAACTTACTGCGATTTTGTACATTAGTGAAAATTTACTGCAATTTTGTCCATTAGTGAAAACGTACTTCAGGATTTTGTCCATTAGTGAAAACGTACTGAGATTTTGTCCATTAGTGAAAATTTACTGCAATTTTGTCCATTAGTGAAAACGTACTTCAGGATTTTGTCCATTAGTGAAAACTTACTGCAATTTTGTCCATTAGTGAAAACGTACTTCAGGATTTTGGCCATTAGTGAAAACTTACTGCAATTTTGTCCATTAGTGAAAACGTACTTCAGGATTTTGTCCATTAGTGAAAACCTGTTGCAGTTTTATCCATTAGTAAAAACTTACTGCGATTTTGTACATTAGTAAAAATTTACTGCAATTTTGTCCATTAGTGAAAACGTACTTCAGGATTTTGTCCATTAGTGAAAACGTACTGAGATTTTGTCCATTAGTGAAAATTTACTGCAATTTTGTCCATTAGTGAAAACGTACTTCAGGATTTTGTCCATTAGTGAAAACTTACTGCAATTTTGTCCATTAGTGAAAACATACTTCAGGATTTTGTCCATTAGTGAAAACCTACTGCAATTTTGTCCATTAGTAAAAACTTACTGCGATTTTGTACATTAGTGAAAATTTACTGCAATTTTGTCCATTAGTGAAAACGTACTTCAGGATTTTGTCCATTAGTGAAAACATACTTCAGGATTTTGTCCATTAGTGAAAACCTACTGCAATTTTGTCCATTAGTAAAAACTTACTGCGATTTTGTACATTAGTGAAAATTTACTGCAATTTTGTCCATTAGTGAAAACGTACTTCAGGATTTTGTCCATTAGTGAAAACGTACTGAGATTTTGTCCATTAGTGAAAATTTACTGCAATTTTGTCCATTAGTGAAAACGTACTTCAGGATTTTGTCCATTAGTGAAAACTTACTGCAATTTTGTCCATTAGTGAAAACGTACTTCAGGATTTTGTCCATTAGTGAAAACTTACTGCAATTTTGTCCATTAGTGAAAACGTACTTCAGGATTTTGGCCATTAGTGAAAACCTGTTGCAGTTTTATCCATTAGTAAAAACTTACTGCGATTTTGTACATTAGTAAAAATTTACTGCAATTTTGTCCATTAGTGAAAACGTACTTCAGGATTTTGGCCATTAGTGAAAACGTACTGAGATTTTGTCCATTAGTGAAAATTTACTGCAATTTTGTCCATTAGTGAAAACGTACTTCAGGATTTTGTCCATTAGTGAAAACTTACTGCAATTTTGTCCATTAGTGAAAACATACTTCAGGATTTTGTCCATTAGTGAAAACCTACTGCAATTTTGTCCATTAGTAAAAACTTACTGCGATTTTGTACATTAGTGAAAATTTACTGCAATTTTGTCCATTAGTGAAAACGTACTTCAGGATTTTGTCCATTAGTGAAAACGTACTGAGATTTTGTCCATTAGTGAAAATTTACTGCAATTTTGTCCATTAGTGAAAACGTACTTCAGGATTTTGTCCATTAGTGAAAACTTACTGCAATTTTGTCCATTAGTGAAAACGTACTTCAGGATTTTGTCCATTAGTGAAAACTTACTGCAATTTTGTCCATTAGTAAAAACTTACTGCGATTTTGTACATTAGTAAAAATTTACTGCAATTTTGTCCATTAGTGAAAACGTACTTCAGGATTTTGTCCATTAGTGAAAACGTACTGAGATTTTGTCCATTAGTGAAAATTTACTGCAATTTTGTCCATTAGTGAAAACGTACTTCAGGATTTTGTCCATTAGTGAAAACTTACTGCAATTTTGTCCATTAGTGAAAACATACTTCAGGATTTTGTCCATTAGTGAAAACCTACTGCAATTTTGTCCATTAGTAAAAACTTACTGCGATTTTGTACATTAGTGAAAATTTACTGCAATTTTGTCCATTAGTGAAAACGTACTTCAGGATTTTGTCCATTAGTGAAAACGTACTGAGATTTTGTCCATTAGTGAAAATTTACTGCAATTTTGTCCATTAGTGAAAACGTACTTCAGGATTTTGTCCATTAGTGAAAACTTACTGCAATTTTGTCCATTAGTGAAAACGTACTTCAGGATTTTGTCCATTAGTGAAAACTTACTGCAATTTTGTCCATTAGTGAAAACGTACTTCAGGATTTTGGCCATTAGTGAAAACTTACTGCAATTTTGTCCATTAGTGAAAACGTACTTCAGGATTTTGGCCATTAGTGAAAACCTGTTGCAGTTTTATCCATTAGTAAAAACTTACTGCGATTTTGTACATTAGTAAAAATTTACTGCAATTTTGTCCATTAGTGAAAACGTACTTCAGGATTTTGGCCATTAGTGAAAACGTACTGAGATTTTGTCCATTAGTGAAAATTTACTGCAATTTTGTCCATTAGTGAAAACGTACTTCAGGATTTTGTCCATTAGTGAAAACTTACTGCAATTTTGTCCATTAGTGAAAACATACTTCAGGATTTTGTCCATTAGTGAAAACCTACTGCAATTTTGTCCATTAGTAAAAACTTACTGCGATTTTGTACATTAGTGAAAATTTACTGCAATTTTGTCCATTAGTGAAAACGTACTTCAGGATTTTGTCCATTAGTGAAAACGTACTGAGATTTTGTCCATTAGTGAAAATTTACTGCAATTTTGTCCATTAGTGAAAACGTACTTCAGGATTTTGTCCATTAGTGAAAACTTACTGCAATTTTGTCCATTAGTGAAAACGTACTTCAGGATTTTGGCCATTAGTGAAAACTTACTGCAATTTTGTCCATTAGTGAAAACGTACTTCAGGATTTTGGCCATTAGTGAAAACCTGTTGCAGTTTTATCCATTAGTAAAAACTTACTGCGATTTTGTACATTAGTAAAAATTTACTGCAATTTTGTCCATTAGTGAAAACGTACTTCAGGATTTTGTCCATTAGTGAAAACGTACTGAGATTTTGTCCATTAGTGAAAATTTTACTGCAATTTTGTCCATTAGTGAAAACGTACTTCAGGATTTTGTCCATTAGTGAAAACTTACTGCAATTTTGTCCATTAGTGAAAACATACTTCAGGATTTTGTCCATTAGTGAAAACCTACTGCAATTTTGTCCATTAGTAAAAACTTACTGCGATTTTGTCCATTAGTGAAAATTTACTGCAATTTTGTCCATTAGTGAAAACGTACTTCAGGATTTTGTCCATTAGTGAAAACGTACTGAGATTTTGTCCATTAGTGAAAATTTACTGCAATTTTGTCCATTAGTGAAAACGTACTTCAGGATTTTGTCCATTAGTGAAAACTTACTGCAATTTTGTCCATTAGTGAAAACGTACTTCAGGATTTTGGCCATTAGTGAAAACTTACTGCAATTTTATCCATTAGTGAAAACGTACTTCAGGATTTTGGCCATTAGTGAAAACCTGTTGCAGTTTTATCCATTAGTAAAAACTTACTGCGATTTTGTACATTAGTAAAAATTTACTGCAATTTTGTCCATTAGTGAAAACGTACTTCAGGATTTTGGCCATTAGTGAAAACGTACTGAGATTTTGTCCATTAGTGAAAATTTACTGCAATTTTGTCCATTAGTGAAAACGTACTTCAGGATTTTGTCCATTAGTGAAAACTTACTGCAATTTTGTCCATTAGTGAAAACATACTTCAGGATTTTGTCCATTAGTGAAAACCTACTGCAATTTTGTCCATTAGTAAAAACTTACTGCGATTTTGTACATTAGTGAAAATTTACTGCAATTTTGTCCATTAGTGAAAACGTACTTCAGGATTTTGTCCATTAGTGAAAACGTACTGAGATTTTGTCCATTAGTGAAAATTTACTGCAATTTTGTCCATTAGTGAAAACGTACTTCAGGATTTTGTCCATTAGTGAAAACTTACTGCAATTTTGTCCATTAGTGAAAACGTACTTCAGGATTTTGGCCATTAGTGAAAACTTACTGCAATTTTGTCCATTAGTGAAAACGTACTTCAGGATTTTGGCCATTAGTGAAAACTTACTGCAATTTTGTCCATTAGTGAAAACGTACTTCAGGATTTTGTCCATTAGTGAAAACCTGTTGCAGTTTTATCCATTAGTAAAAACTTACTGCGATTTTGTACATTAGTAAAAATTTACTGCAATTTTGTCCATTAGTGAAAACGTACTTCAGGATTTTGGCCATTAGTGAAAACTTGTTACAGTTTTATCCATTAGTAAAAACTTACTGCGATTTTGTACATTAGTAAAAATTTACTGCAATTTTGTCCATTAGTGAAAACGTACTTCAGGATTTTGTCCATTAGTGAAAACTTGCTGCAGTTTTATCCATTAGTGAAAACTTACTGCGATTTTGTCCATTAACAAAAATTTACTGTAATTTAGTCCATTAGTGAAAACTTACTGCAGTACACCATGAAGCCTGGTGGAGCAAACATCATAATATGTGGATGTTTCTCATACTATGATGTCAGGCCGATTTCTCGCATACCAGGGATCATGGATCAGTTTGAAGACATCATTATACTTGAAGAGGTCTGATGTGTGTGTGTGTGTGTGTGTGTGTGTGTGTGTGTGTGTGTGTGTGTGTGTGTGTGTGTGTGTGTGTGTGTGTGTGTGTGTGTGTGTGTGTGTGTGTGTGTGTGTGTGTGTGTGTGTTTGTCCCACTAAGCTAACAAGAACACATCCAAAAAGGCTACTCATAATATTTAACATGACATTTTTGTTTAAATAATTAAATTAATTTTTTTAATATGTTTGTTAATTCATTTTATGAAAATATTTTTGTCATCTGGCTTGGGGTGCTGACATCTGTTTTTCCAACAGGGGGTGCTGCAGCATCCCCCGAGCATCCCCGCTTCCCACAGCTATGATGTCTGAATGTCCACATACGTAATGTGGTCTGGATTTAAATGGAGATCCAAATCTTATAATTAGTTCAGTCAACATTTTTAGAGAACTGCTGTTAATTTGACACTGTCAGCATTGTGTAATCTAAAGCTCATACATTAACAAATTTCTGAGTCTTTCAGCCGCTGACGCCCTGCCTGTCTGCCGTCGGTTTGCTGACAGTGAAAACTGCTCTGCAGTTTCAACATTTTAACACATTTTATACACTACACACATGCTGACATGGAGGTCTGCTCCACACAAATCAGTGTTCCTCCTCAGACAGTTCAGTCAGTGTTACTAGATGTAGTGAGAGAAACAAGCAGAAAATGTATGTGAAATAACCTCCAAATAAGTGACCTCTCAAAATTTCAATTTCAATTTATTTTCATTTATATAGCGCCAAATCACAACAGAGTTGCCTCAAGGTGCTTCACACAAGTAAGGTCTAACCTTAGTAACCCCCAGAGCAGCAGTGGTCAGGAAAAACTCCCTCAGAGGAAGAAACCTGAAGCAGACCAAATTCAAAGGGGTGACCCTCTGCTTGGGCCATGCTGCAGACACAAATTACAGAACAATTCACAAAAATGAATATACAGGAAATGCTGTTGGTGCACAGGACAGGAGGGTCTCCAGCACAAATACCACACCCAACTCTGGATGGAGCTGTACCTTAGGGCCCTGTCCCACTGGCGTTTAGGAGGATTTGCATAAGGATTGCACACAAAATTGGCCCATATTCGCCAAACATCCGCAATATCCGTGTAACATGCCTGTATGAGTCGGCCGTCATCCAAACACGCCCGTGATCATCCGCAGAGTCACGCATGTCCGCAGCCAGGATTTTTGAGTAGCTCAAAAATCTGGATGCGGATAACATCCGCCTTACATACTCCATATATACTCAATTCATACACAATACATACTCACTGTATGCGCTGTATATCTGCCATTAACCGCTGATATCAGCAACAAACGGAGATTTGCGGCTTGGCAGCGGACTGGGACAGTGTGTAAAACAGATATATATCATGCCTAACACGTCCACATCACAAACTAAAATAATGTTGTAGCGAATGCATACAGATTGGCCACGAATAAAGCATTTTTTATTACATCTGCTTTGCAGCTGATTTGCGGACAATCTGTGAATGCATAACAAACACGTCACGTAAACCCAAAGTACTATATGTGGCAGAAAGCGACATACCTGCCAGTCAGTGCCGGTCCGGCTGTGTGGATCCACAAAGACGTAGCTGCTGCAATCCAGGACTTTTATTTAATACCAACAAAAGGAGTTGCTGTTTATCCACAACTCACGCTGAAGTCTGTTTTCTGTGACACTCTCAAAAAAAAAAAAAAAAAAAAAAGAACACCGTCTCACACCCCAATCGGCTTCCCCCCTCCCGCTCGCCAAACTCATGAACAGTTAACCCTCACATGAAAACAAGAACATTAACTCTGTGATCAACTTGTCCAAGTCCAGCAAATGCTCCAGAGGCTGTATTGTTGATGTGAATAGTGATGCCGACAGCCCGAGTGAGCTTATTTTATGACCGCAATGCAGATGCCGTGCATGTGCAACATGTGCGCGATGCATTCATAATACACCCGTAATACTGCCGTGATAATCGCAATGTGTCGGATCAGTTTCCTCAATACATGCGTTATATAACCGTGATTGTTCATCATATATTCGCTGTATATTATTAATATATCCGTAATTCATACTGGGACATTTGTCATTTTTGGCAATTTTTGTTGCGGATGACAATGAACGCCCTCAATTTGTATACTCAATTCATGCACAATTAATCCTCTCCCCAGTGGAACAGGGCCCTTAAACAGAGAGAAAAAACAGAATCAGGTATCAGAAAGACAAGAAATACAGTATAATTTGCCAGCATTAAACAACAAGAAAAACAGGAAATACTAAGGTGATTACCAGCCACTAGCCCTAAGTTTCACTAAAAGACCCAGAAGTTAGATATAGCTGAGGCCGCGGCATGCTCTGTGTCCTAATAAAATGAATTAAAAGAGTAAAAAGCGTAGAACTATACTATGCCAGTGTGATAGCAATACGAAAGGGAAAATAAGTGCATTTTAAGTCTGGAATAAGTGCGTTTTAAGTCTTAAGTTTTGCAAAAGTGTCAGTATTTTTAAATGTATTTCCTATTTTATTGTATGTTTTAAATCACTGTTTTAAGTTTGGTGGGGTTTTTATCTCCTTTGTTTTTGTAATATTAGCCTATTTTCCAGAGTATAACTCGCACCTGTCAGAAATGCCTCTTGAAGAGGAAAAACCCATATATAAGTTGTACTGGAGTATAAGTAACACTTTTTTCTGTATTATCAGATCATTAATTTGGGATTTTTATGCATTGTTGAAGTATACTCATTATTGGCATTTCTTTTATTATTGATTTTATTTTGATTTGTGCTTTGATTCCTGTGAAAGTCTGATATAAACAGTTACTGTAATTATTATTATGAATAATAAACTGTATTTTTCAGTTTAGAAGTCAAACCTGAGTATAAGTTGCAGGGCCTCCCAGACTAGTCCAAAAACAGTGATTTATACTCTGAAAAATGCTGTCTTTGTGAGTGTGATTTTAATTGCTATATAAATAAATTATACTCCTACTACTATTATTGTTATCATCATCATCATCATTATTTTTATAATTGTTATCAGTCTCTGCAGTGCTGTAACATTAACATTATGATGATCAGTGACATTACAAAGCCCCATGAGCGGTTCAGCTCTCTTTCTTCCCAACTGATCATCATGACTAATATTTTAATATATGCCTTTACTCATTTATTACATTCATTACAAGCAGATACTAAGAGACGTGTTTCAATATGGGCTTTAATTTAGCATCAAAACGCATTAAATCCCTGGTTTCCAGACTTTTGGAATGGTGGTCTAGTTTGTGTTCTCTGGCATGTGATGCGTTCGACCTTCAGCCCCGAAATCTGCAGGACATGCCCACATTACGCCATCTTCCTCTGTGACCAGTGGCGATCACATAAACGGAAATACGGGCCTCCTGCTGTTCTGTAATTGTGGACTGAAGTGATCTGATCGTCAGCTGTTGCAGCTCAGCAGCTCCGTCACTTCTGCCATTGAAACACATAAATCATTTTATCCAGACAGGAAACTGTTACACAGAGCAGGAAGTGAGCAGATTTGCACATCCTGGCATGTTATTCCCCTGGTACGTCTTATTTCAAGCCTGACTGTGTCGTTCACTCGGCTGTTTGGCTGCCTCTGATGAAGTTGGGGCGGAGAGAAGGGACAGAAAAATCGGCATTAATCTCACACAGTGAAACAACCATCTGTTCCCCAAAACCAGCACCCCCCCCCCCCACACACACACACAGCGTTCCCCTGAAAACACTCAGCGCTCCCCAGTAACACACTGGATTATTCTCTGGTTTCCATGTTCATAACGCTGTGCAAAAGTTTACACTCACTCACTATCACCTGACAAAGTTTGATCTGGATCTGATGCGGGTTGTGGATTTTGTGGACATTTGACTTTAAAATTAAAAAGCCCATTTGTAAAGCTTTCAAATATGAGAGTGATTGGGGCACGTTTGATTAAGATATAATGTAAAATATACATTAAATACGGTTTTTAAGTTAAATTTAAATGGCCACAAAATCTGTAATGTGGATCAGATCCAGATCAAACTTTGTCAGTGGATAAAAGATACCAAATTACATAACACTTTTTGATTTTCTTGAAACAGTTTTGAGGTCCTGCAAGTTATACTCTGATGTGACTTATATACCAAAAACATCACATGTGAGTAGAACCCAGTTGTCACTGATTATCATCAAAGTTGAAATTTATCACACATTCCATTTATTTCTGAATATTTATTCACACTTTTATGATGAATTGAATGTTCCTTAAAATTTTGCACAATACTATAAGACAATCGGTACTGACATCAGTGTGTGTGAATGGATGAATGTGAAGCATTTTCTGTAAAGGGCTTTACGTTTCTGATATAGATGGAAAAGCGCTATATAAATATAAATATTTGTACTAACAGGTGATTAAAAATTTATTGAATTACAAGTTTTGTGATTGACTGATTGATTGTTTGATTAATTCATCAACATCGCATATATATATATATATATATATATATATATATATATATATATATATATATATATATATATATATATATATATATATATATATATATATATATATCCCCCTCCATTCATCACAAGGCACATCCATCTTAAAAGTAGGAATCTCTGAAAAATTACAGAAATTTTTAAATGTATAAAAATAAACTGTGCAATCTGAGCTTTGCAAAAGTTATGCATCATGACCACTGTGTGTGTGTGTGTGTGTGTGTGTGTGAGACAGAGAGATAGAGAGAGAGAGAATCGGTAAATGTAAGCCATCACTGTAAAGTGCTTTGAGCCTGAAAGTGTAATATAAATGTCGTCCATTCACAGTGATCTCGGCTCAACAATGATCCAGAAACATTTTTGCTTCAACTCATTTCTTCACTGTGTGGTCTCAGTCTTCAGAAGCAGCGAGGTTGTTTGTGAAGCTGTTCACAGGAGGACAACGAAGAAAACGTGTTCATTTGTTGTTCATTTTGTGTACAGAAATGCTGTCCTGATTTGAAAGCCAGTGAAGAAGCCTGGACACTTTGTGGTGACTGTCACTGAAAACCAAATGCAGCACACTGAAGTGTTGGAACAATAATGACTGTGGCAGCGTCCAGTGTGCGCTGTGCGACACCTGAGAGGACTCAAAGCAGTTGATGGGGTTTCAAAGATGAATTCAGATCACACATCAAGTTACAGCATCACAGTTTAACATTAGGAACACAAAACCCAGAGCTCACAACCGTTCTTGGTATTCATGGTATTCTGAGTGCAGTGAACAGCAGTTGACCTCATGGTCTGAATGAAAAGCACGCACACACGCACAATTTGGATTCTGTTGCACTTTAAAATGAGCTAAAAGTTCACCAAAGCTTCAAGAATTCAATAAGTTTTTTCAGCTGTGAGCTGCAGAATTTCTGCCAGGAAAAAAAAACTAAACATGCAGCAAAAAAGGGTTTTTGAACAAAGCAGCACATGGATGAATGAACTGATCTTTTAAACTGCTTTGGAGTGGATAATTAACTGCAGGTGTGAGAAGTCAAAGGTCAGTCATGCCCAGCCTAAGGACCTGGTCACACAGCACACGGCGATAGCTGAACAAAGGAAAAAAGTCACAAAGTCACAAATCATCAAGAAAAAAGTGGACGAATGAGCCGGCACCTCTCCCATCACCGAAAGGCCTGTGAGTCCAGAGCGCATAAAAGAATGAATGAAAACCAAAATTAACAAAGGAAAAACAAAGCGAACGGTGATGATGCTTTAAACAAAATCAAAACAAAACATTTACGATGACATGACTTGACAGCGGGTATCAGACCGAGCGGCAGCCTGTGATCATTTCTGCAACCAACGTGCGCTCTCCACAGCACCTGCAGGTGTGAGAGTTGTCTTGACAACAGGTCTGTCTTCACAAAAACAATGTGTGCGCACATGCATGTTCGCATGCTGTCTGTGGCTGGAACGTTCCAGCCATAGACAGCGTGGGAACGTGTACACAGCTGTCTGTGGCGCACAGCCATTTGTCTGTGTGTGCGCAGCCTCTCCAGCCACAGACGGCATGTGAACGTGCGCCATAGACAGCATGCAAAAGTGCATAAATAGTTGCAGTAGTTGATCAAACGTTCTTGCAGCTATTGTTTCTGTATGACAACGTTTCTTTTCGTCCCACACATGCACGAGTCACGTTAAGTTCAATGGATCTTTAGTTATTGATCTGTTCAGATATTGTCAATGTTTGTGCAAGATGTTGGACTTGGGAGGTTGGACGAAGTTGGTCGACAATCAAATGGAATGCTGACGGTACGGGAACTACGCAAATGATAACAAACCGTCAAGACAGAAAGCAAAATGGATTACGGACAAATTGAAGTTGTCATCGGGATTCGTTCACATTTTTAAACAGTTTGAAAATTCTGATGAAGCGCCAGCTACAGGAACGAAGCTGGATGACGGATAAACGATGTCTCTGAAAGTCAACATAAGTCCAGATTTCTTGTTTCGTTTTGGCTTTGGTGTCCTTCATTAGTGCCGTGTGACCGGGACTTTAGACTCAAAAGACAAAACAGATTAAGGTCAAATCAGAGGATACAAACAGAAAAAGGTAAAAATCCACACAACACAAAGAAAAAGGTGAAATCCTCACAGTGTGGACATTTCAAATGATCTATTAGTCCACAAAATGAAGTAAAATAAAACATAACACAGTCATCAAAATTTTAGAGTGCCAGCAATTCCTGCACAATTATTTTGTATTTATGGCTTTAATTATTTATTGAAGCATCCTTGAGCAAGATACTGAATCTGCTCAACAACTTAAATATGGGAAAGTAGATACAGAGAGGCAATAAAATTTATTTTTCAAAAAATACGTATTTTTTAGACTCAGGTGAAATAAACCTATTTTTTGTTTCTCTGCTTTGACTGTGTTGCTTAAACTTTTGTGTTGTTGGTTTTTTTTTTGTTCTCATCAGTATTGCCAGTTTAAGGCCAGAAAGCCTCTCGCTGCTGCACTTTATTTGCATGCTTGTGGTGTTTCGTCTGCTGAAGCTGCGACTGGCTGAGTGCAAAAGGCCACGAGGCGGCCTGCGGTTTACAGCGTGTCAAAGGAAAGTGATCAGAGCGATAGTGACTTCCACCGTGATATAAGTGGGTCAGTGTAAGCCCTCCCCCTCCGCTGCAGGCCAGGCTGAACAAAAACTCAAACGCCATGACGACGCCGTCACCGGCCTGTATGCACGGACAGAAGCACGGGGACGCTGCAGCCCGGTTTGCTTTCTGTTTGGGTTGGTATCAGATGTGTGTGGGACACATTATTTTGACATGTTGCTTCCTCCCCTGCAGTCTGTGGTTCACTGTGTCACCGTGAATCTGCCTCCCTGAACCGTAGATCAACCCACTCCGCTGCTGTCCGCCACGGCCTGTGACGGAACAGTCCTTCCTATTCCCCGTTTCTGTTTGTTCCCTTGTGGTTATGACGTCGTTACAAACCCTGTATGACAGTTTGTGGTGTGTATTGTATTTTGGATTTTCTTGGCCATATTTAAATGACCTCATCTGAGCATCAGAATCAAGGTCTTAAAGCTGTACGGCCTTTCAAAGTTCACAAAACTGGCAAAATTTAGTTTCTACCAAAATCCAAGCATTATAATATCAGTTTATTTTTGTAACATGTTGCAAAATTACAGCTCATTTTAATAAAGAGAACATATTTATCTGGGAGGAATTCCATGGCAAATATTTACTTTTCCTTTTAACGCCATCGTGTAGACAAACTGCAGGAGAAAGCGCACGTGCACATGCGTGAGGTTTTCAGATTACTTGTGACCTGACCCACTTGCTTGATGCAGGTGTTATCTGGTTTCAAAAACAGAGCTTTTAGATTTCCACACGTTTATTTCTCACTAACTTTTAGCAAATATATGAGAAAAATATAATATTTATACAGAAACAAGCTGTTTCGGAGGGTTTTCTGACATCTTGGTTAGCCTTTCTTTACTCCGACTGGCAGTCGCTGTATCCTTCCTAGCATCCCTCACATACGTTGGGGGCAACCTCCAAGTGATGTATCACGTCACTGCAAAATGCAGGTTATGGTATCTAATTGTCTGAATTTCTGTCCTTCAGGGGTCAAAATTCTAAATTCTTTCCAGACAGTGTGAAGTTTGATCATATTGGTAATATCATATTATGATATTGGCAGTTATCTTTATTTAAATGCTAAGGAACCCAAAGGCCGTACAGCTTTAATCAAACTGTTTACTTGGCAGAGAGCCTGTGAAAATCTATATATTTATATTGTGACAAATCACACACACACACACACATACACACACACACACACACAAAATCCCAAAAGGTATAAATGGTACATCTGAAGAGTGTGTGTGATACAAGTTACAGAGATCCAAAAATTCTCTCAGGATAAAGTACAAGGGGACAGAAAACAAACACCACCACCCCACCCCACCCCCCCCAATGGGAAGAAACCACATGGAGAGAAAGAGAGAGAGAGAACTGAAAGTCTGCAGAGTGAGCGAGATCGTCTACTTTATTGCTGAGCCACCAGTGTGACCACAAAGTAAATTAAAGCACTTCATCAACAGAACAACTCCGAGGACGGGCACAACAACACAGCAGGCTGACTGCACTGAAGAGAGCACTCACTCACTCACTCACTCACTCACTGACCTTCAACCTCTTATCTAGGATCAGATCACAGGGCAACAGCTCCAGTAGGGGACCCCAAAGTTCCCTTTCCTGGGCCACATTAACCACCTCTGAGTGGGGAATGCCGAGGTGTTCCCAGGCCAGTGTGGAGATATAATCTCTCCACCTAGTCCTGGTGTCTCCTCTCAGCTGGACGTGCCTGAAACACCTCTCTAGGAAGGCGCCCAGGAGGCATCCTTACCAGCTGCTCGAACCACTTCAGCTGGCTCCTTTCAAAGTGAAGGCGCAGCGGCTTGACTCTGAGTTCCCCACGAGTGACCGAGCTTCTCACCCTATCTCTAAAGGCCTTGTCACCCCTTGACGATTTAGCCAGCATATGCTGACCGTATTAAAAAATGCTGGCATATGCTGGCGTATGTCTAATATGTTATGGGTAAGTTTTTTAATAAGTTAAGATATACGTCGAGCACCTCGAAAAATTTTGTGCATGCTGAAAATTTTCAACGCATGCAACTTATGTCCCGTACATGCAGGACATAAGTTGCAGGTAAGTTATGTGATTGTTGACACACGTTTCTTGGAATTTAATCATAAGTCGAAATACGTCCATTAATGCTGTCCATTGATTGGCTGAAAGCTGCAGTCCTCATGTGAACAGACTGTTTCATTCACACACACAGAGTATAATCTTACCTGTTCATTTCAGTGGGATTCATCATCATAGTCTGACGAACATGTATCCCCCGTCTGACGGATCTGATGGCCACCCCCTTCTGACTGATAAGATGGGGCAGCCGTCAGATCAGTGAGACAAGGGGACTGTCAGAAGGGGGAACCGATCAAAGTGCCGGTCGCAGCCTGATTGCGACTGGTGCTTTAAAAGTTTAAAAGAGTCACATCACTTCATTCATTCATGGCAGCATTCACCAAAGCCATCAGTCTGCTCATCAGCATTCTGGTTGTGATGAAAATGATCCACCAAGACAAAATAAAATAAAATGAAATAATGTTAAATTTCTGTGTTTCTGACACACACCACACCGTGCAGTACCTACCCAAACCACTTAGTGGATACGGGGCTGAGAACCATGGCCTCAGATTTAGAGGTGCTGATCCTCATCCCAGCTGTTTCACACTGGGCTATGAACCAATCCAGTGAGTCTTAGAGGTCACAGGCCGATGATGGCAGCAGGACCACATCATCTGCAAAAAGCAATGATGAGACCCTGATCCCACCAAACTGGAAACACTCCTCTCCCCGATTATGCCTCTATATCCTGTCCATATCACAAACAGGATTAGTGACAAGGTGCAGCCCTGGTGGAGGCCAACCTCCACCGAAAATGAGTCTGACTTACTTTGTGAATACAGAGATTGGATGGCCCTGAGAAGGGAGCCCCTCACTCTATACTCCCGCAGCACCTCCCAATCATACGCCTTATCCACATCTACAAAACACATGTAGCCTGGATGGCCAAACTCCCAGGCACCCTTCAGGATCCTTGTCGGAGTGAAAAGCTGGTCAGTTGTTCCGTGGCCAGGACGGAACCCACATTGTTCCTCTTTAATCTGAGGTTTGACTATCTGCTGAACCCTCCTTTCCAGCGCTGTGGAGTAGACTTTACCAGGGAGGCTGAGTAGTGTGATGCCCCTGTAGTTGGCATACACTCTCTGGTCCACTTTTTAAAATATGTGGACCACCACCCCAGTTTGCCACTCCTTTGGCACTGTCCCAGACCTTCATACAATATTTGAGACATCATATTCAAGACAGTCCCTCCACACCCAGAGCCTTCAGCGTTTCTGAACAGATCTCATCAACCCCAGGACCTTGTCACTTCGAAGTTGTTTGACTACCTCAGTGACTTCGACCAGAGAAACTGATGATGATCCCCCATCAGCTTCCAGTTCTGCCTCTACTACAGAGATCTGGTCTGATGCAGGAGTTCCTCAAAGTGCTACTTCCATCACTCGATTTCCTCCACAGTTGTCAACAGAGTCCCATCCTTACTGTGTACAACGTGGATGGGTCCCCGTTTTCCTCTCCTGAGGTGCCACATGGTTCTCCAGAAGCACCTTGGTGCCGACCAAAAGTCCTTCTCCGTGGTTGCTCCGAACTCCTCCCACACTCGCTGCTTTGCCTTCCCCACAACAGAGGCTGCTGCCCTGTCGGTACCTTGCAACTGCCTCCGGAGTCCTCCGAGATGATGTATCCTGGAAAGACTCTGTCTTCAGTTGGATGGCTTCCCTTACTACCAGTGTCCATCACAGTGTTTGAGGGTTACCACTCCTTTAGACACCAAAGACCTTCAGGTCACAACTCAACCACTGCAGATTCAGCAGTGGAAGCTTTGAACATTGTCCATTCTGGTTAAATGTCCCCAACGCCCACAGGGATACCAGAAAAGCTCTGTCGGAGGTGTGAGTTGAAGATCTGTCAGACAGTGGGCTCCTCCAGATGTTCCCAGTTCACCCGCGCTATCCGTTTGGGCTTACCAGGTCAGTCCAAAGTCCTCCCCCTCCCTCTGATCTAACTCGCCACCAGATGGTGATCAGTTGACAGCTCTGCCCCTCTCCTCACCCGAGTGTCCAGAACATTAGCCTCAGATCAGATGATATTATCATAAAATCGGTCATCAGCCTTTGGCCTAGGGTGCTCTGGTACCATGTATACTTATGAGCAACCTTACAGTTGAACATGGTGTTCATTGTGGACAATCCATGACTAGCACAACAAACAAATGACCGCTTGGGTTTAAGTCAGGGAATCGTTCCTCCCAGTCATACTTCTCCAGGTGTATCTGTCATTGCCCACATGTGCGTTGAAGTCCCCAAGCAGAACAAAGGAGTCCCTCACTGGAGCCCCATGCAGGACTCCAGCCAGGGACTCCAAGAAGGCCAAATACTCTGCACTGCTGTTTGGTGCATACACACAAACAACAGTCAGAGTTTTTGCCCCCGCAACCTGAAAGCACAGGGATGTGACCCTCTCATCTACCGGGGTAAAGTCCAGTGCAGCAGTGCTCAGCCGGGGCCTTGTGAGTATCCCCACAGCCACCCGGCACCTTACACCTTGGGCAACTCCAGAGAAGAATAAGGTCCAACCCCTATCAAGGAGAGTGGTTCCAGAGCCGAGGCTGTGCATGGAGTCGAGACCCACCAGATCTAACTGGTGTTGCTCCACCTCCCACACAAGCTCCGGCTCCTTCCCCCACAGCGAGGTGATGTTCCACATCCCCAGAGCTAGCTTTTACCACCCAGGTCTGGTCTGTCGAGGACCTAGACTTTCACTGGCACCCATGGGACAGCACACCCGACACCAGCGGTTCCCCCTGCAGATGGTGAGCCCACAGGGTGGAGCTGGAAAGTCCAACTTGCATTTTCAGGTTGAGCCCAGCAGGGCTCTGTGGCAAGCCTGGCCACCAGGCGCTCGCTGATAGGCCCTCCATCCAGGCCTGGCTCCAGACGAGGGCCTGCATGGTTCCCCTGGGCTGAGTCACGTTTCCTCTGCCTCATTTATCCATGGAATCTTTGTGAACCGTTCTTAGTCTGGTCCCTCATCTGAAACCAGTTTGCCATGGGAGAACCTACCAGGAGCACAAAGGCTCCAGACAACACAGCTCTCAGGTTCATAGGGACACACAAACCTCTCCACCACGATAAGGTGATGGTTCAGTATGTCATCGGTACAAACTGAAATCAGCAACATGATTCACACTGATATGAAAACTTCCCTTTATTCTATATTTTATCACAAAGTGCAAACATAGACAATATGGTCAGTTTATCTCTTTTTGCTGTGTCTGGGTTCTTGTGTTTCTCCAGCTGTGTTGTTGTTGTGACAAATATTTGTTTATCCTGCAGCTGAGATGTTTAACACAGCTGAAGGAGTCGGTGGCTGGCTGCAGGCAGGAAATGCTGTTTGATTTCATGCAATCCCACAATATTAAACAGTCTTTAGAATAAATGTAGCAACAATTTATAACTGAGAAAATCGGCATATTTGCAATTTATTTTTATTTTTCCTTCCAAACGTCAACAACAAAACAACACAGAGACAGTGACACACTGATTTCACTGACAGCCCACATGAAAAAATTGGTAAAAGTTCCATTGAGCACAGTTTTTCTATTCACAGACACAGAAGCCTGCCAGTTCTTGGTGGCTTCCCTCACCCGTGTCATTCTTCACAGAGTACGAGGTGCATGTGGGATGGATGGATTTTTGCAGAAATCATCACTCAGCCACGTTCTTTGTCCATTCAAATCAAACATCCACCTCAGATCAATTGTTCATCTCACACACAGACACACACACACACATTCATGTCTTCTCATCTGCTGCACGCAGGAAAGCAGTTACAGTACTGTGCAAATGTCTTAGGCACCCCACGAAAGTAATTAGTTAGACTTTTCCCAAAATTTTTTTAGGGGTCACCACAGTGGACCTGATGTGGAATTAGCACAAGACTTCCACTGGATGTCCCTCATTATCTGACTGCAGATGTGCATGCAGAACGGTGTACAGATGATGTTTTGCAAACAAGTGCACAAATTGCTTTTTGTCACCGTGCTACTACTGAGTGTTCCTGTATAGCTTTGATTTATTGTGGGAGGGGCGCTTCTGCATGAACATGGGCTAGTTCACCCCAACCCCCCTTCGAAAAACAAAAACAAAAAAACAAAAGCAAAAAACACTTTAAAGATGATTTTTATTGTGTCATTAATTTTGGTTTTGATTACTTTTGCCACATTTTTTATTATGACAAATTTTTGCACAATATCGTAAGTCCATTGTCTTAAAGGACAAGTATGAGATGGAACACTTTTGGTGTGTGCCTTCATTTGCTGTATGTTTTGTATGTAAAATATACAAAACATAAAAATCTGTTGGTCCCTGATGTCATTATTCTATTGCAACACCTGGAAACCACGTGCTGTGGAGTGTCGGAGCATGCAGGTCTTTGAGTTGCCTTCTTCAACGGTGAAATCGCCTGCTGAGGTGACCGTTTGGAACAAAGCTCAGTATCCTCTTGGCGCTCTGTGGCACATGGCTGCCTACCACTGTTGCAATATCTTATCTTTACATTTCATGTATAAGTTGTTGCAACATGCCATATTAATAAAGTTGCTCTCCAGTTTGGGCAATGCTCCTGCAAGGCATTGCTCAAATGTTAAACTCATGAATTGTGTAGTTGCCCCATGTTTACCACTTTGTGAAAGTCTAATTGTTTCACTGCTCTCTGTCTTTTCTCTCTCTGTCTTTACCGAACAGTGATGCATAGACCCAGATGCCTCCCCTCCCTCTTGACGAGCGCATAGTGGTTATTCAGCGCCCTAAGAACTTAGGCCTGTGCGAGTCTTCCCCACAGTCCATCCCAGTGCCCAACTCTCAACTATCAGCTTCCTCAAATGGACACATCATCCATCTTCCTCACCTGCGCCATCCACAGTCCAACTTCTACTCATCTCCCTGTAAATCGCTGACTCTGGATTGCAAGCACAGATCTTCTCATGCACAGAAATTCAAAGGCAACCAGCCTGTTGTCCCAGTGGTTGGCAGACACACTTCTAGTCACTGCCACAGCAATGGTACAGTGACTCTTGGCCCACGGCTGCCCTCACACACACACACAATAGATATCAGGGTGACTGTGGACAAGAGACGAGGTGGTGGACCCAGTAACACAATATGGCGAAGTGGAAGTGCAAAAAGTAGCAGGGGCAAATGTGTTTCTTCAGATTTGGACAAGGGACAATGTGAGAGAAGAATCGGAATCACAGCAAGGCCACTCGGACCTGAACACCAGTCTCAGCGAAGTTACCAAAGCCAGCTGACAACTTCATCTGAAGGGACCATCCAGTTTGTCCCTACCCAGGTACAGCAGCATAAGCTCAGGAGTGAAAAGCAAAAGGAAAACGCAGCGGCCTTTCTGGGCAGAAAAGACCAGGAGTTTCTCTCTCTGGATCCCAAGAAGTATTTCAAACTGGGAAGTGTTCATCAAAGCCACAATAGCCACAATCTGTCCCACCAGCACAACTCTGTCCCAGTTCCCCATGCTGCCATCTTAAACTCAAGCTACCCCTCACCCCCTCCCTCCCAGCCCACCCATGCCCCAATATCATTTCAGCACCTCAGCCAGCCCTGCCAATCCCATAGTAGGGATCCCCGACCCCTCCTTCTCCATGGTCTTCCCATCTCCCCCTGCTCCTCCCAGGGTGGAGGCTTCCCCAGCCCTGATCATACCTGCACCATAGACTGCAGCCACCCATTCAGTTGTGGGTGCTGGAGGTTAGTAAGATGCAGAGGTTGTAGAAGACATTCTGCTGGCTGCCAAGAAGGAGGAAACTCTTCCACCCCCTTTTCCTGTGTTCACAGAGTTGGAGCAGTGAACAGAGGAGGTAAAGAAATGGGCCTAAGAAATCTGGGTGGCTGTCTCTCCACTGCCTCCACCTCCAACACATCTTCTTCTACCAGCACTGTGTCCGACTGCCGAGCAAACCTGTTCAAACCCGTCAGCTGTGCTTCCTGCTCCAGTGAGGCCCGAAACTTTGAGAGTCCTGCTATCCTTCGTAAGAAGCTCATTGGAGGATGTCTGCCCTGTACCCCGCTGTCTTCCTCGGCCCCCCTGCGGGTGCTGCAAAGCTGCGTGACAGGCTGCAACCCTAAAGCCAGTCAGACCACCAGCTCAACCTGCAGCTACTGTAGCAGTGACCCCATTGTGGTGACACTCAACCCTCGGCGAGGCAAGTCCCCAGGAAGAGGGAGCGGAGCAGCTCATCCAATGGGTATGTTCCAAACTGATGATGATGACTACAGCGTGCGGACTATCTGGCCTGAGGAGTTGGCTAAAAAGATGACGCATTCAAAAACCCCTAAGAATCACTGTGCGGGAATAGGAGTAGCATTGGGAAAGACATCCGCAAGTGTGGCCCAAAACGGCAGTAACGGAAGAGGCCTTGCTCTACTGGACTGTCAGAACCTACAGTCTCAACTAACAGACCATGCTGGCCGGCGTCGGCTTCAGCAGGGAAAGATGGCTGCTTTTGATTTTGTGGGCTGCAGGTTGGGCGAAGGCCAAAACTCACTGAAGAGACTCCTGAACAAAACTGAGGACTCTGGGATGGGGGATACAGCTGAGCAAGATGGCGATGCAGCATATCTTCAATCCCCGCCTCCTCGATCCGCCTCCCCACTATCACCACTTTCTTTTTCACCTCCACCATCTGCCCCGAGTACACTCATCAAACCCAAACCATGGCAGAGAGAAAGGGAGGGAGGGCACACTCTGCCATCAGCTAAGTCCCTTCATCTGGCCTTGAACTCGCTGAACCGAGAGCAAGATGAGGATAACAGCAGAAGTAAGAACTTTACACTTCATTTGCAGCACTGGTCAGTATTTCTCAGTAACGCAGATGCCATCAAATGAATCCATGTCAGTTGTTTTCAGATGTCAGTGCATCCAAACTAAGGTTAAAAACTGCTTTGTTTTTGAGGTTTAAAAAGTTTTACAAGGCATCCGTAGTCAGATGTGGTTATGTCCACTTTTCAGATGTGGGTATGTCCACTTTTGAGTTCATCTTTCTGTTTCCTTTTTTGCTTGCGGGGCACATTCAGGCACAGGTAAAGGTCAACTAGATTTTCTGCTAAATGAAGCTAACATGAGCATATGTAGCCTAGCAGTACCCTTTGACTCTCAAATAGCATGCTGGGAAACTGAATTTCCCAATGGGTCATTGGACTTTTTATCCTCCCAGTATGAAATACGGGGATATAGTGATTAGCATGTCCTTCCCTCCATCCATCCATCCGTTTTGCTTCTTAGCACAATATCTCAACAACCAGTTGACCAATTTCATTCATATTTAGCGTAAGTGTGCACTTGGGTGATCCCCCAACAGTTTGTAATACTGCTTTGTGGCGACTGGGGGTATATGTCATCTCCTTATGGCTCTTGTTATCTCTGTGATTCAAAACTACCCCCCCCCCCCCCCAAAAAAAAGCACATTTTGCTTATATTGGTGATGTAAGCTTGTGACTCTTTAGTTGGAATAATAGTAAGTCCCTTCGGCTGCACCCTTGCTTTCACTCATGGTCGCCACAGCAGATGCTGAATTGGCACAAGTTTTACACAGGATGCCCTTCCTGACGCAACTCCACATTACATGGAGAAATGTGGCAGGGGTGGGGTTTGAACTGGGAACCTACCACACTGAAACCAAGTGCACTAACTGCTTGGCCACCACCCCTGGAACACAATTATCTTGGTGACAAACAAAATTACTTTTAGGACTGAATAGTAAATTCTTTTAGCTGCTTCTGTTTTGCCCGGGGTCTCCACAGCAGATCCAGTCTTGATTCTTATGTTGATGTGGCACAAATTTTACACGAGATGCCCTTCATGCTGCACCTGTAGCACCTTGCTCTGTGTTGTGTTGTGGTTCTTGACTCCTCCTACTCACTGCTCTTGGGACATGAACTCACAATCTCCAGAGTGGGAGGTGGGCTCTCTAACCAGAAGGCCAAAAACCTCTGCTCTTGTGGCTAGAGAACCCTTTTAGCTGTTGGGCAGTGACGTTTACTGACTACTATTGCACAACGACTCCTGCTGGCCTCCATCACACATCTACAGATGTATATGGACAATGGGACACAGGTGTCCTGTCTTGTTGGTAGCCTGGTGGTGGAAACCAACAGTTCAACATATCAGGACAGCCTGGTATGTAACAGAACAAATTATGCCAGTTAGTGTCACCAAAGAACAGTTAATCATATCAGCTGGCAGTTTTGTGTCCAAGTCCATGTATAAAATCCAGCCCATGCTATCAATCTAGGTCTCCACTTTGTTCCTCCGGGATGTTCCTGACTCTTGGTTGAATCAATTGCGGGGCCTGTTTGACTGCTTCATTTTGTGTCTCATGACATAACATTTAACCACAACAGGCCTTAAACTGGGAAACTTCTGTTTTTAAACTTCAAAGGGACTACAGGTTTTAAGGTCCTTTTTTTCTGCCGTTGCCCCTCCATGGAACCAGTACAATTTTTCTTTTCCTCTTCTTCCAGTGCACCTGTCTCTGCCACTCTCCTCCTCACTGCCAGCGTCCCTGTCCGATGAGACTGTAATGACTCCAGATGCCGAAAACGCTGTGATCAGTCCCATCCTGCCCTTCCTGTTTTTGGGAAATGAGAGAGATGCCCAGGACCTGGAGCTGCTGATGCGCCTCAACATCGGCTACGTGGTCAACGTAACCACACACTTGCCCCTCTACCATCACAACTCCGGACTTCGCTACAAACGGTTGCCTGCCACTGATAACAGCAAGCAAAACCTACGGCAATACTTTGAAGAGGTTTTTGAGTTCATTGGTGAGTGCCACTGCAACTTTCACTGCAGCAACAATTATTGGCTCTAATCCATTTGGATTGACAAAACGTATTCAGCTGCAGGTGAAAGTATCAACCTGATTAAGATAAATGAATCAATATAACAGCAACAGAAATATATATAAAAATATGGCGATTGTTCTTTACAAAGGTGGGGTGTTTTCTACTAGGGAGTAATTAGCCTCCATACGTTTAGGTTGACACCCCCCGCAGCAAGCACAGGACTATAAACACTTTTTCAATTCAATTTATTTTAATTTATATAGCGCCAAATCACAACAGAGTTGCCTCAAGGCACTTCACACAAGTAAGGTCTAACCTTACCAACCCCCAGAGCAGCAGTGGTAAGGAAAAACTCCCTCTGAGGAAGAAGCCTCAGGCAGACCAGACTCAAAGGGGTGAACCTTCATCATCCTGCAAAGAGATCAGCATCGCCAAAAAGTTCTGCACATCGACCTTCTGACTCCTTAAAGCCTTTCTGTTGTCTTTCAATCTAGTAAGATGCGCTCCTGGAGACAGGACTGTCAATTACTCTATGATACTGCTATTCCACAGGGCACTGTTCTATTATAATCCACCACCATCCAGGAAAAGTGCAAAAAACAGGATGAAACGGCTTACTCTGGTATGCCTCCTATCAGGCTGGCTTATAAAGTGCAGACCTGGCAACCTGCTCGAAAACTAAAGTAAAGCTGAGCCCGGCTGTGTTCTCAGCCAGAACCGCAACAAACACTGCTTTTGCTTAAAATTTTTACCCTGATGGAGCACAATCAAGCAAGTCTCAAGCTGTACTCATGAGGACTGCCCTGTTTATGGCCCCTTCACACATAACACGATTAAAGTCGACTAGCACACAAAGGAAGGAATTGCATGCCATTCGTGAAAAATCGCCTCCAAACACCTCATACACCTGTCTTTACAATTATTCATGCACACCAGCGGCTGAAAGACAGAGTGTGTGCTGTGAGAGCCCATTCGATCACTCTCATGGCAGGTGTCGGCCAAATCCCAGGTGACACACACGAACATCCAACAACGCTTGCTCGACACTTAGAAAATGTGGTGCCGTTCGTGCTGTCAGCACAAAAACAATGAGTAGATGACCACTTTTGAGCTGGATGTAAAATTTGCCTAAGTGCCCCCACGAGTGTGGCATTGCAAAAAGCAACACACATGGGGAGGTGAGTCCAGAAGATCATGGGTTCAAATCCCCGCCTGACTGGAAAATCACTAAGGGCCCTTAGGCAAGGCCTTTAATCCCCTATTGCTCCCGGTGTGGAGTGAGCACCTTGTGAATGTGAGGCATAATTGTAAAGCGCTTTGAGCGTCTGTTGCCGATGGAAAAAACGCTATATAAATGCAGTCCATTTACCATTTTACCATTCACATGTGGTGTTTATGTGTATCGCACGTGTGCGCATGTGTCCCCCCCCCACCCCCCAGACATGATCACATAGGGGCCGGACAGCCACATCTGAGCACACACAGCCAGGCTGCAGTGGCTGCAGCGGCTGCACAAGGTGCATCTCGGCAGGCTGCTGCATGTGAAACGGACCGTCAAATGATGCAGCAGGCAATCTGAATGTCACACATGTCCCGTCCGACACCCGTGTCCAGCAGAACATGCATGCCGCGGGACTATAACAGTATGACAAGCCAACAGTGCCACAAATATGCCACTTTCAGTCACATATCACCAAAAATACGCTGTAACAAATGCCGTGTCGTCAGTTATTATGGCGCTTTTTCTGTTTTTAAAAAAAACAAAAACAAAAAACATTTATCTCCTTGTTGATTTGAGGCATTTTATGCTGCTGTTTTAAGACAGTGATTGTAGTGCAGTGGTAAAGTTTCCATCTGTTAATCTGAGCTTTTGTAAATTGCAGGTTTGAATCCAGCAAGTGCCATTTATGTTTTTATTTGACCACAGGGTTCTGTATTGCGTCCCCTTTTATTTATTATTGATATCAACCCACTGAATTTCACTAATTATACAGCTGGTTTTTATTTTATTTTTCTCCACATCAGCAGTGTGATGTGCATCATGTCCCAGCTGCTCACACTGTGTTCATGTACATGCACAAGCATGCACAAAACCATTGTCAATGTGTCGTGCACGCCTGTGGGATCGTGTATAACCTCACGACAGTAGGTGGATGGTTCGTGGTTCCCCATTTCATGTTTGGTTCATGGAGTTTCTTCCGGTTTCTGCATCTGTTACATTATGTGTGAAGGGCCCCTTAAAGATGTTTGAACATGATTGAAACTTTTAAGGTTATGAACACCCCCATGTGTCCTCGTAATGACACAGATTTGGCAAATCGGGATGAAATTGTTGAAAAGCTCAAAAACTGGTGCAGATGATGGCTGTAACTACTGCGTATACCAAGTTTGTTCAAAATTAACAACAGATGGATCGAGAAGGAGCGGCGCTCTGTGGAATAGGGGCATAATTCAGTGTAGTTCAACACTCTTACCACAAGCAGTTGCACTGCTGATGGTTTTGTCCAAGACATTGTTGAAACCCTGGATTTTAGTCTTGATCGTCATACTTCTCAAGAGCTGCAACATGTCGTTCATTGATTCCACAAAGATCACAACCTCATTTAGAAAGTCAAGGTTTCAAGACCCTGTAGTGCAGGAACCTTATAAGCACTGAATACTGATTGAGCACCCCGTTCACTGGGAAGAACTCAAAGACTCTGCCAACTGCTCTACAGCACCCAGAGCACCCATGTGTAGCCGACTATGATGTCCAGCAGCATCCTGGGGATTCTGCACATTCTCAGGATGTCCAAGTTCAAGGTTTTAAGCAATTAAATTCAACCCTTGAAATTCACAGTTGCATTCAGGAAGTACCCACAGACCAGCTGACTTCTTATCACCAACAGAAGTGTGTATTACGTGTGCATCGACCACCAAATCCTCCCAAAAGATCAAGGCACCTCCGCATTGTATTTTTTTGCTTGTGTAACCCCGCAAACTGACATATTGTTGTTCTCGTCCACAGAGGAGGCCTATCAGAGTGGACAGGGAGTGCTGGTGCACTGCCAAGCAGGCGTCTCCCGTTCTGCGACCATCGTCATTGCCTACCTTATGAAGCACACCCTCATGACCATGACAGATGCCTACAAATATGTGCGGAGCCGCCGTCCTGTGGTGTCACCCAACCTCAACTTCATGGGTCAGCTTTTGGAGTTTGAGAGGGACCTCAACTCCGGGGTGACTCCCCGCATCCTGATGCCTAAACTTAGCGGCGTGGAGACGCAGGTGTGAGAAAGGTCAAAGGTCAGAAGCGCTTTGGGTTGCCACAGTTTAAAAGGGAGAAGAACTGAGATTAAAGTGGCATTAATATAATACAAGATGCAGCACATTTTAAGTGGGAGAAATATATGAAAGAAAAAAAAATGTTTTTGGTAATTTGTGCCCTTTTGATTTTGTGGAAGAGGAGACAAATCGATGGATGCTTCAACAACCAAACGGTTGATGAAGCATCGGCGTGCAGACAACTTGAAGTCATCCAGGATATTGTTTCTAGGATAATGTGCCAATATTTTGTATAGATTTGTTCCTTTTGTGTTTTGAGGCCACTTGTGTTCCTGTCGTTTGTATTCACAGCCCAGTGCAGCATCACTGCTGCTAATCATCACAAATGCATGCAGCACATGAGCACAAATATGAGGTCACCCTGTCACATTGTCCACAACACTGTTCTGATGTTTCTGCCACATGTAGCAACAGACTGCTTATTGCAACGCACTTTACTTTTTTCTTTCACGATCACCTAGTGTATCGCCCGAAAGATGAGAAGAATTTAACACACAGACCTCTCAGTCACGGATTTGCGTTAATATTTGCATTTAATAATTATGGGAACGTTGCAGTAGAGCTGCAGGGGCCTGAGGAGGAGCTGCCTGCCGGTGGAAATGTGTTGCGGTAGTTTTATTTTCAGTGTGTTGGCACAGAGAAAAGTGCTGCACATCTGCAATGCTGCTGCAAAAAGAAAAGACGTGCACCAGGTACAGCAGCAACAAGTGCAGCTGTCGCACTTTAATATGCAGGTTAATACACAGACATGAGGCCACTATAAACACATTTACGTATGAGCTTGTGCACCTCACTAATGACTGGACATGTGATTTGGCAGGTGTGTGTTTTTTCCTGCTGCTATGTGCTTTAACTAAGACCTTTTCCAACTGTGCATTTCTTATTTTGTAGCCGACTCATAAGAGAAGCACATTACTCTACACACTCTGGGATTTTTCAACTTGAACCCTATTTTTACATGGGGTTTTTTTGGGGGGGGGGAGGGGGGGGTGTCATCTTGCAGTATTTATTCACAACACAAGCACCATCATGGGTTAAACAGCTACTAAACAGCTAAACAGAATTTTTTTAAATGACTGATTATAGAGTTAGCCGCTTACCTTAACCTCCTTACCATTCGGTGGTGCTCCACTCCACTGACTCATTAAGGGGATTACATACATGTCAACCCCTTTGAGGGTCCACCTGTATAACCAAGTGATAAAATCCACAAAATCAACACAAAATGCTTATAACCCCCTAAATCACACCAAAATTAGTTTTATTACAGTGCACACAACCGCATAGTGGTATCACACAACTGGGGTTTTGTCCATATATTAACTAACACCAGGGATCTCCATAGGCTCTTTTATGGTGGAAGTCCTCCACAGTTAAATCCTCTTGCTCCACAGTAAAATTGCTTCCTGTCAATAAAATCAATGTCTACAAGTACATTGTAGATATTTTGTACAAACTCAATATATTTCCCGTGAATATAGTGTCACACAGCTGTTCTATTTTTACAGAAACAAGAACTCACAGAGTAACAGATCATTGCTCCTAACAATCTTTGGCCCTACCATCTGAGACTGCTCTGCCCTACGATTGGATATTGGAAAACCATGTGACGGTGAACCAATTCCAATTGGACGTTCACATTGCGCACGTCATCACACAGCTTCTATGAGGAGTACAAAGATGGTGGATGGTTGGCCGAAAGTCAGCAGAGTTAAGAAAAACAACAGTAAAAAAATAAATTTACAACAGAAAACCCTGAATATCCATAAGACTTTATTTGTACGTCCGTATGACTCTGAAACTCAGAAAAATCCGTATAATTTACAGACAATCCGCACAGGTTGACATGTATGGGGTTATGGTTCAGCAGGAATGAGCTCCTCATCAACAATCCACTTGCTGTGACTCAGTGAAGCACAGCGCCACATAATGCACAGTTGGCTAAGGTAAGCAGCTAACCGTACAATCAGCATTTTTTTTTTAATTTCTATTTAGTTAAGTAAACATGCACACACTGACCTCCATGGGGATCATTTCTATGCTATCAGGCAATTCTCATGACATTTTACCTTATTCAGTGGCAACAATAAGGGGATTGCATGACATTGTACTGATTAAATTTGTTTTTGTCCTGATTTAAGATGAACTCAAAAACATCTAAAAATAGAGCCTAGGTTGAAAAACACAGGTGTCCCCTCCTTTAATTCTACTTTTCCATGTTGTCTTAAAATGATTTCAACTGAAAGAGCTCTGAGATGGATTCATGATTGGCAACCGATGCCATCCTGGCTAGCTGGTTGGCTGATTTGTCAGTACTGACATCTAAAAAGTTATTTAAAAAATGTGATAAGGGGAAATCACTGCAAGAAGCAAGAACCTAGAAACTTTTTTCAAATATGGTTCTGCTTGATTTTTGTCTTTACTTTAAGAGGGATTGTTAAATGTTGATCTCACTGGCAGCATCCTGTCAGTTCTTCTTCCCCACAAGCAGTGACACTGCCAGAAAGGGAGTTCTCACAAAGTACCAATTTGAAAAACGGATTAATTAATCATTCCTCATATGTTATTTAAGATTATGTGTAGCACTGAAGCCAAATCTGGAGTGATGCTTTTGTGAGTGCAGATGGTTTTTCCAGAGCAAGGAGGCCATCATTTCTCCCAAACGGTTTTCTTCTGCCTTTGTATTCATACTTGCTCATGACTATGCATTATTCCTAAAGTGACGGCTTTGGCGTGAAGAGTGACGCGTCGTATTTCACTGTGACCTCTTAGACCTCTTGTACAACTGTCGTGCATGCTCGCATACAGGCTTGGGCTTATTTTAGCTGCTCTGTGGGTGTGGCAACTTTGTACATGATTGACATCTGTTATGATAAAACATGTTAGAAAGGGAGGGGTTTTTTCCAGGGTTTGCGGGGGGGGGGGGGGGGGGGGGGGGGGGTGCACAGAAACAGGCCCCGGTTTTCCATAATCCTGGTGAAGTGACTCTTTCCATTTTGTGTCAATCATGAAGGGACTTTTTTGTTTTGTTTTTTACTTTTGTTGTCCGTCTCCTCATCTGGGACCAATTGGGACCAATTTTCCAGGGGAGGACCCACTAGGAGCTAATGCCCCAGATGGCACAGGTCCGGAGATCACTACAGCTCCCTCCATTGATAAGGTATCAGTTCAGGGAAGGGAACGCCAGACGTGTGCATATTATTTCCTGCCATTTTCTAAACCTGCTTATTTGAGTTATGAGCAGTGTTGCTACAGTAACTTTGAAAAGTTACTTTATACGGTTACATGTTACAGTTACTTAACACAGTTACTTCATTAATAGCTGCAGACAACTTGTTGGCAGCTGCTGAATGTAACTAATAAAGTAACTAGGAATCTAAATTGGTTATTTTAAGATTATTCAGAAAAATAACTATTAGTTATTTTTCTGAATACTTAAGAGTAACTAAGTTAGAATACTAATTACCTTATTAGTTACATTACTTTTTTTATTTTTCTGAACAGTTAATCTTAAGAGTAATAAGTTAGATTACTAATTACCTTATTAGTTACATTACTTTTTTAAAAATTTGTTTCAATCAGCAAACTCATGCAATAACAGAAAATAAAGGAATGAATAGATAAAAAACAAACAAAGGAAAATACATAAAATACTGAAAAAAAAAACACGTAGCTGAGCGAAAAAGGTCAAGGCTGAAGCTACCTAGCTTTTAAATGCCATAACCCATTTATACCGTGTCAGTATTAAAAACAAAAGGGTTATTAGGGTTATTAGTGGTAAACAAATGGGTTATTACTTATTAGTTACAAGTTTTGGCAGCTGCTAATAAGTAACTGCAGAAAAGTAACTAAAAAGTAACTAAGAAAGTAACTTTTCAAAGTAACTGTGGCAACACTGGTTATGAGTCCGCGGGGGGGGGTGCTGATTTGCGGTGAGATTCAGGGTAAGCCCTGGACAGGACACCAGGTTACTGCAGTCCAACACCTGCGTGTCTTTGATGTGGGACAAAGCCAGAGCACCTAGAGGGGAACCCATGTTGAACTCCACACAGAAAGGACCAAGTTTGAAACGACCCCATGACCTTCTTGCTGTGGCACAACAGTGTTAACCACTAATCCACCTCTGCTACCCCCTACATATTATTTGCAGACAGAAATGAATTGAACAGTTGCTCCAATTTAACCCCAAATGGCTCAAAATCTTAAATTGTTTTACAGACAAGGCAAATTTTGACCATGATGGTGATCTAAAATTGCGAATTCTTTAGTAATAAGGACCAAAAAAGTTTAAAATTCAAGTTATGCCAAAGAGAATCCTTTTTATTACTAAATAATAAATGAATCGAATGGGAGTACACCTTTAAGTATGCCTGTAAATGAATTTGATAAATGGAGAACGATCTGTCTGTGACATTTTCAAAGTGATACACATTTTATTTTATTTATTTATTTATATTCAGTCATTTAGATTTGAACAGTTTGATATTTTTGCTAAGACTCAAATTAATATGTTGTCAAATATTGTGCATTGTTTAATCAAGAGTGAACCAGGAAAGGCTCAATTACTTATTTTAATGATAATTAATTCATTAATTATAGTACTATTACTACTGCTACTACTACTATAGGTCTACCTACTCACAGTGTTCTGATGCATGTTTATAAAACATTATTTTCAATGCCAGTTGTCCTTTTCCATTTTTGTTAGTCATGCAATCAACAAAAATGTACTTTGAAAAACCAAAATGCCTTTACTTTTGCCTTGAGTATTTTTGCCCTTAATCATGTTGTCGTGATGGATATAATTTTGTAATTTTTGCCTGTTGGATTTATTTGAAGCGACTGTGATACAGATTGATATTTTTATACGTGCACTGTGATTGAGGAGAGGCTGCAGCATGCCAGAGGATCTTCAGCGAAGCTTTTTTTTTCGCGTTTTGACAGTTTCACCACGTCGCTATTCCACATTCCTGGATTTACCTCTTGCCTCTGTTCCAGCTGGAGAAAGTCAGACTCACATGCTGTTTGTTTACCTTCCTGTTCTCTCTCCAGCTCAGCTCAGAGCAGATCAAATGCTAACTTTTTGAAGACTTGCTGTTGCTGATTTTTTTTTTTTTTTTTATTTATAAAGACTTTATATGCAAAATGGCCATTGACGTTGTTTCTTTAACTCCACGCTGTGTGCAGTTCAGGTGATGCTGACCTTAGACCTTTGTACTCGAGAAATGCAGTAGGATGAATATTAAAACATGGGAGGGCTTCCGTGTCTCCGTCAGTGTAGCTGTGAGTCAAAAATTATGCTTTGCACTGAAAAAAATTGAAAATAATTGTGAGTGGTTCATGTTTGTATGTATGATAACGTTTTGAGGACATTGTATATCTGAGCACTGCTCATTTGTGGACTCTTAATTAATCCTGTTTATATTTTATGACCTATTCTTAAACATTGTGTTACACCAAATATTGAATTCCTGATTATTGATTATGATTTGGTTATGCGACTGATGATACAAACAGAAGCAGATCGCCTCCCCTCATTACTGGTGGGGCTCAGAACTCTTCAGGTTTGACAGTGATTCTGGACATTTGTCCTCCCTGATGTCCCGCCTCCTTCAGAGACCCAGAACTCTTGTTATAACGTGACACCCTTTTGTCGCCCCGCCCCTTTCATAATGAACTGTCAAGCAGATGTAATATTTTCATATAGTGGTAACTGCTCCTTGTATTTAGACAAAGTTTCTACCTTCATGTACTGACGATACTCTTCATTATTCTCTGAGGGGCACTGTGATGAAAATGATGCTGCTATATCACAAAAACTACTCATTTGTCATGTTCAGCTGATGCAAAAGGCAGAATATCACTGAAGGTGGCAGTTACAATGTCTACCTAGTTACACTGAACGTGAACGTCATCGTCATTCATCATGTTTCAATGCAGTGGGTTGATTTCAATGTGACTGTGTCCATTACTGCAGGTCTTCCTTAACAATATGATAGGAAAGATTAAAAAAATGTCCGAAATGCAGAATACAAATATTTTTTTTTTTTTGTAAATCTTTGTTATTAGACACTGTGCAAAAATAAAGTGAGTTAGTCCAACTCAAATGAATTGAGAAGCACGAATGCCTTTTGCTACGTAACCTTTGTTAATTTCAATAACTAATATTATTGTGCATGTACAGTAACCTTTAAATTAACTGGAGCCTATAAATTTGAAATTCACACAAATTCCTGAACTGCCCAGCAGGTTGCACTGATCACCAGGTGGCAGCACAACCTGCGATGCATTTGTTTTCTTGCAAACTTTGTTTGCAAGAAAACAGGTTTTAGAACGTTCAAAGCCGTGTTCCATGTTAGCTATCAGTAATTTGCAGTAACAGCGAAAACATCTGGTACCATCTCCAGCCAAACACTTTATCTATACCTCAGTTACAGTTTTATGTTCTAGTTGGCTCATATTGCGATGTGTTCCTTTACATGGAGCATCTGGAACGTTTGAAACACAGGTGTTTCAATAGTTAAAAACTTTGAGGGCAAAGTTATATTGCCAGCCATCATTTTGCAGTTTGCCAAAACCTTATCTGGATCTATTGTGTAGTCATTTGGTCCATATTGTGATGTCTTTCATTTCATGGAGAATCTGGAATAATGTTCAAAATGCAGGTGTTTCAAGGGGTTCAAACCCTTTCAAAGCTGTGTTTGATGTTAGCCATCAGTAATTTGCAGTAACAATGAAAACATTTAACATTCTATCTATGCCTCAATTCCAGTTTTACTTTCCAATTCTGTGGTGTATTTTGGCCCATGTTGTGATGGCATCCTTTTCATGGAGCATCTGGAACAATGTTTGAAACATTTCAAAGCTGTGTTCCATGTTAGCCATCAGTAATTTGCAGTAACAACGAAAAGCTTTGGCACCATCCCCAGGCAAACATTGTATACACACTTCAATTCCAGTTTTACTTTCCAGTTCTATTATGTATTTTGGCCCATATTGTGATGTCTTCCCTTTCATGTAGAATCTGGAATAATGTTCAAAACACAGGTGTTTCAAGGTTTTCACAACTTTTCAAAGTTGTGTTCCATGTTAGCCATCGGTAATTTGCAGTAACGTCGAAAACATTTGGCACCATCCCCAGCCAAACATTCTATCTATACCTCAGTTTGTTTTTTGCCCATATTGTGATGTCTTCTTTTTCACAGAGCATCTGGAACAATGTTTGAAACATTTCAAAGCTGTGTTTCATGATAGCCATCAGTAATTTGCAGTAATAACAAATACTTTGGCACCATCCCCAGGCAAACATTCTATGCACACCTCAATTCCAGTTTTACTTGGCAGTTCTGTGGTGTATTTTTGGCCTATATTGTGATGGCTTCCCTTTCATGGAGAATCTGGAATAATGTTCAAAACACAGGTGTTTCAAGAGTTTCACAACTTTTCAAAATTGTGTTCCATGTTAGCCATCAGTAATTTGCAGCAACAACAAAAATTTTTGGTACCACCGTGAAAATTTCTAATCATGCTTTAATTCTGGTTTGATTGCATATTTTGTCTCTTATTTTCCCATGTAGTGGGCATCATGCTTCTTGTCACGGTTGCTAGTTCATCACAAACTAATGGGTTCATCCTCATTACGGATTCACAAAAAAAAAAAAAAAATCTTTTTTTTAAATTGCTCAAATTTGTTACATTTAATTCAATTTGTAAAACCTTGAATTAAAAATTTAATGTGAGAGAAACTAATAAATGTAGGTGCAACAAATTATAGTATTTTTTTTAAAGTTGTACCAAGTTTCATCTTTTTTTTAGTGTTCTTTTTGAAAGAAGAGTTTGTGTTACTGCTGCCTGGACTGATACAACTCAACTCATATTTCACTTGTATAAATTTTTGCTGTCCAAGTGCTACTCTCACAGGAAATATACATAATAGTTTTTATGTTTGAATTATATGTTAATGAGACTTAAAAAGTTGAAGGAAATTGATTTCCTCAAAGCACTTGAGTTGAACTAACTTTGTTTTTACAGTGCAGTGATGCTGCTTCTTCTGGAACCACGTACACGCTTTTATGTATTTTCTCAGCAGAAGCTTTGTTTCGGTTGGAGTGCAGTTTGCAGTTATGACTCCCACCTGATTTCAAAGTACATAAAAATGACGAGAGTCACATTTTTAAATTCTCTTGGAACCTTGAAAATAACATTTTTATAAGTTACACATTTATATGTCAAATTGCAATGCATAACGGTAACTGTGGGCCGGTGTGACCTGATGTCATGAAATATATCTGATGACACTAATTAACACAACAAACAGAGGATCCTTTTACATTTTATGGCTCCTTATACAGCAATTTACAGTACTGTGCAAAACTCTTAGGCATGCTAGGTTGCATTAAGCAAACATGCTGCAAATAAAAAGCTTCTAAATGTCAAATAATTAACAGTAAAGAGTGCAAAACAAACTAAAATAAATACCTTGTAGCTTCCCTTTATACGCTTATATATATATATATATATATATATATATATATATATATACACACACACACACACACACACACGAGGTCTGTCAATAAAGTATAGGTCCTTTTTATTTTTTTCAAAAACTATATGGATTTCATTCATATGTTTTTACGTCAGACATGCTTGAACCCTCGTGCGCATGCGTGAGTTTTTCCACGCCTGTCGATGACGTCATTTGCCTGTGAGCACTCCTTGTGGGAGGAGTCGTCCAGCCCCTCGGCGGAATTCCTTTGTCTGAGAAGTTGCTGAGAGACTGGTGCTTTGTTTGATCAAAATTTTTTCTAAACCTGTGAGACACATCGAAGTGGACACGGTTCGAAAAATTAAGCTGGTTTTCGGTGAAAATTTTAACGGCTGATGAGAGATTTTGAGGTGATACTGTTGCTTTAAGGACTTCCCACAGAGCGGGACGTCGTGCAGCGCTCCCAGGCGCCGTCGTCAGCCTGTTTCAAGCTGAAAACCTCCACATTTCAGGTTCTATTGATCCAGGACGTCGTGAGAGAACAGAGAAGTTTCAGAAGAAGTCGGTTTCAGCATTTTATCCGGATATTCCACTGTTAAAGGAGATTTTTTTAATGAAAGACGTGTGGACGGATTGCAGCGTCGGCTCGCAGCCGCTGCGACGCTCCGCCACAGGAAAAACACCTCTGTTGGAAGCCTTAAGGACAAGTTGGAACATGTCCAGCTGTTAAACAATTTCTCATATACTCACACTGAAAGCCATCAAAAGCCGCCTGGATTTTACAAATGGTTATCAACACGGAGGTGTTTTTCCTGTGCCGCCGCACCGCGTCGGCTGCGTCCTGACGCGCAGACCCGTCCGCACGTCTTTCATTAAAAAAAATCTCCTTTAACAGTGGAATATCCGGATAAAATGCTGAAACTGACTTCTTCTGAAACTTCTCTGTTCTCTCACGACGTCCTGGATCAATAGAGCCTGAAATGTGGAGGTTTTCAGCTTGAAACAGGCTGACGACGGCGCCTGAGAGTGCTGTGTGACGTCTCGCACCGTGGGAAGTCCTTAAAGTGACAGTATCACCTCAAAATCTCTAATCAGCCATTAAATTTTCACCGAAAACCAGTTTAATTTTTCGAACCGTGTCCACTTCGATGTCTCACAGGTTTAGAAAAAATTTTGATCAAACAAAGCGCCAGTCTCTCAGCAACTTCTCAGACAAAGGAATTCCGACGAGGGGCTGGACGACTCCTCCCACAAGGAGTGCTCACAGGCGAATGACGTCACCGACAGGCGTGGAAAAACTCACGCATGCGCACGAGGGTTCAAGCATGCCTGACGTAAAAAACATATGAATGAAATCCATATAGTTTTTGAAAAAAATAAAAAGGACCTATACTTTATTGACAGCCCTCGTATATACTAACGTTTGCCAGTTTGTAACACTTAAATTAATTACATTCATCCAAATTAAGTTAACAAGCTGGCATTAATATTAATTGTTAATTTCATTTGAATCAACTTAATTTATTTGTGTAACCAACTGGCACACTTTATCAGGATGATTAATTTTTTTTTTCCAGTATAAAACTAAAAATTTGGGGATGAATGATGCCGTGATTTTATTAAAACATTACATTGTTCATGTTGATTACTGTTTGTTGTCTATACCTAAGAAATCAAGTATTTATGCTATTTATTTACGATACTCATTTATTTATTAAAGCAGGCAAAATTCTAACATTTTATTTACATATGTATGTAGTTATTTAGAAAGTTAGCAATTTGAAAGTTTGAAATTTAGTTTTATATGGAAATGTTTGTATTAATACAGGCACAGTGGTTTAGTGGTTAGCACTGATACCTCGCAACAAGAAGGTTGTGGCATCGTTTCCTGGCCTTTCTGTGTGGAGTTTGCATGGTGTCTGTGTGGGTGTGCTCTGGTTTCCTCTCAGAATCAAAAACATGCTTATTTAGAGTCAAAAACATGCTTATTTAGGGTCTGCTCCTGACCAAGACAAGAGTCTCTACATCTGGAGTTGGTCCCCGGGTGCCGGACTGTGGCTGCCCACTACTCTTAGTGGTTTGATTGTGTCTAACTGTAATTGGGATGGTTAAATGCAGAGGATAAATTTTGTTGTATGTATGTATATGTACAATAAAAACTGTATTATTGTTATTATTATTATGAAAACACATTGAGATCAGCAGGAGCCTTTGACTTTTGTGCAGTACTGTGTATTCCTGTGACACTGTATTTTGGACTTCCATTATATCCTCAAAGTAAACAAATTTTAAAAATTGTCATTAAAATAATCTTGTAGCACAACATAACATGTAAAAGCAGGTCTGTTCTGAGATGATCTCCTCGAAGGTTTCAGGATTATCATCTCCCATCGCTGCTTGCATGCAGACAGAACCTCCAAATGTAATCTGAAACGTCACAACTGCAAAATGTTTGGACACCAGCAGGACGTCAGCTTAGGTTTTCTGCTGCATCGCCTCTGTTTCCACTCAGACAGGAACGGAGATGCAGCTGATTTATTTGCATGATGTCAAAAGCCCTTCCAGATGGAACAGTTGTGCAACAGTTCTGCAGCATTAAGTCTTTTCTATGCATAAAGTTCATTTTTGGAGAATTCCCATGTGAAATGATCGACACCCCACATTAATCAGCATCATTGATGCATTGATGAAATGAATGATTTTCCATCATATGATTTTATTGGGTGTAGCTGATTTATAACATCCCAAACTGTGCAGTTCAAAACCTGGTGACTGGATTGTGTCGTTGTTCTCCGTGTTCATTTCTAGTAAACACATTCAAACTGTCTCTTTTCATAATGATGATAATAAAAAATAAAAAGTGCAATAATGCAAATGTGTCTCAAGTTTTAATTTTATTTTATTTATTTATTTATTTATTTATTTTTTTGCTGCAGCAGCAGCAGCAGCAACAGCAGCACATATTGCAGATAAGTAAAGCCAGCCTCATTCAGTGTGCTCTAAATGAAATCAGAGTGTGTGTTTGGAAATTATCGAACAGTTAGTTTAGCGTCGATGGAACTGGCCAGTTGCTCTTGATGACTCAGATTATGGCGCCTGCACAGTTCTGCTTTGCTCATTACATAAGTGCTGGTTTGGGTTTGTGATGGAGCTCCCGGCAGGCAATCAATCTGTGAAAAAGGTTCAAACAAACTCACTGTCTGCTAATAAAGTGGTTCCTCATATTTCTTAGTGGAATGAATACTGATTTTATTTGTATTTATTTATTACCTCCGCCAATGAAGGTGGAGGAGGTTATGTTTTCACTCCTGTTTTTTTGTTTGTCTCGTTGTCAACAGCTTGGAGCCCACAATTTTTCATATATCATTATGAAATTTTTTGTGATGATTCATATGCTGATAGGCAAGAACTGATTAAACTTTCAAGGTCAATTGTCAAAGTCAGGAAAAATCTTAGAAAATTGGAAAAATTCCTATGTTTTTCGAGGTCAGTGGCACAAAATGGCAGGACACAAATGCAAGCCTCAGACACAGGCGAGTCACTTCTTAAAAGGTTTTACTGTGGGTACTTGCAGGGTTCAGTACACAAGAAGGCAATCCAAAAACGGCAACAGTATCAAATTCATCAGTCAAGGGCATCCTCCAAAAAACATGCTGAAGGTAAAAAAAAAAGTATGGCAATCAAGACAAAATTCAGAAGACAAGGGCTGGAAGCAAAGGCTGTGAGGCATGACATTCTGGTGGAGAATAGGTGGACAAGGTGAGGTTTAAATACAGGGAAGTGATGAGCATGCAATGAGGAACAGGTGTGAGGGAAAGATCCAGGGTGTGGGAGTGGAAAGACAGAGGGACACGCCCACCACAGATCATCAAATGACAGACGAGAAAGCAATGCAGTTAGACCCAAGCAGAAAAATTACAGAAAAACATAAGACATCATAGTCCCAATTGTGACAACGTTAAACACTGAATGGATTTTCAAAAATCATAACTCTGTCAAAAAAGATCAAATTACTTTCATATTTGAGAGTGTTGTGTAGGATTGTATCCTTTATCAAATGATAAAGTTTGATCCAGATGTGAGCCAGATTACAGATTTTGTTCCCATTTAAACTTAACATTGAAACCCCATTTAATGCATATTTTACATTATATCTTAATAAAACGTGCCCCAATCACTCTCCTATATGAAAGTGAGGTGCAACCTGGCACTCACTATCACCTGTCAAAGTTTGATCTGGATCTGATCCAGACTGTGAATTTTGTGGACATTTGAATTCAAAAATGAAAAGCCCATTTGGTGAACATTTTGCATTATACGAGTATCTCAATCAAAGGTGCCTCAATCACTCTCATTTTTCTGTTATGGATTTATCTACACCACCAAAATTGGATGGAGGTTTGAATTTTATGCCTGTTTCTTTCTCTTCCAGTTATCAGTCGGAAACCAAATGCCAAAAAATATATAAAAAGTCACTTCTATCAGGACTTTGACCTTGAACATTTTTTCCAAGGTAAAATTTTTGTGGGAACTGGTGTTGGCAGAGGTTTGCACTCTACGATTGCAGTGCTCTGGTTTATTTTTGGTATCCTGGCTGCAGGTGTATCGGTTTGTCACCTCCACCCTGCACTCTGTGGTGCCCTGCTGTAAGTTATTTACAGAATACACTGTACTCGTACTTATAAATAAAATACAAATTGCCCTCATGAGTGTAGAAAAGCGGTCAAAGTGCAGGTGTTTTGTACAACAGCATGATGGACCGCAGAAAATCATCCTGGGGTTATTATGGTGAATTATGGTGGCTGTTTACAACAGTTCTGGAACATATTTCCTGTTACAAAGCTGCTGTTTACTGAACGTGGCCACTCAGGGCCACATGATGCAGTTTGTTTTTCATTGCCTTATACCCTCTAAAATGCAGTGAATGAACAGATGAATGAATGAGTTGATCCCCTCCAGTTTGTTAACAATAACTCAGAAACAATAAATTCCATCATTTTGTAAGTCACCAGATTAAAAGCACATATAATGAGGACAAACTCTTTGCATCTGTTGAACTTTGATGCTCCAAATCTATCTAAAAACCAACTTTGTTTTGCCTGTGTAATATACCATAGGTGTGTCTGCCACCTGCTGGATGGCAGGGATTAAATTTCTCCATTGCTATGATGGAGTCCTTTCACTTGGGCTGCCATGGGGGGTTTGTGCTGACGCTGTCCTGATGCAAAATCAAGGCTGGATGTAAGATATAAAATTTACGTTCAAACATTGATTTTCCAGAATAACGTCTCTATTTTGTTTTTCTCCTGGCAGCGAGTCCCTGAGCCTGTTCCTCTGTGTCCTGCCTGCACTGTGTGTGTGTGTGGGGGGGGGGGGGGCTGTTCGAATGTCTCAGCACTGTGGTGAGACACAGCAAGCAAAGACCAAACATATTTTTAAACTTTTCTTTCAAAGTCTGCTCTGAGTGTCCTCGCTGTGTTTAAACTAAAAACAGCTGCAGACCCGTGATGCATAACAAAAACATTAACACGTTTTTTTTTTTTTCCCAAAATACACCTAAAATCTCTCTGAGGACAGCATGATACGCTGATAAAACCTTCTTACCTCTCAGTCAGATCAAGCTCTTCACATAAATACACAAATTCTTGATTGTTCCTGCTCAGACTACAAACCAGGGGTGAATCCAGACAGAAAGAGGGTGTTGTGGGGGGATGGGCCCTCCACAAATCCCTCTTGATTAAAGGTTTGCTTTTGAAGACATTTTTTATACTGCTACTAATTCTAATAATAATAACAATAATAATTTTAACAACTAAATGTAAACTTAAACTTAAATCAGTATTACTCTGGGACTATGTTTTACTGTAGTTCTGGACTAAGTTTAATATCTAAACTCGGGCAATACTTTGTTTGGGGTTCTAGCTTTAAAATCAGGTCAGTTAAGATGAGGGAAGTCAAAAATATGAAAATGGTTAGTAATCTTGCAGTTAGTAATCTTATCAAACATGTAAGTTGTGATATTAATTTTGGATAAAGGCAAAGAAAAGGTGAAAATGTGCAAAACAAAATACAAATACAACACACATTAAGCAGGATAACTAAACTGGGGTGGATTGGGGTGAGAAAATAGTCATCAAAAGACTTTCCAGAATGCAACCCTGGACATCAAAACCAAAATTTTCTCCCTGCTGACAAAAGTCCACTTTAAAAAAAAAAAAAAAAAAAAAAAAAAACAGACCGCCCGTCCCATTTCAAATCCTGGTTACAGGCCCGAGATTTTAATTTGTATTGAATGATGTAAAAGCTGTAAAATATGTCCCTTTAAAATGGGTTTATGCTGAAGTATTTCAATAACGTGGAGGTTAAAGTCTTTTTAGAATATGCTGCATTAGAAAAGAGCAGCAGTGGTTAGTGAGTGAAAAGTAATCTGGTTCAGCAGGAGAACAATTTGCTGTTTTCTGTCTCCACCGTGTTTTATCTTAAACACTGGGATTCGACTGCAAAAGGGTTAAGGTCGATGGTGTACAGCTTATGATTTGGATGTGAAAAAAAATTCAGTCAAGATTTATTTATTTATTTTTGCTTTAATCCCTGTGGATGGTAAATTCAACTATTCAGACTCAGGAACCTAGATAATTTGATGAAACATTTTTTTTCTATAGATATATTTTTTAAAATTGAAAGTCAGTCTTTGGGGCTTTTCCTGCCCTGCCATCAGAAGAAGGCAGGGCTGGAGCGTACCCCCAGCATTAGACAGTGATCAACTGGTGGCAGTGGGGTGGAGGAGGGCGCAGGCCAGGCCAACAACCTGGACATCACACAAGGACCAACAGGTGGTGGTCAAGTGGATGAGGCAGAATCATGATTCGTGACCCCGGCAACAGACAGGGATCAACAGATCGTGGCTGGGTGGAGGAGGCTCAGTCTTAGTCAGCGACTGCAGTCAACAGAGATGTGAGTCAGGATTGACATTTTTAAATGGCTTTGACGTTTCCTATTGGTTGAGGTTGTGGCCCCTAACTTGTGGACCACCAGCTTCTAATTACAGATGCACCTGCTACTATTTAGACAAATCTGAATGGAAGCTTGAAATCTGAGTCTTCCTGGTAGAACCTGTGCTACACTACATCTCTAAAACTTGCATGTATGTAATACATACAATAACAGTGTTTACTTCTGGCTTGTGATCCTGCATCTAGATTAATGCACTTCTGCTGTCAACATATGTGCTGTTTTGAAGTTGCATGTGGCTTGAAAAGAGCTTGTTTCTTGATTTCTTTCATTTCAAGCCTAGGTCTGGTGGCCTGCACAAAGGTCACCCACCACTGCTGGCTTAACAAGTGGTTACATTCTAAAACTCAAATAACACAGTAGTAAATCCACAAAAGAGGTAAGAAAAGAAAAAGAAAGCAAGGTAGAGGTGGAATGAGGTATACTGAATGTGGTTTGGGTGAGAGAGAGCGTTTCTGCTCTGAAATTTACTACATCAGAGAAATATATCATTCTTATATGGCTGCTGCGTGTGTTTAGTCATAGGCAATGAAGTAAGTAAACGTAAATAAATGAGTGTTGTGTGAATATATAAATGTTGGGTCCATGGGCTACATTTAGTTTGCCAACCCTTTGTTTTGGCCCACCCTGAAAAAAGTAAATCTTGAATCAACTTTTTAAAATTACTCTATTTTCTTAGATCTAAATGTATCTCTGGGGTCCTCAACATGCCAGATTGTCAAAAGGCCCAAGTTTGCATTTCACTTGTGCTGTTAGAGAGTGTCGGCTTGGACATAGTGACAACTTGGCGTGTTGAGGACCAAGTGACTGGAGAAGGCAGAGGACAAATCCATGCTTCAGATAGATGGTTACTTTTGAGAGATGGGGATGGACTGGTTGTCTACCTGGCTGAGTGTCATCGAGGACCCAAAGTGGTCCACGATGTGGTTCAAGCTCCCAGACCTGACTTTTTCCATTTTCACTTGTTTGGTGCACTAAGGTCTGATGCTCTGCAAAGAAAAACATTATTGTTAAACAGATGAAAAATTATGGTGTTGATTCTTTTGGAATCTTATTTTAGATTTAGAATGTTAATTTTCTACTGTTTAGAATGTTAATTTTCTATAAAATAATAATTAATTATACTGTAATTGTATGTAGTTCACACACTTATTTTTCCCATATCTGCTCTTAATGTTCTATAAAATAATAATTAATTATATTGTAACTGTATGTAGTTCACAAATTTATTTTTCCCATATCTACTCTTAATTTTCTATAAAATAATAATCAATTATAATTGTATGTAGTTCATACATTTATTTTTCCCATATCTGCTCTTAATGTTCTATAAAATAATAATTAATTATATTGTAACTGTATGTAGTTCACAAATTTATTTTTCCCATATCTACTCTTAATTTTCTATAAAATAATAATCAATTATAATTGTATGTAGTTCATACATTTATTTTTCCAATATCTGCTCTTAATTTTCTATAATAATTTATTATATTGTAATTGTACGTAGTTCACAAATTTATTTTTCCCATATCTGCTCTTAATTTTCTATAAAATAATAATCAATTATATTATAATTGTATGTAGTTCACACATTTATTTTTCCCATATCTGCTCTTAATTTTCTATAAAAATAATAATTAATTATATTGTAACTGTATGTAGTTCACAAATTTATTTTTCCCATATCTGCTCTTAATTTTCTATAAAATAATAATTAATTATATTGTAACTGTATGTAGTTCACAAATTTATTTTTCCCATATCTGCTCTTAATTTTCTATAAAATAATAATCAATTATAATTGTATGTAGTTCATACATTTATTTTTCCCATATCTGCTCTTAATTTTCTATAATAATTTATTATATTGTAATTGTAAGTAGTTCACAAATTTATTTTTCCCATATCTGCTCTTAATTTTCTATAAAATAATAATCAATTATATTATAATTGTATGTAGTTCACACATTTATTTTTCCCATATCTGCTCTTAATGTTCTATAAAATAATAATCAATTATATTGTAACTGGATGTAGTTCCCACATTTATTTTTCCCATATCTCCTCTTAATTTTCTATCAAATAATAATCAATTATATTGTAACTGTATGTAGTTCCCAAATGTATTTTTCCCATATCTGCTCTTAATTTTCTATAATAATTAATTATATTATAATTGTATGTAGTTCACACATTTATTTTTCCCATATCTGCTCTTAATTTTCTATAAAATAATAATTAATTATATTGTAATTGTATGTAGTTCACACATTTATTTTTCCCATATCTGCTCTTAATTTTCTATAAAATAATAATTAATTATATTATAATTGTATGTAGTTCACACATTTATTTTTCCCATATCTGCTCTTAATTTTCTATAAAATAATAATTAATTATATTGTAATTGTATGTAGTTCACACATCTATTTTTCCCATATCTGCTCTTAATTTTCTATAAAATAATAATTAATTATATTATAATTGCATGTAGTTCACACATTTATTTTTCCCATATCTGCTCTTAATTTTCTATAAAATAATAATTAATTATATTGTAACTGAATGTAGTTCACACATTTATTTTCCCTATATCTGCTCTTAATTTTCTATAAAATAATAATTAATTATATTATAATTGTAAGTAGTTCCCAAATGTATTTTTCCCATATCTGCTCTTAATTTTCTATAATAATTAATTATAATTGTATGTAGTTCACACATTTATTTTTCCCATATCTGCTCTTAATTTTCTATAAAATAATAATTAATTATATTGTAATTGTACGTAGTTCACACATCTATTTTTCCCATATCTGCTCTTAATTTTCTATAAAATAATAATTAATTATATTATAATTGCATGTAGTTCACACATTTATTTTTCCCATATCTGCTCTTAATTTTCTATAAAATAATAATTAATTATATTGTAACTGTATGTAGTTCACACATTTATTTTCCCTATATCTGCTCTTAATTTTCTATAAAATAATAATTAATTATATTATAATTGTATGTAGTTCACGCATTTATTTTTCTCATATCTGCTCTAATTAATTGAAATATATAGTTCACACATTTACCTTTCCCATATCTGCTCTTAATTTTCTATAAAATAATAATTAATTATATTGTAATTGTACGTAGTTCACACATCTATTTTTCCCATATCTGCTCTTAATTTTCTATAAAATAATAATTAATTATATTATAATTGCATGTAGTTCACACATTTATTTTTCCCATATCTGCTCTTAATTTTCTATAAAATAATAATTAATTATATTGTAACTGTATGTAGTTCACACATTTATTTTCCCTATATCTGCTCTTAATTTTCTATAAAATAATAATTAATTATATTATAATTGTATGTAGTTCACGCATTTATTTTTCTCATATCTGCTCTAATTAATTGAAATATATAGTTCACACATTTACCTTTCCCATATCTGCTCTGAACTTTCTATAAAATAATAATGAATTGAAATGTAATTGCATGTAATTGCCACACCATTTATTTTTTGAACGTCTGCTCTCAACAGCTGTGTGGTTTTGAAGTTACATGAAGTTTTGTTCGTCAGTTTGTGTCATTTCCAAGGCCGAGGTTTAGCCACATACTGCTGCTGCCACATTACCTAAATACTGAGGTGTAGATTGAAACTGTGTGTTCTGGGTCGAAATTCAGCGGATGATGATGTCAATCAAACTGTCCCAATTTTCAGGACACAGAAGCCCTCGAGAAGCCCATGGCAGTCATTAAATTCTCATTAATTACACATTACTGAGCAATTAAAACACAATTAGTAAAGGATTAGTTAATTTTAACACTGATTGTGATTAAACATGAGTACCTCACATCATAAATGATGTTTGAGCTCTTCCCACTAAACATTGTTGGATTTAGGCAGCAATCTGTGCTTTATTATTATTACTATTATTATTAAAAGTTGACTCTAAAAATGTTTCACTCCTTTTTCACTTCAGTGTTTGTTTTGTGTCTTAACAGGTGGTAATTATGTCTCCCTCTAATGAAATGATTAATTTGTTGATTACAGTTTCCTTCACTTATTACTGCAGAACAGAACCTGCAGAGATGAACATCTGCTGAACGTTTTACAGAAACTCAAGTTTGCACCTGCTGCCATTTATTTATTTATTTTCATTTTTTGTCTGCATTCCAAACAGCAAACTGCCTTTTGAAATATTCTCCCATTAACTTCTCCTTCATCTCAGAAACAGTGGGTTAGTATGACTATTATAAGTTTTGTTTGAACTTTCTCATTTAGTATGAGCCATGCTGTGATATCCATTACAGCATATATATATATATATATATATATATATATATACATACACGCGTGTGTACATATATATAATTGAATTGAATTTATTTATTTATCACAACTGAGCAACAACAAAGGCAATAACAGAACATAAAAAACAACGTACGAAAACCCGTGTGGCTGAAAGGGTGAAGGGAGAAGCAAAGCTTATAAGCAGCCTCCCCTTATACCATTAAAAATAAAGAATGTATATATACATATACACACATATACATATATACACATACATACATATAGACATATACATACAAACCTACACATACGTATGGTCATAATAACTGTACAAGAAAAGAGAGAAAAAAAGAAAAAGTACATAAACAATTTAACTTAATCACAAAATTTCAAAACACAACCAAACAAGTAAGAGTGAACAGTGACAAAATATAAACCTAATCCTTCAACCTATAATGGGTAAATATATTCTGTTTGTAAAGCCTTTTAAAACCAACCAATGTACCAAGTATTTTAATATTATCAGGACAATTATTCCAAATATTAACACCCCTGACGGAAACACAATGACTTTTAACAGTAGTACGGATCTTCAATTTCTCAAATAATAATGTTCCTCTCAAACAGTAGCTGGAGTCTCTCATTTTAAACAGATTCTGGACATGTAGAGGCAAAAGCTTATTTTTAACTTTATACATAATCTGTATTGTAATATAATCAACCAAGTCCCAGAATTTTAAAATTTGCAGACAAGCAAATAACGAATTTGTTGGCTCTCGATATGGTTTATTACTGATAATTCTTATAGCTTTCTTTTGCAACAGAAAAACTGGTTTAGTATTAGTTCTGTATGTATTTCCCCAAACCTCGACACAATATGTCATATATGGGACAAGTAATGCATGATATAAAGTGGTCAATGCATGTTGGGTGAGGACGTCCTGGGCTTTGTGCAGAATTGCAATGGCTTTTGACATTTTAGTTTTAACATAGTTAATATGTCTTTTCCAGCTTAATCTATCATCAATATGAACACCAAGAAATTTTATATCTGTTACAATTTCAATATCATGTAGTAATAGTTTTTTACTTAAATTCCTGGTCTTATTCCCAAATATCATACACTTAGTTTTACCAAAATGGAGTGATAATTTATTTAAATCAAACCATTTTTTAAATTTATGTAATTCGTTCTCCATCTTGTCCGGGAGCTGTCCCAAATGATCCCCACTACAAAACACAGTCGTATCATCCGCAAATAAAATACAACTTACATACTTAGAAACCAAACATATATCATTAATATACAAAAGGAACAACAGTGGCCCAAGGACTGAACCCTGGGGCACCCCACAAGTAATCTTCAAAAACTCAGAATTTGTCCCACCAAAGTGGACACACTGATACCTACTATATATATATACACATATATATATATATATATATATTTGGCCTCTCTTCATTGGCTTCCTGTTAATTCTAGAATAGAATTTAAAATTCTTCTTCTTACTTATAAGGTTTTGAATAATCAGGTCCCATCTTATCTTAGGGACCTCTTAGTACCATATCAGCCCAACAGAGCGCTTCGCTCTCAGACTGCAGGCTTATTTGTAGTTCCTAGGGTTTGTAAGAATAGAATGGGAGGCAGAGCCTTCAGCTTTCAGGCTCCTCTCCTGTGGAACCAGCTCCCAATTCAGATCAGGGAGACAGACACCCTCTCTACTTTTAAGATTAGGCTTAAAACTTTCCTTTTTGCTAAAGATTATAGTTAGGGCTGGATCAGGTGACCCTGAACCATCACTTAGTTATGCCGCTATAGACTTAGACTGCTGGGGGGTTCCCATGATGCACTGAGTGCTTCTTTCTCTTTTTGCTCTGTATGCACCACTCTGCATTTAATCATTAGTGATTGATCTCTGCTCTCCTCCACAGCATGTCTTTTTCCTGGTATCTCTCCCTCAGCCCCAACCAGTCCCAGCAGAAGACTGCCCCTCCCTGAGCCTGGTTCTGCTGGAGGTTTCTTCCTGTTAAAAGGGAGTTTTTCCTTCCCACTGTCGCCAAGTGCTTGCTCACAGGGGGTCGTTTTGACTGTTGGGGTTTTTCTGTAATTATTGTATATATATATATATATATATATATATATATATATATATATATATATATATATATATACGAGGTCTCTTAGATAATAAACCGACCCTTTTATTTTTTTTTTTAAACTATATGGATTTGAATGACATGCGATTACACCAATCATGCTTGAACCCTCGTGCGCATGCGTGAGTTTTTTCACGCGTGTCGGTGACGTCATTTCCCTGTGGGCAGGCCTTGAGTGAGATGTGGTCCCGCCGTCTTGGCTGAATTCCTTTGTTTCACACGCTGCTCGAGACGGCGCGCGTTGCTTTATCAAAATTTTTTCTGGACCTGTGAGGAATATCCGAGTGGACACTATTCGAGAAATTAAGCTGGTTTTCTGTGAAAAGTTTAACGGCTGATGAGAGATTATGGGGTGTTTCTGTCGGTGTAAGGACTTCCCACGGAGCGGGACGTCCTGCAGCGCTTCCAGGCGCTGTCGTCGGCCTGTTTCGAGCTGAAAACATCCTAATTTAAGGCTTAATTCACCCAGGACATCGTGAGAGAACAGAGAAGATTCAGAAGAGGCCAGCATGAGGAATTTATGCGGACATTCCACTGTTTAAGGACATTTTTTTAATGAAAGACGTACGCGCAAATTCGCCGAGTCGTTTCCGTGACGACTCGGCAAATCTGTGTGCGCTGCGACAGGAAAAACACCTCCGTGTTGAAAACCATTTGTAGAATTCAGGCGGCTTTTAATGGCTTTCAACAAGTGAGTAACTGAGAAATTGTTTAACAGCTTGGGCATGTTCCAACTTGCCCGTTAAGATTTCCAACGGAGGTGTTTTTCCTGCCGCGACCCCCCGCGGTCGGGTCCAGCCCGACATGTGACTCTGCCCGCACGTTCTTTCATTACAAAATGACCGTTAACAATGGAATGTCCGAATAAACTCCTCATGCCGACTTCTTCTGAAAGTTCTCTGTTCTCTGACGACTTACTGCGTCAACAGAGCCTGAAATGTGGACGTTTTCAACTTGAAACGGCGAGACGCTGCCGCCTCGAAGCGCAGATCGCCGTCAGGCGCCGTGGACCGTCCTTAAAGCGACACTACCAGACCAAAATCTCTCATCAGCCGTTAAAATTTTTACCGAAAACCAGCTGAATTTATTGAATGGTGTCCACTCAGTTGTGCCTTACAGTTTTGAAAAAATTTTTATCAAACAAAGCAACAGTCTCTGAGCCATTCCTAAACAATGAAAAAAATCGACGAGCGGGTGGACGACTCCTCACTCAAAGACTGCCCACAGGCGAATGACGTAACCGACAGGCGTGAAAAAACTCTTGCATGCCCACGAGGGTTCAAGCATGTCTGATGTAATCACACGTGATTCAAATCCATATGGTTTTTGAAAAAAATAATAAGGTCGGATACTTTTCTAATAGACCTCGTATATATATATATATACATACACAGTGAGGCAAGTATTTGATCCACTGTCGATTTTGCAGGTTTTCCCACCTACAAAGAATGGAGAGGTGTGTAAGTTTTATCGTAGGTTCACTTCAACTGTGAGAGACAGAATAAAAAAAAAAAACAATTCAGAAAAATCACATTGACACCAGGGACAAAACTGTAGACCTGCACAAGGCTGGGATGGACTACGGGACAACAGGCAAGCAGCTTGGTACAAGACAACTGTTATGATTATTTATTAGAAAGTGGAAGAAACACAAGATGACTGTCAATCTCCCTCGGTCTGGGATTCCATGCAAGATCTCACTTTGTGGGGTAAGGATGATTCTGAGAAAGCTCAGAACTACACAGGAGGACCTGGTCAATGACCTGAAGAGAGCTGGGACCACAGTCACAAAGATTACATTAGTAACACATGATGCTGTCATGGTTTAAAATCCTGAAGGGCAGCAAGGTCCCCCTGCTCAAGCCAGCACATGTCCAGGCCAATTTGAAGTTCACCATTGACCATATGGATGACCCAGAGGAAGCATGGGAGAAGGTCATGTGGTCAGATGAGACCAGAATAGAGCTTTTTGGAATCAACTCCACTTGCCATGTTTAGAGGATGAGAACAACCCCAAGAAAACCATCCCAACTGTGAAGCATGGGGGTGGAAACATCATTTTTGTTGGTGCTTTTCTGCAAAGGGGACAGGATGACTGCACCATATTGAAGGGAGGATGGATGTGGTCATGTATTGCGAGATTTTGGCAAACAACCTCCTTCCCTCAGTAACAGCATTGAAGATGGGTCAAGCTGGGTCTTCCAACATGACAATGACCCCAAACACACAGCCAGGGCAACTAAGGAGGGGCTCTGTAAGAATCATTTCAAAGGTCCTGGAGTGGCCTGGCCAGTCTCCAGACCTGAACTCAATAGAAAATCTTTGGAGGGAGCTGAAACTCCAAACCTGAAAGATTTGGAGAAGATCTGTATGGAGGAGTGGACCAAAATCCCTGCTGCAGTGTGTGAAAACTACAGGAAACGTCTGACCTCTGTAATGGCAAACAAAGGTTTCTGTACCAAATATTAAGGTCTGTTTTTCTATTGTATCAAATACTTATTTCATGCACTAAAATGCAAATTAATTATTCAAAAATCATACACTGTGATTTTCTGATTTTTTTAGATTCTATCTCTCACAGTTGAAGTGTAGTACCTATGATAAAACTTACAGACCTCTCAATTCTTTGTAGGTTGTAAAACTTGTAAAACTGACAGTGGATCAAATACTTATTTGCCTTACTGTGTGTGTGTATATATATATATATATATATATATATATACACACACACACACTTATGTATATACACCGGCCACTTTATTAGGTACACCTGTTCAATTGCTTGTTATCACAAATAGCTAATAGCAGCAACTCAGTGCATTTAGGCATCTAAATGTGGTGGAGATAAGTTGTTGAAGTTCAAATTGAGCATCAGAATGGGTAAGAAAGGGGATTTAAGTGACTTTAAATGTGGCATGGTTGTTGGTGCCTGTCAAGGATTTTATATAGTTCATGCTCTTATTATCATTTATTTTCTTTAGTTTATGCTTATATTATTATTATTTATTTTCTTATTGTTTATGCTTATTATTTTTTCCTCTTTGTGAGAAGAGGAGGTTTTAGAAAGAAAGACTTGTTGTCTGCATTCTTCATGATTGAGCAAACTATTTTTCATTTTTGCCTTATCCTGCTTTGACGAGCCACAAGGCTCATGTTGCAGGAATGGAAGGTTTCAGCCATTACCTCGCTTTGCTATCACCCTCTTGCAGACATGACTCATGTGTAACCTCTCCCGAGTGTCCTTGTTTGTTTTTTCTCATGTTGAACTAAATAAAAGGCTGGGCCAGAGGAGGAGATTTTAGGAGAGCTTTGTAGCTGAGCACTTACAAGCTGCTTCATTGTTCTCCTCCTCTGCGCAAAGCAAAAAAAATATATATATATTTGTCTCTCTCTGACTGGTTTCTTTTCAGTGTTTGTGCCTCTCATTTCTTTAAAAACAGGGTGCAAACTCAACAGTGCCAGACAGCCTGGTCTGAGTATTTCAGAAACTATTGATCTGCTGGGTTTTTCACACACAACCATCTCTAAGGTTTACAGAGAATGGTCCAAAAAACAGAAGGTATCCAGTGAGTGGCAGTTGTGTGGATGAAAATGCCCTGTACTGTCCAACCCAGTACTAGCAAGGTGTACCTAATAAAGTGGGCTGTCTGAGGCATTCTTGTAGCAGCTGATTTTGGGAAGGGGTGGGGGTGGCGTATTTCTGATCTATTCATGGATGTTCCTCATCTCATCTTGCACTCTAAAAAATGAACCACTGTCTCAGTGAGAAAAAGTGATATAACAATTTGCATAGATTTTTAAAAGTCAACAAGGCCTATGATGAAAGCTATACCATTTCTACTGTGAAACACAGAGGTGGTTCGCTGATGTTTTGGGGGATGTGTGAGCTACAAAGGCACAGGAAACTTGGTCAAAATTGATGGCAGCATGAATGCAGCATGTTATCAGAAATTACTGGAGGAAAATTTATACTCATCAGCCTAAAAGCTGCACATAGGACGTACTTGGACCTTCCAACATGACGACGATCCAAAACAGAAGGCCAAGTGGACCTGTGATTGGCTACAGCAGAATAAAGTTAAGATTCTGGAGTGGCCATCTCAGTCTCCTGACCTCAATATCATTGAGCCACTCTGGGAGATCTCAAACATGCAGTTCATGCAAGACAGCCCATGAATTTACAAGAACTGGAGGCTTTTTGCCAAGAAAAATGGGCAGCTTTACCATCAGAGAAAAAAGAGCCTCGTCCACAACTACCACAAAAGACTCCAAGCTGTCATTGATGTTAAAGGAGGCAATAAATGGTATTAAGAATTGGGGTATGTAAACTTTTGGTAGTTTCTGTTGTCATTATGATTAAAAAAATTAAACGCAAAAGTATTGAGGGCTGACCTTCCTTTTACTTTTGAGGTATTTTATTTTGGAAAACTTGAGGTAAATAATAAGAATTATCTCAACAATAAGTTCAGAATCATGCTTTTAGCAGGGAAAAAGGGGATCACCAAAATGTGGATGAAGGAAGAGGCGCCGAAATTTGAAAATTGGATAGAGGTGATGCACAGTATATATTGTATGGAGAAATTGACATTTTATTTGAGATTTGAGGAAGAAAATTTGAGAAAATATGAAAGGGATGGTTAGCGGTTGAAAAGTCAATAAGATCTGATTTTATATAAATCTATATTTCCCCATGTTGTTCAGCTACATGTTGTTTTATTTTTACTTTGTTTTGTCTTTACTTGAAAAAAATGGATGTTATGTGTGGATGAAAGGAATACATTGTAAATTGTATGTACAGCTGTCCTTAAAAACTAATAAAAATATAATAAATAAATAAATAAAAAGATTAAAGATTCTCTGAAAAATGGCAAAAAAAAAAAAAAAAAAAAAAAAAAAAAATCCAAAATTCTGCCAGGGTATGTAAACCTATGAGCACATCTGGACAGAAAGAACTAGAACCAGCATTTATAGGGTGTGTAAGCTAATTATACCCCCAAAAAGCTTGTTTTTTATGTTGTCCTCAAATTTGTCTTTTGAACTTGACCTCAATCACAATATATTTAAAAATAAATACAACTTCTATAGGAATAATTACTGGATTTCTTTACTTTTGTTTGTAAAATCTAAAACAAAATGGAACAAAATAAAAAGTTAATTTAATTAATTATTGTTATGCTGGAGTCCATGATTAAAACCTCTTAAACTCTAGAGTCCCCAAATTTGGGGACTTGCCCTGTTTTGGAACATTTGAACACTCATAACTAACCAATGCTGACACCAACATACACTTATTATACATCAAAATGTCAAGCGAAGTCTCCTCTACAAAAGTATCCACTTCAATCACATATCAGCTAACCACAGCTGAAACGCCAAGTAAATAAAGACATAAATCAGAATTCATTTTTTGTGAAAAAACCTCATTTACTACTACCAAGTTTATTTACGGGCAGCACGGTGGCTTAGTGGTTAGCACTGTTGCCTCACAGCGAGAAGGTCATGGGTTCAATTCCCGTGGCCTTTCTGTGTGGAGTTTGCATGTTCTCCCCGTGTTTGCGTGGGTTTCCTCCGGGTGCTCCGGTTTCCTCCCACATCCAAAGACATGCGGGTTAGGTGGATTGGGATCTTTAAATTGTCCTTAGGTGTGTGTGTGTGTGGGTGTGTCTGTGTTTGTTTGTCTGTTTGTGGCCCTGCGACAGACTGGCGTCCTGTCCTGGGTGTACCCCGCCTCGCGCTCTATGGCTGCTGGGATAGGCTCCAGCCCCCCGTGACCCTTAAATGGACTAAGCGGTAGAAGATGAATGAATGAAAGTTTATTTACTTGCATCCACAACATCCCTTAGGACCTGTCTTTTAGCTGATCCAAACCTTTGCATTTTTGACCTTTTACAAGCTGAGAAATAAATCATAATGTATGGGTATGTGATTTTGGTGAAATGGGCTCTAGGGCGTAAGGGGTTAAAAGTGTTTACATGCCAGAAGCATGTGTGTTACAATATTCAAATTTTTAATACTGTATAAGATCCTAAATTCTCAGGATGCTCCTGGTGTGCAGCTGAGTGACTTTACTATCAGCGTGTGAATGTCATTAGACCCAGGCATCAATTAATGAATATATTGATAACTAGGACACTGCACCCGTAGAGCGCAAACCCACGCCAACACTTGTTTCCAATTCCACAAATTTTTACCTTGTAAAAAAATTTCAGGATCAAATTCCAAGTAGAAGTGGGTTTTCACAAGATAAAATATAATACAAAATATAGCTCAAAAGGGCTTTTCAATGTTCAAATCAAATATACACTAAATCCACAATATGGATCAGATGCAGATCAAACTTTGTCTGTTCATTGAGAGTGTCAGTTTACACCTCATTGTCACAAATAAGAGTGACTGGGGCACTTTTGATTGAGATATAATGCAAAATGTATACTCAACAAAAATATAAACACAACACTTTTGGTTTTGCTCCCATTTTGTATGAGATGAACTCAAAGACCTAAAACTTTCTCCACATACATAATATCACCATTTCCCTCAAATATTGTTCACAAACCAGTCTAAATCTGTGATAGTGAGCACTTCTCCTTTGCTGAGATAATCCATCCCACCTCACAGGTGTGCCATATCAAGATGCTGATTAGACACCATGATTAGTGCACAGGTGTGCCTTAGACTGTCCACAATAAAAGGCCACTCTGAAAGGTGCAGTTTTATCACACAGCACAATGCCACAGATGTCGCAAGATTTGAGGGAGCGTGCAATTGGCATGCTGACAGCAGGAATGTCAACCAGAGCTGTTGCTCGTGTATTGAATGTTCATTTCTCTACCATAAGCCGTCTCCAAAGGGGTTTCAGAGAATTTGGCAGTACATCCAACCAGCCTCACAACCGCAGACCACGTGTAACCACACCAGCCCAGGACCTCCACATCCAGCATGTTCACCTCCAAGATCGTCTGAGACCAGCCACTCGGACAGCTGCTGAAACAATCGGTTTGCATAACCAAAGAATTTCTGCACAAACTGTCAGAAACCATCTCAGGGAAGCTCATCTGCATGCTCATCGTCCTCACTGGTGTCTCGACCTGACTCCAGTTCGTTGTCGCAACTTCGCACAGCCATTGAAGAGGAGTGGACCAACATTCCACAGGCCACAATTGACAACTTGATCAACTCTATGCGAAGGAGATGTGTTGCACTGCATGAGGCAAATGGTGGTCACACCAGATACTGACTGGTATCCCCCCCCAATAAAACAAAACTGCACCTTTCAGAGTGGCCTTTTATTGTGGGCAGTCTAAGGCACACATGTGCACTAATCATGGTGTCTAATCAGCATCTTGATATGGCACACCTGTGAGGTGGGATGGATTATCTCAGCAAAGGAGAAGTGCTCACTATCACAGATTTAGACTGGTTTGTGAACAATATTTGAGGGAAATGGTGATATTGTGTATATGGAAAAAGTTTTAGATCTTTGAGTTCATCTCATACAAAATGGGAGCAAAACCAAAAGTGTTGCGTTTATATTTTTGTTGAGTGTACATCAAATGGGCTTTTCAATATTAAATTCAAACAGCCACAAAATCCACAATCAGATCAGATCCAGATCAAACTTTGTCAGGTGATAGTTAGTGCCAGTCTGCTCCTCACTTTCAAATATGAGAGTGATTGGGGCACATTTGATTAAGATATAATGTAAAATATACATTAAACTGGGGTTTCAATGTTAAAGTTAAATGGCCACAAAATCTGTAATCAGGACCAGATCAGGATCAAACTTTGCCACTTGATAAAGGATGCCATCCTACTTAATGCTCTTAAAATTGAAAGAGATTTGATCTTTTTTGACAAGAGTTTTGAATTTTTTAAAATTTGTTCCATGTTAATGATAGGGATTTTTCCAGTTTTCCAAAATTTTTCCTGACTTCACCCTTTGACCTATAAACCTTGAAAATTGAATCAGTTCTTGCCTATCAGGATATGAATCCTCTGTTAAAAAAAAAGTAGCTGTAGGAGGTGTTGCTGATGAGGTGTGCGTCAGGTGTTACCAGTCTGACCGCTCTGTCGACTCGCCGTGTGTAACCTCTTCACTTCGTGACCAAATGAAACATGGCTGCTGTCACTGATGATGTTTCTCAGCAGACGATGTTGATGTCAACAGAAAAACAACTGACACATTTAACAACATTGTTATCGATGGCCGCACATTTCTGCACACGCTATATTAACACCACAATTTATATAATTCCATAATTTAGTAAACAACCATTTATAACTCTGAGCATCTCCCACAAAAGGAAAGCCGTTCAGACTTCCCCATATTAAATTTCGAAAATGATCCTCCTTAAACTCAAACTGAAAGCAAATTTCTATAACTTGACATAAATTCAATAAAAATATCAAAGCCAAAATAATGGATTGCACAAGTAATGGCATATGTTTGTATAACACATGTAAATTATGAGTGTTATTGTCAGTTTTCTTTCGATAAGTAAGGGGATGGATACATGTACATTTCCAAGTCGTTGTACATGTCTCAAACTTAATTTACATCAGTCATTAAAAAATACAAACAGTGTGGTATGGTATGGCATATGCAGTTCTTAAAACCTGAGTGAACATGCAAGAAGGAGAATAGTGAGGGAAGCCACCAGGGCACACATGACAAATTTGAAGAAATTATGGGCTTCTGTGTATGTGATCGGAGACAGTGTGCAGAGGACCAATTTGACCTGTTGCAACTCACAGGTTCATGGTGGAGTGGAATAGAGAAGAACTTTCGTAAAAGGGAACAGCTTTGATCGGCTTGAATTTCTCATGTGCCCCCTGCAAACTGGAGCTGAACATTCAAGTCTGTTTTTTTCAGAAAATCCATCTCTGCTCCACTCTACCAAGATGTTGTGCAACTGATGAGGCAAAATACAAAACTTGCAGGGAATTTGCAGAGAAAAATGTAACACTTTCAGAGTTCTTGGAGTCTTGGTGGCTCCCCTCACCATCTCCTTTTTGCATGGTCACTCAGTTTTTGAGAGCTGTCTACTCCACACAGCGTACCACACTGTTTGTATTTCTTAATAATTGGTGTATGTCCCAGCTTTTTTTTAGAATGTGCTGCAGGCAACACATTAACAAATGGCACCATGGATGTATATTAACAAATGAAATGAAGTTGACCAAACATTAAATTGTCCATAGGTGTGCGTGCGGGTGTGAATGTGTTTGCTTGTCTGTAAGTGGCCCTGCGATAGACTGGGTGAACCCCACCTCATACCCTGTGACTGCCGGAATAGGCTCCAGCCCCCCGTGACCCTTAATTGGAGTAACCGGGTATAGAAAATGGATGGATGGATGGATGGATGGATTGATGGATGGGTAGGTGGGTGGTTGGCTGAAGTAGCTGATCACACAAAACATGAAATATCTTGTTTTTGCGCTGTATGCAAGGGCGCAATTTAGAACTAGAAATTGGGGGGGACAAAGTGCGAGGCCCACAGGGCTGAAGCCCATAGGCCGGGGGTCTGGGGGCCGTTTTAGGTAAGGTAATGTTTTGAGAAGACCATAAAGTGGACACCATTTGATTTATGCAGTTTGAAACTGTGGATATAAGTACTTTATTCTGAGAATAGCCAGCATTGATTTTATTAACATCCTGGTGTAAATAAGGTATCACCACATGTGTAAAACTCAAAAACAATAATATGTTGAGTTTTCATTAAAAAAAACAACTGCAATGTGGTAAAATGTATTCATAAATATGAAAAAACAGGCTCTTAATAATTATTAACTATCGCATACTGTATTTTTTTTCTCAAGATTTGTTTTTGCATAAGTTTGAAAAAACAACAGATCATAAGTTTAGGATAAAATACTTATCATGAATTTAATTTTCAAAGTGGCACTAATGACAACACTCATACTGAACATAATTTCGCTTGCATAGACTGATTTTGGAGATCAAGCAATAATTGCAGATGGGCTTTCTGAGGTCCCAGATAGATTTCTCAGAATTTAGTAAATTAGCATATGGTCGATTGATACTTATGTGTAGACACTAGTCCCTAGAGGCAACTTTTTTGGTTTCAAATCTGGACAAATGCAGCCCCAGAAAATTCCGAATGTGACAAACAAGAAACAGGTGTTGTAAACAAGTCAATGCTGCTAAAAATACAAACTTGCAGAAACAAAGATGCTATTCTGACATGGTTTGCACATAAGACTGGCATAGCATGTTTCAAGTACACACATGTCAGAAGGTGGGGGGGACATACCATATTCTGTCCCTCATGGTTGAAAACAGTGGCGGTCCTAGCCTGTTTGGCGCCCTGGGCGAGCAACCCCACCAGCGCCCTCTGCCTGCTGTGTGGTGCATATATCTTTCTGCCATTGTCTGACAGACAGGTTTTAACCGGAGGATCCCCCCACCATCACAGGCACAATCAGAATTTCTTTTCAATTTTTATTTGAAAAAATGTCGAAGAAACTTAAACATTACTATAAACATAACCAAAAAACAAACTGTAATACTGGGTAAGTTAAAAGTATAACACACAAATAGGAAAATAAATAATGTAGAAATAAATACAAAAAATAAATAAAATAAAAATTTACTGTAAACAAACATAAGACAAAAATAAACTGTAATACTGTGTAAGTTAAAAGTATAAAATACAAATAAAAAAATAAATAATGTAGAAATAAAATAAAAAATAAAATAATAAAATAAAAATAAGGCATTTCTAAATTGCACCAATATAAAACCATTTGAGAAATGATGTGTACAATGGCACTTTGATAAAGACATAAATCTCACTGCACAACTGGAGGAAGGTCTGAACTTTTTTATAGGACAATTTACAGTATTTCACATTTTGGGGAACAAAATGAATTGCACAACTGTTGTGTAAAGTCCTATCCTTCATTAATAATAATTGAATAAGAGATAATGATTCAATAAGAGACTACTAACTACACTATTACTTTTCACACAAGAAATACAAATTAAAATGTACAAATGAACATTGTAGAAAACCTATTTGCTGGTACTGTACTTTGAACAACAAGATATAGTTTAATGTGCACATCAACTGTCACCTAAATGTTGACCCTCCTCGCCTTCCTTGATGCAAAATCATCAATAATATCATCATATGAAATCTGCTCAGCAACTGCATGGTTGATACTGATGACTGCCAGGCCACTGAGGCATTCCTGAGACGTAGCTGACCTCAGATATGTTTTTATCATTTTCAACTTTGAAAAGCTTCTCTCTGTTCCAGCCACCGTGACAGGAAGGGTAACTGCAATTCTAAGAGCAGTCCACAAATTTGGATAGATTTCTGAGAGGTCATGGACAAAGTTTAGCAGCTCAAGAGCAGTCATAGACTTTGATGGCAAATCAGGCAAGTTCCTGAGTTCCCGTACAAATTCTCTGCCATCCAAGTCTGAGTTCCCATTAAAATGCAGCGTTGTACTGATGGCATTGCATTGTTCTGTGAGGTCTTCATCTGAAAGTTTTGGAAAATTTGTGAGCACCCCAAAATTCTCTCCCACATTTTGCAATGTGGCAAATCTTTCCTGAATGGCAGACACTGCATATGCAATGCAAAAGAGTAATTACAGCAGGCTAACATAGCTTTTCTCAACTAATGTGATTAAGGGACTGTCATACTGACATAGAAAATGGCTAACAACTAAGACAAAAACAAACGAGTGTATACATATATTTCCAATTCATGATATTCAGAGTAGGAGAAATTGTTGAGGCGTCTAAATATACATGGTCCAAACTACATCACAAAATGCTGTTTGTTTAGTTCAAGAAGAATTTCGATCTTCTAATATTTTCTGCTCTGCTGTTGTTAACAAATATGTCGTCCTAAGCAGCTAAACGTAACAAGTTAGCATCTTATGTAAAAAGTCTATCTTGCAGCAGGTTACAGCCTACGTAACACATTTCACACAACAAGAAATGACACAGCTTCTGCTTACCTTTATCTTTCACTCGTTTCTCCTCTTCTTCTTTTCTGTTTTTCCTAAACTACGCACCTGACGGCTTTGCCCTTTTCTTTTCCATCTTCCATAATACGCACTGAAGCGGAATAGGTTATCACCCCCGCCCATCCCCAGGGTTGCCAGCACTAACACAACAAACCCTCCTCCAAACCTCCAGAACCTGTTACCTGTCTGTCAGACCATGGCAGAAATCTACATGCACCACACAGCAGGCAGAGGGCACTCATTACCCACAAGTGGAGTATAGCGGTAGGCACTGCTGCAGCGATTGCAATGCGTTTGGGGGGATCGGCGGTCGGTCATGCTGCCCCAGATAAGAAGCCGCCCTGGGCGGCTGCCCATATCGCCCATATCAGAAACCGCTTCTGGTTGAAAAGGTGGGGGGGGGGGGGGGGGGAACATGTCCCCAGTGGCGGTCCTAGAGTGATTTACTCCCCGGGCAAAACCCCCTGCGTGCCCCCCCGCGCGCACACTAACAAGGCCACCACCTCCGCCCCACCACCCATGAAAACACTAACTTCGTCCAGAACACCCACAATCCCACAAATTAACTCACAACAGCTATTTTCAAGAACAAATTTCCGGTTTTAATGACTACTGCAATAACAAACACAAAGAAATTGGCACAGTCTAATGTGTCATCATCCATGGACTTTTCTGCAATGATCATCTCAAAAGTTTGCAGGAGGGCATCATAATTGTTTGCCACAGTGCTCACTATCCGTGATGTGAAATTCCATCGAGTAGGAGCATTTCTGGGCAACCTTGAGCAGCCTGCAGACTCAAGAAAAGACATCCTCTGTGTGGATTTTGAGAAAAATGCGGCAAACCCAGAGTGATGCAAAAAATATTCTGCACTCAGATAAGCATTTAGCCCCCTGAGACAGAACCAGATTCAGTCTGTGTGCATAGCAATGCACAAACATTGCACTGGGGGCTGTTGCTTTAACTTTGGCCTGCAAACCATTGAGAGCTGAAGCCATGACAGCAGCCATGGCTTCTTCGTAAGGAAGACTATCAAATGGCTTCGCCAAAATCCGGTCCACAACATTCAAATTGTCTGCCATTATGTGCAGCTTGCTACCTAGCTAGCTCGCTAGCTGGGACTGGCGCGAGGCTAGTGTGAAGTTTGTCCGCCTGTGAGTGCTTTGTGACGGTGGAGGAGCTCAGCACCACCCGCTGCTCGGTAGGGACAGAAACTGTGATAGAAGTCAGAAAGAGTGATAGAAGTCAGTCTCCAAACACAAGCAGCTACAAAAAAAAAAAAACACACCAGAAATATAAGCTTGATTTGTCGCTAGTCGTTTTTAACAAAGAAAATGCCGCTAAGAGGATTGGGAAAGTCTCCGGTTCAACTCAGAACAGAATGAAAATTAAAAAATGCTCCCACGGATGTTTACACCAAAAGATCGCTGATTCGCTCATTTCGCTGTCAATCAAAAAGGGATTCAGCCTCAGACAGATCATCCAATCATCATGCAGAAGCTGAGTGTCCGGACCAGCCGAGGCCAGCCCACTGCCCCATAGACCCCCAGAGATGCTGAGCGTCCGATGGGCGGGACAAAGCCCAGCATTTATCCAATGACTCGTCTTGTTTCGCTGCATGCTTTGTGTCGCTATTGAACTCTGTGGACCGTTTAAAGCACTGTGAAGCTGCGGGAATGAGTGAGAGGAAAGCCGCGTCGTTACCAGTGATAAGAATCTGATTCTGAACAAAAGTTGAGCGCGTTGTAACCACGAACCCCCCCGTCAGGACAACTCCCCCACCCCGGTTTTTTGTTGTTGTTGTTGTTTGGACAGGGTTTTTTTTATTTATTTATTTTTTCCCCCGCACAGTCGTGCCGCCCCCCCCGCGATGCCGCCCAGGCGGCTGCCCAGTAGGCCCACCTCCAGGACCGCCCCTGCATGTCCCCCCTATCCCCCACCAAATTGCGCCCATGGCTGTATGCAATGAAACAGAAGTCATACATGCAAGAGTCACTGCAAGAGTTTTTAGTTGCATTTTTTATTTTACTCTTTTCTGCCTTTTGCACATCTGTTGTGCTTTTGCTTCCTTTTAACACAATATTGCTCAAAAATCACCTCACCTTTATTCTATGAAACATTGGGAAAATCAAATGTAGGTTTCTATTTTTTTTTATTATTATTTTAGTGAAGGTTTGTGATAAGTGTTATGATTTGTAAGATGTCCCAATTTGAATCATTTCTGCCAACGCAAAAATCCTAATATTGATCTTTGGTTATCTGGTTTGAACTCCAAAGATCAATATTCTATTCTACTCTGTAAATGATCAGTAATGACATCACTGTGCTGCCTTTGTAGACAAAGTGATTCATATTTACCTCAAACAGAGAGAAGCTGTGGGTTCAAATTTAACAAATTTCATCAGCAGACCCAATGTTCCAGCCGCTTCCAGCAGATGGCGCTGTCACACTGTAGCGAAAGCTATGTTTTAAAAACAAAAAATAAAAATGCATTTACATCGTTATTAGCAATAATCATCTGTTTATTTATACTGCCAGTGCAATATTTTAAATGTAAATAAATGGTATGCCTGTTGACAAACACTGAAACAATTATTTGATTAATTGAATTGCTGGATTCAATTCTTAATTAAAAAAAAAAACCTAAAGTTTAATCATTCGTGTAAATGTATGAGATGTACTTGTAATAAGTAAAGAATTCAAAAGAAAAGCAAACATCTGTTCAGCTGCTCCTCATATCTGGAACTCCCTCCCTGACCATCTGAGGGCTTCACAAACTGTGGAAGCTTTTTAAAAAGCCTCATACACGTTTAGACAGACCTATCACAGGTCTCAATCATTTGAATCTGTTGCATCTTAGTCTTTTTATTCTATTTTCTTACTCAATATTATTATTTTATTTTGGTTTTATTCTATTCTGGTGACTGTTTTTAAGATTTTCTGCTTTTATTCTCTTATTTATCCTTGCTTTTATTTATTTTTTCCTGAAGCACTTTGAGATTTTTATTAGTGAAAGGTGCATTCTAAATTAAGCTTATTATCATGACATTGTTGAACGTGATGTCACTGAACGTCACGTTTCACTCATTTTGTGTAAAACAATCAGTTCTGTTGATGAATGTTTATTTTCTTTTATGAGTGAAATATTTTTCTAATCACATAAGTCTGAAAATGCCAGAAGTGTCTTACTGTGGAAAACTGAAAGGATGTCTTCACCCTGCCTCTGTAACATGTTGTTCACTGTGTAATTTAATAATCTAATTTAGCATATTACGTATTATTTTTTCTTCTTGTTGGTGGAGGGACAAAGTGCTGGCGTCCTCCAGCTCAGTCTAAGAAACTCACCCAGAGCAGACAAACACTGAGGGACTTCTTAAAAAACTTAAAAAAAAAAAAAAAAAACCTTAAAAAACCCCTTAACAAGTAACTTCCATCATAACAAATTAACGCATTTCCAGACATCATCTTCCAGTTTTCATCTGTGATGATGAATTCTGGCAACAGATCAAATTAAAATACTTTATTTAATCTGTGAGCCGACTTCTTTTTTAGCTTTCATTATCACCACGTCAACTTCTCCATTTTTTTGTAGAAGCGTTACAGCGCTACATACAGGCCTGACATGTGTACTACAACATTTTCACGCAGTTTCATGGGATCTGTGAGAATGGAGATATTTATTGAATGGAACATTTTTTGAAAATGACAAAGAAAACAACTGTATAGCAGAAGTTCAGTTTCAGTGTAGTCAAGGCCTTAAAAACATGGGATGAAATTAAATAAAAATAATAAATGAGGAATTATTTTCTTGGGGGTGCTATGACAAATCCAGGGGGAGCTCTAGCACCCCTGGCACCGCCCATGCAATGTAGTCATCTTATATGGGATTAGTTGTATTGCCCATGTCTGTTGTCCATATCTATCCCATGTGGTAAACCAAATGGATCCCATTTGTGTTGTCCACCGTGAGCTCAAGCACTTTTTTTTTTTAAATTTAGGCTTTTTTAACCATGTTAGTCCCACTGAGATTAAGATCTCTTTCACAGGGGAGACCTGGACAATTTAAAGTTTCCAATTCACCTAACCTGCATGTCTTTGGATATGGTAGGAAGCTGGAGCACCCGGAGGGAACCCACGCAAACGGGGAGAACATGCAAACTGCACACAGAAAGGCAATAGGTGGGATTCAATCCCATGAACCTCTTGATGTGAGGCAACAGTGCTAACCACTAAACCACTGTGCTGCCCAAGTAGACACACACAATTTCCAGTAGACATACATTTAAGATCTATAGGTAGCAGAGGTGGGACGAAATCACTGTCAAGTCATTCTCAAGTCATGAATCGGCAAGTCTCAAGTCAAGTCTCAACTCAGCAGGTAGTCATTATTATGACTTGGGACTTGCTGATTCATGACTTGAGAGTGACTTGCTGGTGACTTAATTCGTCCCACCTCTGATTTAGTCCACATGAGCCATGTAGGCCCTTCTTGGTTAATCCAAGTGAGCACCATATGTATTTCCCTACCATATCTCATGACATGTCGTGATTCAGCATCACAAAATATACGTTAATCTATTGGTTTGTGATATTGTCATGAAAAGTGCAAAATTTTCATAAGGGGGCACAAATTTATTCTAATACATTCCGTGAGGGGGGCACAAAATTGAAAGTGCTGTTTGGGGGGGGGGGGGGTAGCCTTAGGCAGTGGTTATGGTTAGGGGGAGGGGTAGGGTTAGCAATAGTAAGATTAAAAAAAAACCCTGTTGTGAAAATTTGACTCATTTCATGACGGGAGCACAAAAAAAAAAAAAAAAAAATAATTTGTGAGACTGGGTTCCTATTTCCATCTGAACTCATGTCGTGATTTCACATCTGTGTCCTTTCTAGGACCATTGTGGTCAGACAATATGGGATTGGTTATGTTTGCCCATATTTAACCCATGTGAGAAACCCAAATGGGGACCAATTGAGTTGCCCATTCTGAGCACATGCACTTGTTTTCCAGTGCAGACCCATTTAGGACCCATTTTGGACCCATATACGAGGTCTGTTAGAAAAGTAACGGACCTTTTTATTTTTTGCAAAAACCATATGGATTTGAATCATGTGCGCTTGCATCAGCCAAGCTTGAACCTTCGTGCGCATGCGTGAGTTTTTTCACGCCTGTCGGTTGCGTCATTCGCCTGTGAGCACACCTTGTGGGAGGAGTGGTCCAGCCCCCTGGTCGGATTTTCATTGTCAGGAAATTGGCTGATCGACTGCAGCTTTACTTCATCAAAATTTTTTCAGAAAGTGTGAGAGACAGCCAGGTGGAAACAATTTGGAAAATTCAGATGGCTTTCGGTGAAGATCATATGGGGATCACAGAGATTAAGGACAATTACAACTGGATTAAAGACGGCCCACAGTGGCGGATGGCGCACTGAGCAGCGATCGACAGGCTCAAACGACCAGATCATTTCCAAAGTGAACGCTTTGTTGATCCGGGATGTCGTCTGACTACCAGAGAAATGGCAGAAGAGATTGACATCAGAACTTTTTCAGCATGAAAAGATGTGCAAAGGACTTCGCGCGTCGGGACGGAGGCGCAGGGCACAGAACAAAAAGCAACGCCGTGATGAAGCCTCACAGGACATGTTGTGGCATGTCCAGCTCGTCCACAATTTCTCAGATAGTCACACGACTGAAAAGCCACTGAAAGCCGTCTGAATCTTTCGAATGGTGCAAGAGCTGGGCATGTTAGGGCTTGTCCTGTGAGACCAACACGGAGGTGCTTTCGTCCCGTGCCATGAGCGGCTCCGTGGTGAATTTCTCCGCTCCTCTTTCCATTACAAAAACTCCTGTAACAGTGGAATGTGCCGAGAAAATGCTATGTCCAGCTGTCTTGCCATTTCTCTGGTAGTCAGAAGACGTCCCGGATCAACAAAACGTTCACTTTTGAAATGATCTGGTCGTTTGAGCCTGTCGATCGCTGCTCGGTGCGCGGTGCACCATCCGCCGCTGTGGGACGTCTTTAATCCAGTTGTAATTGTCCTTAATCTCTGTGATCCCCATAAGATCTTCACCGAAAGCCATCTGAATTTTCCAAATGGTTTCCACCTGGCTGTCTCTCACAGTTTCTGAAAAAATTTTGATGAAGCAAAGCGGCAGTCGATCAGCCAATTTCCTGACAATGAAAATCCGACGAGGGGGGTGGACCACTCCTCCCACAAGGCGTGCTCACAGGTGAATGACGCAACCGACAGGCGTGAAAAAACTCACGCATGTGCACGAAGGTTCAAGCTTGGCTGATGCAATCACACATGATTCAAATCCATATAGTTTTTGCAAAAAATAAAAAGGTCCGTTACTTTTCTAACAGACTTAGTAGTCAGTCCACATGGGTTTGCTATGTAGGATTTACTTGGCTGACTCAGCTGGGCTCCATATGTATTTCTACATTCTGAACCCATATTCCGACTGCCCATTTGTGACCTACCTAGAACCCATGTAGTCAGACTATGTATGAGCTTGGTTGTGCTTGTCCACATCTAACCAAGCTAGTAAAACCAAATGTGTCCCTTTTGTTTTGCACGTACACTGATTTCCCATTAGAGAAACCATTAGGACCCATACAGGCAACCTAATTGGTTTGCCCAAGTAAGCCCCAGATAAAATGTCCACTTTAGGCTCATGTCCACTTGGTATCCATGTACCCTCCTGCATAGCCCATTAGGGGCCACAAGGTTTTATTTTTATCTAGTTTTTAACTTAAATGATTTATTTTCTTTTTTCTGGCTAATAAAGTATTTTATTTACTCTCTTATTTTATGCCAAACTAAATACATGATGATCAATATCTTATCATTAAACAAATAAGTGAAGTTGTTGGGGAAAGTGTAGTGACACGGACCCACAAGAGGGGGCGCAAATGAACGGTCAATAGATGAGCCAAAAGGTAACAATTTAATGTTGTGAATGTGCACAACGATTATACAGACAATCACAGAATCTGATAGCAGTCAATACACCAAGGTGACGTGTGGGCAGGCTCGAGGATAGAAGACGTCTGTCCTGAGAAGAGCCGGAACCACACGATTTCCACCGCCACAGAACCCGGAGAATACCAGCGCCGCCAAGTCCCGAATTCCCAGGTGATCACCGTCCCCGACTGTCGGATCTGGTACTGCTGGTGAGGAGCACAAACAGTGAGATGTGGGTGTGTGCACACCCAGTAACAAAAACAGTCAGAAGGTGGAAAGGCACCTCCACCTCTAATCACACACTCATGCAGCTCCTGTTAAACCACTTATCTGGATTGGGTGTGAAGCGAAGCCGTCGCTGTTCACACCAAACGCCAATCCAGCTGATAAGGCACACCACAGGAAAACGGCTGCAAAAGAGTTCAGACTATTATTTAAGTTTAAGTCAGCAGAGAATTACCTTCACAGGTAGATGATATTTCGGCAGCGAGGTGGAGATGACGTCCGGCTTTTATGGAGTGGATAGATGAAGTGGAGATGGGTGACAGCTGTCATGAGTTGATGAGTGACAGCTGTCAACCCCGGCTGTGTCCATGGCGGCAGCGCCCTCTTGTGCCTGAAGCCCACACTTCAGGCAGGGCGCCCTCTGGTGGTGGGCCAGCAGTACCTCCTCTTCTGGCGGCCCACACAACAGAAGTCACATTAAATCTGAATTCTATATGAAGAGAAATATGTTGAATTTATATCAAAAACATCGTGTGTTGCCATGTTAACTACAATATCTTTGTCACACAATCTTTATTTACATTTAGAGAAATAATGAGGAACAATTAAAAATATTGTTGACCTTGAGCTGTTTTTATATCTGTAACTCTGAAGAAATAAGAAATAATTAAGCATGATGATGTTTTCTTTTCTGAGCAACACGCCTACAAATGTCAATTATTTATGTCAAATTTCATGTTGTTGTCCTCCTTTGCCTAACATAAATCTTAAATGTCATGACACACAGCTGAAGCAGAAAATAATCTTCCCGTTTTAAAGAATGTGATGTAAACCACTTAGCCTGACTGCAGCCGTCCCCATAGCAACAGAGGAGAGGATGGTGGGCATCCAGAGGATGAGAGGCACAGATTGGGATTCAAGCCTCTGGGGTTCACATGAAGCTGAATATTTTGTGCTTTAAAAAAAGCGCACAGACCATCCAGTTCCATGTCAGGGAAAGGAACTGGAGAGATTCCCGTCGGCCCTGATTTCCTCCCAGTTTCTTGTGGTACGATCCACCCCGACACGGACCCTTTCACCAGTGGTTCCCCCTCCCTTTGTCTGGCAGGTACCACTGCCTGCGGATGGGGGTGATGCTTTCCATCCACCAGCAGCCCGGTGCTCATTGTGGCAGAATTGCAGAGCACTGGACTGTACAGAGCAGGATAGTCAGCAAGGGGTGGGGTCCGACGACGCCGACACCACACAGATATAAGCTGAAAGAGGGAAAGAAGAGAAGGACAAGAGAGAGAGAGAAAAGGGGGGACGTTTGCACCTGAAGAGGAATACAATACGGGTAAGGAGAAAAAGTGGGTGGATGGATGGAGGAACACAATGGAGAAAAGTCCAGAATGGAATGATTGAAATGGATCCACTGCTTTCTTTTCCCCCCTCCTCTCTTTAAATACTCCATCCGGAATGATGCCTTCTCCATATTTTGTCAGGTGGATGCCAATTTCTTCATTATTTCTTTGATGACTGCACGGTAAAGGTGCTGATTTTATGGTGTATTTGATATTCTGTGATGGTTTGGCTCACACGGGGACAATCTGTGGGCCACGGCGGATAAATCTGTGCAATCGGTGCCCACTTTTTACCTTTACATTTTCCTTGCTAAACTCTGAAATCCTGGTGAAATGTGGCAGCTGGGCTAATTCTATTCATGCATATTGATTGGTGTTTATTTGAATAACAGTAGACCGATTGGTTTGGAGCTTGCGTTGCAGTAAAGGCTGCCAGGCTGCCGTGAATCAGTTCTTGATTAATAAACCTCAACAACAGTGCTGAATGCTTTTGGAGTGATAAATCTTAATTAAAACATCCAACCAAAAGCCTTGTAATTTGAAGATTGTGTCAATGCCTATATTTGGCATCCACAAGCAGCTGCTGCCCATGGTCTTCTTTCTCCTCTGAAATCTCCACAAACTATCCTACGTTAAAGCATTTAATAAAAACATCTGATGCAAAAAGGGGGTTTCCATCCATTCACAAAGGTGGCATGTTGCTGTGTTTGTGGCCAGGATGAAAGGAGACACCCCAGTGAACAGCACCATGAGCGTCGGCCAAGCCAGGAAGCTTGTGGAGCAACTGAAAATAGAGGCTAGTTTTTGTAGGATAAAGGTAAGACAATCTCATCAGGTTTATATTTAGAGATCGTTTCATGGTGGTGCAACACTCTGAAGTACACATGATGGAAAAGATGAAGTTGCACGCAAAATCATATTTACAATTTTCATTCTGCTGAAGGCCACCAAAAAAGTTTAGATATTTTTGCCTGTAAAATGTAATGCTGTCATAATGTAAGTCTTCTCATTAAAAGGTCATATAATAATGGTAAATTGGTTAAAATTTGGTTAACTTTGATGCACCAAGTTACTCCAAAAGCAAGTTCTTTCGGCTGCTCCCATTAGGGGTCGCCACAGGAGATTAGTCTCCATCTCACCCTGGACTCTGTATCTTCCTCTGTCTCACCAACCACCTGCATGTCCTCCCTCACCACATCCATAAACCTCCTCTTTGGCTTCCCATTTCTCCTCCTGCCTGGTGGCTCCATCCTTGGCATCCTTCTCACTATATACCCTGGGTGCCTCCTCTGCACATGTCCGCACCATCTCACTGTCGCCTCTGAATTTGTCTCCAAACTGTCCTACCTGTGCTGCCCATCCTTGTCACTCCAAAAATAAATTGCAACATCTTCAGATCTGCCATCAGCGCCGGCTCCTGTCTTTTTCACTTTTACTCTTACAGATACATACAGTATCTGTCTGTCAGATCACTCCTGCCACCTTTGTTCACTTACTCCACCCTGCCTGCACTATCCATTACTTTGGATAGTTGACCCAAAGTATTTAAACTCATCTACTTTAACCATCTGTGCTCCGTGCAACTACACTATTTCATTGGGCTCCCTCTCATTGATACACATGTACTCAGTGTTGCTCCTACTGAATTTTATTCTCCTTCTCTTCCGAGCATATCTCCACCTCTCCAGACTAATCTCAACCTGCTCTCTACTCTCACTACAGATCACAATGTTATCTGCAAACAGTCCATGAATTCTCCTGTTTGATCTCACTCATCAGCCTGTCCATCACCACTGGAAACAGGGCTTAGGGCTAATCCTTGATGTAATGTCACCCCTACCTGGAGTGCATCTGTCACATTGTCCTTGTACATGTCCTGCACTACCATCACATACGTCATATAATACCACAGCTCTTCTCTTGGCACTCTGTCATAAGCTTTCTCTAAATCCACAAACACACCACTGTAACTCCTTATGGCCTTCTCTATTCTTCTCCATCAGTACTTTCACAAAACATTGCATCTGTAGTGCATGAAACCATATTGCTGCTTACAGATCTTCACTTGTTTTCTAATCCTAGCTTCTACCACTCTTTTCCAGAACTTAATGTTGTGGCTGAACTTTATGCCTCTGTAGTTACTGCAGCTCTGCACATTACCCTTGTTCTTAAAAATAGAGACCAGCACACTTTGTCTCCACTCCTCAGGCATCCTCTCACATTCCAAGATTTTATTAAACAATCTGGTTAGAAACTCCACTGCGATCTCTCCTAGATTTTTCCATGCCTCAACTGGAATGTCATCTGGACCAACTGCCTTTCCACTCTTCATCCTTACTAATCTCTTGCACTTCCTGATTTACTCTCCACATCATCCAGCCTTTTCTCGCTCTCATTTTCTTCACATCACTCAGTTTTTGAGAACTATCTACTCCACACAAATTTACCATAGAGTGCCATACTGTTTGTAATTCTTCATAAGTGATGTAAATAAAGTTCAAGACATATTCAGTGACTTGGAAATGTTCATGTATCCATCCCCTGACTTGTCTGAAGAAAACTGGCAATAAAACTAATCATTTACAGGTATTATACCAAAGGGGCTGATTACTTATGCAACCCATCATCTTGGCTTTTATATTTTTAATTCATTTTATCAAGTTGTAGAAATTTACTTTCAGTTTGAGTCTAAGGAAGATAATTTTAGAAATTTTTATATTGAGAAGCCTGATATACTTTTTGTATTTGAAATGCCATAAACAAATTAAAATGCATGAAATACCAAGGGACTGAATACTTTTGAAAGCCACTCTAACCCCAGTGAATAAGAGGGCTGCCTCACCATGACTGTCGAGAAGAGGAATCTGGTGTATATTCACCAGCAACAGTCAAACAGCAGTTCAGACTACCCAGACTTCTTGGAGACGCTTAGTGGGATCCTGGAAAAGGGTCCTGCTGGGGACTCCTTAGTTCTACCAGGGGACTTCAATGCTCACATGGGCAACAATGGAGAAACTTGGAGGGGAGTGACTGGGAGGAATGCTCCCCTGAAATGAATCAGAACACTGTTTTGTTGTTGGACTTCTGTGCTGGTCATGGATTGTCCATAACAAACACCTTGTTTGAGCACATGGGTGTTCATAAGTACACTTGGTACCAGAACACCCTATGTCAAAGGTGGATGATTGATTCCATAATCATCTCATCAGACCAACAACCATGTCTTGCACACTCGGATGAAGAGAGAGCTGTCAACTGATCACCACCTGGTGATGAGTAGAGTCAGACGGCAGGGTAAGCCACTGAGCCAACTGGGAAGGCCTAAATGCGAGGTGAGGGCTTTTTGGGAATGTTTGGTGGAACTGTATGTCAAGAAGGCCTTCGAAAAAACTTCTCTCACATCCCACGAGAGCCCAGGGACATGGAGGCCAAGTGGTCCATGTTCAAAGCCTCCATTGCTGAGGCAGTTGCTGTGGGCTGTGACCAGACTGTTGTCAGTACTCATCATGGCAGCAACACAATAATCTGCTGGTGGATACCTGCAGTAAGGGAAGCTGTGAGACTGAAGGAGGCATTTCGTGTCTAGTTGACACAGAGGTCTCCGGGATCAGCAGACCAGCATACCGGCAGGCCAGATGGACTGCAGCCTGAGTGATGGCCGAGGCAAAAACTTGGTTGTGAAAGGAGTTTAGAGCGGCCATGGAAAATGATTTCAGTCATCTTCAAAGCAGTTCCTGGAAACCGTCAGGCGACTCAGGAAAGGGAGGCAGTTCCTAGCCCAGGCCGTGTTCAGCATGGTAGGAGATCTGCTAAACTGGACTGAGGATATCATCAGGTGGTGAAAAGAACGCTTTGAGGATCTCCTCAACCATACTGACATGCCCTCCATTAAGGAGGCAGGAATACTCAAGCAGAGCTGGTGCCTTCACCCTCCAAGAAGTCACAGAGGTAGTCAAAAAACTACTTGTTGGCAGGTCACCGAGGATGGATGAGATTCATCCTGAGATGTTGAAGTCTCTGGATGTTGTGGGCTGTCATGGCTGACACGCTTATACAATGTTGCATGGAAGACATAGACAGTACCGCTGAACTGGCAAACTAGGGTGGTGGCCCTCCATCTTTAAAAAAAAAAGTGGGGGGGGGACTAGAGAGCAGAGGTGGGACAAAGTTACTGTCAAGTCATTCTCAAGTCATCAATCTGCAAGTCCCAAGTCGAGTCTCAAGTCAGCTTGCAAACAATTGGTGGTCATTATGACTTGAGTCTTGACTTGGGACTTGCTGATTCATGACTTGAGAGTGACTTGATGGTAACTTTGTCCCACCTCTGCTTGAGAGTGTGTTCCAATTATAGAAGGACCACACTTAGTCTCCCTGGGAAAGCCTATGCCAGGGTAGTAGAGAGGAGACTAAGACAATTAGTCAAACTTCAAGTTCAGGAGGAGAAATTTACTCTTTGTTTTTGCATTCTTTATCCTCGCATGGATATTAGAAGGGTCTTGGGAGTATGACCAACCAGTCTACATGTGTTTTTTAGACTTGGAAAAGGCATATGTCCGGTCCCTTGAGGTATTCTGTGGGAGGCGCTGTGATTGTATAGGCTAACAGAACCACTGCAGCTTGTCATCCGGTCTCTGTATGACCAAAGTAGGACCTGTTTCCGCATTCTCTACATTACATCTGACCTCTTCCTGGTGGGGGTTAGATTCTACCAGGGCTGCTACTTGGCACCAATCCTGTTTGAGATGTTCATGGGCAGGATTTCAAGGCACAGTCAGGGACCGGAGGGTGTCCAGTTTGGTGTCCTCAGAGCTACATCTCTGCTTTTTGCAGATGACGTGGTTCTGTTGGCTTCATCAGGCAGTGACTTTCTTATGTGCACTGAGCAGGTTTGAGGCAGAATGTGAAGCGACTGGGATGAAAATCGGCCCCTCCCAATCTGAGACCATGGTCCTCCATCAGAAAAAGGGTGGATTGTCCCCCCGGTTCAAGGGAGAGTTACTGCCTCAAGTGGATGAGCTTAAGTATCTCTGGGTCTTGTTCATGAGTGGGGAAAAGTTCAAACCCAGCTTGATACACTGGCAGGCCAGCTCCTCCACTCATCCACCTGTTTGTGATCAGATGTTTATTTTTAATACCATTATGCAAAATGTAAAAACATCAGGAAAGATGCAGAAATTATAGATCACCAACCCAACTGTTGAACATTTCAAGTGATATTTTTATTTTTGATTTTGTCCACGTTCTTTGCTCTGAACCAGTGTGAGGAAACCTGACAGATTACCATGATTTCAACCACACTGTGACCTTGACTCTGTGAGGAAGGTGTCCTGTCACACCCCTAAGACATTACCACCTCATTTTGTAGTTTCAGTGATTTCCTGGACTCAGCCATCAGACTTGCATTTGAACATGCACTTATTTCAGCAGAGACATTCATTTCTCTGCATTCTCTGCCTTTAGATGCAGATGCTAGGTAGATGGTGACTTTGGAGAAGTGGGGCTGGACCGGTTGTCTGCCTGGGTGGTTACCATCCAAGACTCGAGGTGGTTCCTTAGTGTGGTGGATGAAGTGGCACAAACGGCAGTATTTCTGTTTACCAACCAAAACCTGATTATGAATCTGATCTTCTGGTCTGTAGGTATCAAAGGCAGCGGCTGACCTGATGGCGTACTGCGACGCACACGCCTGTGACGACCCCCTCATCATGCCTGTGCCCACCTCAGAGAACCCTTTCAGGGAGAAGAAATTCTTCTGCGCTCTGCTTTGAGACAAATCAGGGATTGTTGTGACAAAAGTACAACTGTACAGTATGTACATGTCTGTACAGTGTGTACATGTACTTCCAATCTTAATAAGACATCCATGTACTATAGTATCCTTGCATAAAAGCTGCCGATGTACAGTACATAATCAACTACATAATGTCTCAAACTAAATACTGTAACTGCTAATGTCTGTCTGTGTTAGACGGTAAGAACAACAACAACATAAATACCCTTAACATGATCAAAGTCACCAAGTTGCAGCAGAAGCTGAAAGAAACAACAATTTCAGAAATGATGCAGTTAGAAACATGAACATCTCATATTCCAGTTACAGGTAACTGCTGAAAGAAACAACAGGAATACTGAAGGTGACGAAGGTTCATTTGGTTTCACATAATTTAACTGGGGTGCTAAACTCATAAAATAAAGGCCTCTGATTGGTCAGTTTTGGCACTAAAATGCCAGAGCCATCACAGTTATATGGCGTCCAGAAAACCGACCATTTGACAAAATGGGGACATTGTGGACACAACATGCATCGATAAAAATAAAGACAGGATCTGTCCAACCTGTTTGTTATTACATCCTGCACCTATCGTTTATGAACATTTGCACTCTCTACTGGCAGTTACATGTATCTGCAAAGCACATCAGCTATTTTTTTCTTCCTCAGTGAAATGAAATATTTGTTTTACATTTTGTTACACTTTAACACTTTGCTAATTTCTCAGTGTGGATGTTTGTGTAAAGGTGCTACTGTGAACAATAAGCAACAATTATGACCACTGGGTCACTATCAGATATTTTGTAGTTCAATGACATCGACCCAAAGACATCTTAAAGTGATATAAAATGTTATAGGCATCATTTACATTATGAACTGAATTTGCCCAAACCTGAATTTTTATTTAATTTTATTTTTTATTTTTGCAAGATCAAATCATTTCAGCTGGATTGTTAATACTAGGGGAGCTACGACCACTACCTTTGCCGCCCCCCCAATCAGGATGAAACCAAACCAACTTTTTTAGCTTCCTTAGATGACCCCAAAACAAAGTCAGCATGTTCCCAAAAATAAAAACTGACTTCAAGCCAGTTATCTAAGATGGCGTCCAAGATGGGGTTTTTCATTAAAACACCTTTAAACAACATATAAACAACTTAATCACAGAGATTCAATCGGAAGACCATTGCAGGTCACAGCAAACTCATTTGTGCCTAAACTAAATTCATTCATGGGTTTAAGATTCAAACCCTTATATGCATGAATAGACCCTTATCATTAAAATACATAGTAGGAAGTTGATTATATGTTGTTTAAAGGTGTTTTAGTGAAAAACCCCTATTTTGGTGGCCATTTAGGATAACTGGCTTGAGGCCAGTTTTTATTTGTGGGAACATCCTGATTGTGTTTTGGGGTCATCTAAGGAACCTAAAAAAGTTGGTTTGGTTTAGTTCTGGGGTGGGGGGAGGAATGCCAAGGTAGTGGTCGTAGCTCCCCTAGTATAATACTGATGTTTGTAAGTATTACCACAGCAGTCACATCGCCATAGAGCAGATATGAATCAGATCTCTGGCCACTTACATATGGACACATATACAATAACTGGCTCAAACTGAATGAGTAAAATATATATATATATATATATATATATATATATATATATATATATATATATATATATATATATATATATATATATTGCATGTATACAATTCAGACTGATCCTGTAGGAACCCAAGGAGTTGAAGAAATTTTAAGATGTGACTTCATTCCCACTAGTTCCACTTCCTGCAGATATTAGTGATCCATGAGTTAAACAGGTGTGGATAAACTTTGTCAGAAAATACTGAGGTTGCTTGTGGACTGGGGCAGAAAGAGGCAGATCAAAGTTCCCACAAATAATTTACAGATACATTGCAGGCTTTCTAAACAGCATATTCTCTGTATCGTCTCTCAGACGACAAACAGTAATACCCCAAGTTGATGATAATCTTTTGGCTCAGTCAAAAATAGTTTTAGGTAATTTCAGTCAGTAATGTGAATGCAGCCACACAATGTCATGATTCCTTACATTTTTTTTAAAGGGCTTTAAGAACTTCAGCTTTTGTTTGTTGTTTTGAACTGACCTGTCATACATTACACCAGTTTAGAATTTCAGACAACTTTGCCCAATCAAAAGGATAAATAAATCTATTTTGTGCAACAGCCAAGTAACTGCTTAATATTTGTTTGGACTAACACTTGGCAGCAAAACTTCTTAAAACAACGTTGAACACACAGTTCATTAGTTAAGATTAACGGTCAACTTTGCATTTCATTTGCACCGACGTTTCTCAAATCATGTCTAATCAGCCAGTAGTGGCCTCTGTGACCAGCAGACCTAGGCTCTGGCAATGAAATACTGTTAAGCTCATTTCAAGCCACATATTGCAGCAGATAACAGAATATTTACAGAGGAATCCTTCAAATGGTGATACAAGCACCAAATTTGGCAAAAGTACACCTTAGATATTACTCTTCTGAAAAAAACCCGAACTTGAATGTTCAATAGGTGGCCATGTACGGGTCAATTGAAGAATTACATAGGGGTCAAAATATAAAAATGCTCCAGTCATATTGAAAATTATACATTATTTGTCTGATCGTAAAGATTCCAAAAAGGTATAGTTTGGACTATCTATGACTGAATTCTATAGAGTTGTGGGGTAAAAACAACAAGAATGGTGACAAAGTTCAGTTTCAGTTTGTACAGGGGTCAAAAGTTAGAGTTGCTCCAGTTTTGTTCAAAGGTGATGCAGATTATTGGTTGCGTTAATGGGGCTTCAAAAAGTCATAGTTTGCACCATGTGTCATGCTTAGTTATCATGTTACAGGGTAACATGTCATGTCATAGAACTCAATGGATGTCAACATTATTTGACCTTTATTTTAGAGACCAAGCATTCAACACAGTCAAAACTATTCCATTTATTAATCCAAGTAGCTCAATCAACAATTTGCACCATTTTTTATTAAAATTGAAGCAACTTTACATTTTGACCCCTGTACAAACTGAAATTGATCTTTGTCACCATTCTTAAGGTTTTTACCCCATAACTTGATAACATTGTCATAGATAGTTCAAACTATACCTTTTTGGAATCTTTATGATCAGACAAATAATGTGGTATAGTTTTCAATATGATGGGAGCATTTTTATATTTTAACCCCCGTGTAATTCTTCAATTGACCCCTACGTAGCCGCCTATTGAAAATTCAGGTGGCCCGTCGTTTTTTTCAAAAGAGTAATGTCTAAGGAGAATTTGTGCTGGATTTGGTGCTTATATCACAATGTGAAGTATTGTTTCAGTTATTTGCTGCACTAACATGGAAGCGTTTTAACTTCCATGTTAGTGCAGTGAACTAATGAACTAATTCATGCATTTATTTCCTCTAGGCTGGACTATTGTAATTCATTATTATCAGGTTGTCCTAAAAGTTCCCTAAAAAGCCTTCAGTTAATTCAAAATGCTGCAGCTAGAGTACTAACGGGGACTAGAAGGAGAGAGCATATCTCACCCATATTGGCCTCTCTTCATTGGCTTCCTGTTAATTCTAGAATAGAATTTAAAATTCTTCTTCTTACTTATAAGGTTTTGAATAATCAGGTCCCATCTTATCTTAGGGACCTCGTAGTACCATATCACCCCAATAGAGCGCTTCCCTCTCAGACTGCAGGCTTACTTGTAGTTCCTAGGGTTTGTAAGAGTAGAATGGGAGGCAGAGCCTTCAGCTTTCAGGCTCCTCTCCTGTGGAACCAGCTCCCGATTCGGATCAGGGAGACAGACACCCTCTCTACTTTTAAGATTAGGCTTAAAACTTTCCTTTTTGCTAAAGCTTATAGTTAGGGCTGGATCAGGTGACCCTGAACCATCCCTTAGTTATGCTGCTATAGACGTAGACTGCTGGGGGGTTCCCATGATGCACTGTTTCTTTCTCTTTTTGCTCTGTATGCACCACTCTGCATTTAATCATTAGTGATTGGTCTCTGCTCCCCTCCACAGCATGTCTTTTTCCTGGTTCTCTCCCTCAGCCCCAACCAGTCCCAGCAGAAGACTGCCCCTCCCTGAGCCTGGTTCTGCTGGAGGTTTCTTCCTGTTAAAATGGAGTTTTTCCTTCCCACTGTTGCCAAGTGCTTGCTCACAGGGGGTCGTTTTGACCGTTGGGGTTTTACATAATTATTGTATGGCCTTGCCTTACAATATAAAGCGCCTTGGGGCAACTGTTTGTTGTGATTTGGCGCTATATAAAAAAAAAATTGATTGATTGATTGAAGTGTGACCACACTCACAAAGATAATTCCCTGCAACAAACGGATGTGTCCAGCCGATGGCAGTGTTCAGCTGTTTGCAGACAGGTCTACAGGGTGCATGCCTAGGCTTTACCACAGCCAAAGTAAATACTGAACCTTTAACCCCATTATTTACTTCAACAAACCAGGTCATAGTGCAGCAGATAAATACATATACCATTTTGTGATGCAAGCACCAAATTTGACACAATGGTCCAGTGCCCAATTTACAGTTGTGGAGGCCCCTGCAGTACGCGCGACCTAACATAACACATTAGTAACAGAACTCGAAAATGAAATTTTGCTGAAAAACATTTTATTCTATACAAACACACATATCACTTACAAAACCTAAATCAAAACTCTTCTAGCTTTACGTTTAGAAAAATCAGCCACAATGTGTTCAAAGTCTATCTCCCTCATGACATCCTATTCTACTATGTTCATGATGGTTAGCTGGTTTAATTTCTCTTGTCCAAGGGATGTTCGCAGCCTGTTCTTAATTAATTTCAATTTACTGAAAGAACGTTCACCACTGCAATTACTGATCATTAGAACCAGATATATTCTCAGTAACACATCCACATTTGGGAAAGTGCAGTGAACATCTTTTTCCCATAATAATTTATAAAAGAGGAGCTCTTTCAACACAGTGCTCTCTAAGGCAGCATTGTCAATGAATAATTTGATAAATTCTGCAAACTGGATAAGTTCCATGGATAGGCAGGTCTCCAAATCACCAGGATATACCTGCAATAGCTTCTTTGTAGCCTCAGCTGAGTCTGCTGTGTCAAGCCTATGCAAGAAACCAAAGAGATCAGTTACTTTGCCATATGCTTGCAGTTTTTGATTGAGACAGATTATGAGTTTATCTATCACAGGCAGGAAACTTTCCACTTTAAACTTTTGTGATGGTGACATTTCTGCCTCAGCTCCATGGCCATAGTCTAATGGGTTTAGCCCCACATTTCACTTACGGACTCTGGAAGAGGATTGACTGTATGTTGTGCAGCCAGATAGCTTACTGCCTTCAGCTTCATAATTGCTGAATGCATTTTGTCTGTCTTCAACAAAGGCTCTCAATGACTGTAATGCAGCAACAGCATTGTTCAGATCCAGTGTTGCACTCTGAAGGGTCTGACTGGTTCCAGCAAATCTATTGAGAATTTCATTCCAGAAGACACAATATATCCCAGTTTCCAGTTTCAGCATTTCATCAAGAAGACCTTTGCTCTCAAATCTTGTCTTATCCGCTTCCTGTTGGTGTTCTGCTAGTTTCTGCAAAGCATCAACAAATGCTGAATATCCATTGGCAAGAGCTTTTGTGGCATCTGCCCTGCAGGACCAGCGAGTAGTTGTCACATATTTTGGCAATGTAGGTGGCTGAGACTGGTGTGACTGTTCTGATTTCAGTGAGTGGAGAGCATCCTTGAGTATTTCATACCGATGTGTAGATGAAGTGAAAAATGTATAGAGTTTCTCAAGGAAATCAAAAAACATAGCTGCAGGACAACATTCAGCTGCAGCCTGGCCTACCAGATTTAGTGAGTGACCCATACAGGGTATCCAGAATGCCAACTCATTTTCAGTTGCAACTTTTTCTTGGAGGCCATTATACATGCCACTCATTGCAGATGCATTATCATATGACTGACCTCTACAATTTTGTATATCAATGTTGTGTGCATTTAGAAAGTCCTGCAGGCCATTAAATATGTCTTGGGCTTTGTGATTCTGATTTGGCATGAATGTGACAAATCTTTCAACAGGCTCTGTTTGCTCCATGTAGCAAAATATTAATGTCAGTTGATCAATGTGGCTTTCATCAGGGGTTGAGTCAAGGGATATAGAGTAGTATTTTGATTTCTTAATGCGAGTGATTATTTCACTCAATACTTTATTACCCATCACCTCAGTCAGCTCGTTGCATATTGTGGAAGACAAATAACTTGAATGGCCAGTCCCCTTTCCACCAAACGTCCGTAAATGCTCTTTCAGAAAATCATCATACTCTGCCAAAAGCTCCAGTATGGCCAAGTAGTTGCCATTGTGGGGTGAACCAATATCTTCATTGCCTCCATGAAGGGCTAATCCTCTCTCACATATGAACTTTATTACACTGACTAGTCGTTGCAGAAGACGATGCCAGTAACGTTCCTCATCCACAGCTTGCTTTTCCAAGTCATGGTCAATTCTGCGTACCCCTTTGGTCAGTTTTGCCAGTTCAATTATACATCTTACGTGGTCGTGTGAAGTCTCATGCTCTGCCAGCTTTGTGCTGGCATGCTTCCAATCTGTGAACCCATAGAATGTGAGTGATATTTTTGCTGCATTCATAATTCTACATGCAAAGCAGTAGACTTTTCCCGTACTAGGTGAAAAACAAAGCCACGTACGATGCACAGTTTCCCTGTTTTGGTTGCACCTTACAAACATTCCAGGTGTACACTTGCGAGTGACAATACCAGATTGCTGTCTTGCTGAATACATCTCCAATGTTTCTTTCTCACAGTGCTGCAATTCAGCCGATCCTTTACTTATCTAATATTTGACACTGGCTTCAGACAGCTGTTGTGGCCATTTCCCTATGTCATTATGTATTTCATTGGAAGGGTGCGAAGGCACTGACGGAAAATCAGCATTCTGTCTGAATCAAGCACCTCTGGTGCTGGTGGTACATGCATGGATTCTTCACTATCTTTACTGTCTGGCATATCTGTTAGTAATTGTGTTGGTTCTTCCACAGTTGTTTGCTCTGATGATGTGGCCATGGATGAAGGCTTAGATGAAGTACCCATGAAATCTGTCATTTTTGACATTTTTGATAATAGTTCTGATTCCCTTTTCTTCTTCTCTTTGGCCAGCTTTCTCTTTGTACTAGCCCCACTTTGAAAAGTCCTAAAACCCTTGTGTCTGTCTTGCTGCTGGCTTCCACTCATGCTGATAAAAAGAAATGGGAATTACTGATTTTTGGTGTTACTCGATGAATAACACCAGAAGCTATTACCGTTTTGAAGCTATTACGGTGAAACTGTTACATTTGGTGTAACTTGTAAGATGTAATATTGCGAATTGGTAATGTCATCGACACATTGAATGGTCCTTCTTGGTCTTCTTTTTGCAAAAAAGTCATTAAGACACTTGTTTTCAAGATGGCGCCGAGAAACGCGCGTTATCATATATTTGCACAATCTTGGTTTATTTCAATGTTGTACCTGTTAAATATTGTACTATGGACTAGAAGGGGATTTGAAATTATCATGTAATATTTAATGCTTTTTCAATGGATTGTGTTTCTAATAAGTGTGCCTGCATGCTGTTGAATGTGTGATCATGTTTGGGGAGTGAGAGTTTAGTAGTAGAGGTAGTACTTTTGCTTTTAAAGTCAGCCATGTCCACTGGATGAGCACTCATCCTCACTGCTTGCCTAACTCTTATCTGTGGGTCCATGTAGTTGCTTGTGTACGGTAAGGGCCACACCACAGTAAACCACATTGGCTTGTGGTGTGAACTATGTAAGGGTAGCACATGGAGATTCTGCTCCCACATCAGCGCATGAAGACTGGAAACTTCCAGAATGGTCTGTTGAGCAGATGAAGCAATGACTTCAACATTTTACCCCGCCAAAAAAATAAAGTTTTGTGTGGCTAGTGGCTTTTTTGAAGAAAAGGACTATAGCAAATTTGGTGCTTTTATCATCAAGAGATCTCTGATCTTATAAGCCATTGAGTAAGTCAACCTGCGGGTTATTACATGAACAATTTGTTTCCTGTGCAAACAGTTTAATTTACTTTTCAGAGACATGCACGTCATTTTCACAAATCAGTTCCATTTCCTAAGGCATTTAAAATAGGTGTCAAGATCATCTTTGTGCTTTTACCAGACAAGGTTGTGAGTCTTGACCTGAGGTTTTCTACTGCAGGTTAATAAATCAGACTTCATTACTAGGACTTACAATTTAACACTTTAGCCTGAAACTGGTTGTTTATCTCTGTTCTACAGAGACTGGCATTGGGAGTATTTGCTTAGTGTAAGAACAATCCCATCATAGTGGCTTCTTGGCATTTATTTGTTTTTGGATTTTTTTATTTTTTTTTTTAATGCCCAACATTTAAAACAACCGGCCACTTTATTTCCAACAATGTAAGACTTTGGAGCTTTGAAAATTAATACTGGAGTATCAGCCCTGAAATAAAATATCCTGACATCCTGCCTTTTCATTTCAGCTGTGATTTTATTTTACATGAATTTTAAGGACTGCTATGAGGGAACATCCAATATGACACACTAAAGAACGGGTCCATCTCCAGCGGAGTTATATAGACGGTAAAAGATTAGATACTCGAAATTTACAATACACCAAACTAAATATGACACTTAAATATTAATTAAGGCATTTTATATTTCAAAATTAGACAATCACAACACTGAGCTCATTGTGATGACTTTCTGGTGTATGACTTAAAAAAAAAAAAAAATCTGCACATTGGAAACATTCATTTTTCTGTTGATACAAATTAAAGATAATTCTATGAAGAATTGCATTGAGGGGTAGGAAGGATTTCTTCTGCACTCAAGGGATGGTTTTGGTTTGAAAAACCTTAAAATGTCTTATTTTTCCTCCTTTCATTTTCATGCAATAAATTGTGATTTGACATTTCCCAGCTTACATACAAACATTCTTGGACTGTTCCTTTTTTTTCTCTCTTCAAACTTATACCTAGATGCCGATTGTGTTCTTCATTAAATCAAATTAGTCCATAAACGATACGAAAATTAAACACGAGGTTCTTCACAACTTACTGAAGCCAAAAGCAGTGTTTCTTCACTTTTATTTTGTGTGATTGACAGCCCCAGATATCTTTTTTAAAACAATAATGATGACGAAAACAGGGAGAAAACAAACCAAAAAAAAAAAAAAAAAAAGCCAGAAAACATGTCAGATACAGTAATGTCTGTCAAATGAATATGACAAATGAATACATAAATGACTTTCTGATGGCTGACCAATCAAATCATTTCAGAACTTGTCCCAGGTAATGTGACCCATTTTTTAAAAAGATGGAATCTGCAGATATGCACAAAAATGTATCATTTAATGCAGCAGACCCATTTGTACAGATTTCCATAAGCAATAATAATATAAATCACATGCAAATTCCAAAACAGTTGGTTCCCCATTTTATAGCATAAAGTGTCAAAGAGTGAAAACTTCTCTCAAAATCTACTCCAGTGAAAGCAACGATCACAACCATATAACCCGGCAGAAGTCAGTCACTATTTTTTGTTGCATAGGCAACTTCCACATGTTCTCATGGAAAATACTTCAATCGCTAAATGGGGGGAAAAAAAAAAAAAAAAAGACTGATTTTGTGATACAAAAATACAGCATTACAACTTTCCAAAGGCTTTAAAACTGAACGGGTGCACACTGAAGAGTCTGCATACAATTTTTTTTTCTGAATTATAGTGGTAACGTGTTACTTTTCACAGACGGATTGTGATTTAACATCCATCAAAATGCTTTGAGATTAAAACCTTCAAGTCACACAACAACCCAGCAATGGTCAAAATAATGAGGTGACATTCCCAGTGTCTGAAAATACAATGAACAAGCAATAAAATGAACCTAAAGCAGAAACCACATGCATTATTCCAATAACTGTGGAGAAGAGTGTTTAGAACGGGAACAACTTTCTCTAGAAAAGTAGGCAGGTTCAATCAGCTCAAATAATTCTTTGAAACCAGATCTGCAAACTGTAAGAAATGGAATTCTGAGACTATCAGCTTCTTCAAAAGAAGCGTATTGCCCAGTCTGCATCATTTTGCCAGGGGAAGAAGGTTGCCATTGACAAATTTAGATACACTGGCTGATGAACAAGGCATGCGATTTCCATACTGGATTTACACCAACAGGTTTAAATATCCTTTAAAAACATTAAGTGTCAGTGTGGACAGTGCGAGATCCTACATACAGTCGGGCTGAGTTGAACAATCACGGAAGAGGTAAACACCATTTCTGACTTCCAAAAAAAAAAAAAAAAAAAAAAAAAAAAAAAGTAGAAAACAAACCTGTGTGTGTGTGTGTGTGAGTGAGAGAGATTTATAGGAAGGCGTCACACCATTCTTTAAGACAGCCGAAGCAGTCGCGCTGTTGTTTGGCATTTGCACCGCAAGTGTCCTTCAGCCAGTCGCAGAAAAGTTCCTCGTCTTTCTTCAGCACCAGATACTGCCCGAGAACGACGTACGCCTGCAGCATTGGATGTGAACAACAAGAAACTGAATTAAGAACAGATTTACTGCAATCTCCTCGTCTCAAAACCCACAATTACTTTTAAATTAGACCTGCATTTAAATAAATGTGGTCAGATCTAAGAAAGAAATAGCTGATACGTACGTATTTATAAGACCCTTATGAATGCAGTAAAGTAAATCTGCAAGCCCAAATTTGTAATTCAGCGGAAAAATCTTTGTTTAAAAATGACAAATTTGCAGCTAAAATTTGGCCCTCCGTGAAAACTGTTTGTACATCCGGGACATTGCAGTGACGTGAGGGATAAGACAGAGCACTCGCGCCTTCAGTCCAATCCTGCATTGAAATTGATTTTATCTGTTAGTAATGTTACTGTTATACACATCCTGTTTTCAACATCCAAAAGTAAGCTGCAATGAATGCGAGATATAGCTCTGCATGCTCACATCAGTGGCGACATCGACAGCAGGCGAAATTCCTCCCCGACGCCTTGCTCTCACTGCCTCCGATACGCTTACCGAGTCTGCGAGGTCGGTAAACACCGCAGCAGGCCACTCACACCGCCCCCGTGTCTGCTGTGCAGCCGGCACCACCTCCCCGTCTACTAAATGGAGGTGCGGCCAACTTGGCAACAAGTCCAGAGACTACGCTCGCTGTTTTGATGCAGAGCGGCTGGTGACACCTGTTGCCCGCAAGGACAGACTTCTTGCGGAAAAATCCGTAGTGCCGCACGGTCTCGGTAATCGCAGCCTCAGAGCTCTGTGGCCGCTGAGAGAGGTTTGTATCTTTTTAATGACTTGGATTCTTTGCGGGTCCCACATCCATACCCCGCGATGGTAACACCGGAGGCTAAAGACAGTAGATTTTTAATGCGACACCACTCAATCAAATGGGCGTATGGAAAAAGTCCCCAAAAATCATTTTCAAGCAAAAAGAAAAGAAATGTGTACTCACCAAGACAATATGAAGACAATATAGTTTTAAAAAAGTTGATTCTTCCGTATAAGACAATAAAAAGGTGCTTTTGTAAGAGATGCAAACTGATGTAAATCCACAAATTACAGTTGGCGTGCAATGCATGCTGGGATTAGGGCTGTCACAATTAGGAATTTCTGGAGACGATTAATTGTCAGGCAAATAATTGCGATTGACGATTATATTGTCTATTTTTCTTTTTTCCCTTCTTTATATTCTACTATCATAGTATGATTATACAACTTTGGAAGAACGTTTGGCTTTTGTGAGTGGAGAAACTGGGAATAGTGCAACATTTTTATTTTTATCTTCATTTTACTTATAGTCCCAACTTTTTATGATTTGTGGTTGTTTCTGTTGAATTTCTGAGATTACAGAACTGCTATAAAGAACAGTGTGAACATTTTATTGTGTTTTATAACTTTGTGGAGCAAATACCAAACTCTTATAAAGAAGAAAAAAAAAACACCTGGACATGTTCAGGAAAACTGATATAAACTTAACAGAACAATGCAGGCTGATTACACTCCCCATGTTTTTTTATTTTTTTTGTATAAATAAATCAGAATACAATAAGAGGCAACTCACTTTGAAATAATTCAAACATATAGCTGCAGCTTAATAACTTTGAAAAACAACAGAAATCAGCAGTTTGTATTTTTATTCTGACTCCAGTTCATTTTCGTGTGATGAAGTCATCCTTTTTTTCCCTCATCTGTCACATTGTGTGCTTGAACACTACATCTTGAACAAATACATACCTTTGGAAAATAAACACCTGTTAAAGTTCAGCTTTTTGTGATCTGTGCCTCTGCACAGCTTCTCCACAGCAGGGTTTTTTAAACCTGTGTGTGTAATTTTTGCTCAGTTCATTAATATATTCTCCTTTTTAAGGATGTTTTAAGGATATCTGACCGTTTATTTCATCTCGGGATCTCATAAATTCAGTATAAGAAGCGCACATGGTGTGAACAGGTCGGTGCCATCAGAACCACATGTGTAGAGAAAGTACAGAGAGTAAAGGCAGCCCCACGGTTTGGTTTTTTTGTTTTAGTTGTGATTTTTTTTTTTTTTACGTTCACTCGGGTTAAAATCCTCTCTCTACTCTGCGCTCGCTGTCTTAAGTGCACTGATGGTTCACAGGAGAACGTAATGTCTCGTGCCTCCGTTCAGGAATCTCACTCCCTCACCTGCTCTCCCTCGCAGTCTATAGCGAGTTGACTCCGTGCGCGCGCAAGCACATACATACAGCTCCTTCGGTAAACTACCCATTTTAAACGGCTTTGAATAAGACGGCCACTGTTTTAATCGGCCGTCTTATTCAAAATTTGAACGCCCAAATGACGGCAGGATGGCTGCCTGAAACTATAAATTGAGAGGAAAAACAAAGACTTAAATAAAATAAATGACAACTACTAAATTAGTTGTTAATGACTTCAATCGTCAACGTAGTCATGACTAGTCGGCTAGTCGTGGCAGCCCTACTTAAAACCGAAATGCATCCACAGCGGTGCCGTGGTACGTGGCTTTGGAACCAGAACCTCCTCACGCGCCGTGTTATTATCCGAGCCTCGCTAACCATCCGAACAAGACGAGAGGAAAACCGAGTGAGTCAGGCAGCGAGGTCGCGTGTGGCTGCTGCTGCACGATGACGTCAGATTCTGAGTCGTTTTATGCAACTTTGTGGATAAAATAAGTCATTCATGGTAATCACAATTATGAAAAATATTCGCGAATATGAAAAATAATCGCAATTGGTGAATACTGTAATAACTGTGACTGCCCTAGCTGGGACAGGGTCTTCTCTTTGACGTCTCAGCAACGTCCCGGATGTGATAACAGTTTTGTGGAGGGCTAAATTTTAGATGTAAATTTGTCATTTTTAAACAAAGATTTCTCCGTTGAATGACAGATCTGGGCTTGCAAATTTACTTTACTACATTCAGAAGGATCTTATGTGTAAATATGTCATTTTTTGGTCCAAAGATCTGACTGATTTATTTCAATGCAGGCCTACTTTAAAAATGTCTGAATGAATATTAAGCAGTTTTCCATGGTACAAGTAATTGTGGAAAACTTAGAAAATTCTGAAATACTGAAAAGCTCCCAAAGGAACCTTTAAACACAGTAGAAAATATTCCCCTTTGAGTGAAATTGCACGCTTGACAGACTGAATACAGTGACAGTGCGTGGATCTGTACATATTCCATTAATGTTTCGCAATAAAAAGGCAAGTTCTGTTACTGAGGTTTTTCGATGCGCTTTTAAAACTTAATGCATCAAAGTCGCGGGACGTACTGAAATATGAATCTCTCCATCCCATAGTTGATGTGCCGGGTCAGTTTCTTTTTGTCAGTTATCAGCTGTTATAAGCACCAACACCAATTTATCTGTGAGTAGCTTACATCCCACGAGCTCGGTGCATGGCAGCAGCCCGATATCGCTGTATGAATGGGTGAATGTGAGGCATCAATGTAAAGCACTCTGACCATAAAAGTGCTATATAAATGCAGTCCATTTATCACTGACGGTCTGGAACTGAGATTCAGATTTAAACAACCACAGTAACAGCAGTTTTGTGTATCATGCTTATGTTGCATAAAAACTGAAAGAATCTAATCTGTGTCACCTTGTCAAAACCTTTTTCCGTCAGTCTGCTGCCAAGAGTGTCTCCGATGCCGGCGAGAGCGTCCACATTCTTTTCACCCATTGGCTCAGCCACAAAGTCTCTATGTTTTTTTGATGTTGATGACATGGCTGCTTCGTCTGCGATCACAGATCAGTCACTGTGCTGCATGCAAAAATACCAAGAAATGGAAATACATCAGAAAATATTATTGAAGAAAATGCAACTACTGAACATATCTTTATATTTGATTGTTTGAAAAAAATGAATCACTTTTTGTGTGTGTGTGTGTGTGGGGGGGGGGGTTGCTGGGTTCAAGAAGGCCTCCCACACCCATTTCCTGTGAACATTTCCAGAAATTCTGGCAGGGTTTTATCTGACTACATTATGTGAGGGAAGCAAGCAGGACCAGCTGTGCACGTGGTAGCCAATTTGCTGCTTTAACGATTCCGATAAGCTCCCTGCACTTTCCAGAATGCACCGCAACATCAGCAAAGTTCTGGCATTTCAAAGCTATGTACACCATGTTGTTATGATGATGACACATTCTCCCAAGTTGAGAGGGTTATCTAGAGAAGGCGTCACACCTGTGATGAACTTCTGCTGTGCCCCGATGTTGTCTCGTTGTCCATACTTCACGAGGTCTGTTTACATTGTGCCCTAAACCACAACTCTGCTGAAACCGACCTCTCGCACAAGTTACGGACCACAAGATGGCGCAAGAATCACAACTGTAAAACAGTAAACAGGCTTCATTCCCCTGACAACCAATGGATAGATACTATGACCACTCAGACCAGAGCCCATGTTTCAGCCAACTGCTCAGAGCTCCTGCCTCCAATGCCAGAGTTGTGAGTTCGCATCCCATAGGGAGCAAATTGGAGGAGTCAAACAACACAACACAGACGAGAGAGAGTACAGCCACTACGCATAAACAATCACATACTCAGACTTCAAGGCATTTAAGATCAAACTGGGAAGAATTTCAACCTCCCTCGTGCAGACGGTGTGCAAAGACTAATCTGTTAACAGGGCTGCCAAATTGAAAATCATGGCACACCAACACACTGGTGGCCGCTCAGACATTGAGGTACTGCCCACCACTGAGTACAACAACGTGAAAGACGGTTAATGAGTAGCAGATATTTCATGTTAACATTGAAAAGCCCTTTTTGATCTATATTTTAGCTTATGAAAGGCCACTTCTAGCAGGACTTTGACCTTGAAAATTTTTCCATTTGTGGTAAACATTTGTGGAATTGGAAACTAGTTTTGGCAGAGGTTTGCACTCTAGTACGGTCCTGAAGAGAAGTTACATGCGGCGGGTCGAGAGAGCTGTCAGACTTTAACACCTGACACACACACACCAGCAACACCCTCCTCCAGCTTAAAAAAAAAAACCAAAAAAAAAAAACGCATTTCGATTACCTCCGCCAATATTATACAAATACAGATGGTTTCCCAGTTCCGGATCACCTTTTTTAAAGTCCCGCTATAAGGAGCCATAATGCAACTGAATGTCCTTTATTGTGTATTGGGTATCTGGATGTTATGGTTTCCCAGTTCCGGATCACCTTTTTTAAAGTCCCGCTATAAGGAGCCATAATGCAACTGAATGTCCTTTATTGTGTATTGGGTATCTGGATGTTATTTAGCTGAAAAAGTCTGGGTGGAGTAGCGCTTGTACTTAAAGTGTGAAGCCACGTTAAGTGTGGTGCAAACATTTGCCAGAAATGGATCACTTCTGCCAGTTCCGGATCACGACACTCTGTCACTTTGGGGGCATTCCTGGCATCTGGCTGGAGCCCTTCTAATGCAGAATGATACACACTGTGCCCGAGAATGTGTTTTGAACACAAAACGATAGAAATTATACTTATTAAACGAGAATTTACTTCGTTTCGAAAGGCGCCGTTATACGTTTTACGAGCAAAAAATGAAGTGTGGAGGTGAGATTTCTCCCGAATTAAAAAGTAAAAGCCCCCACATTCATGCCCATCCGTGATGTCGAGATGACCCCCAAAGTACACAAGGCTCCCAACTACAGACACGAGGCTGCTGCTTAAATTATCCGCAACCGGCAAATTTTCGCGTCGGAGATAAATGCGCGCAGCAATTAAACAGCAACACATAACACACTGACATTTTCTACCTAATTAAGTATGTATTTTCCCACTCTAGAACCAAAAACACCGAATGGCTAACTCAGCTTTGCTACGTTTTAGAGATCGTTATTTTAAAACTTGCAGGAATGAGCGAGTCAGAAAAAACGCGCACACCGCATACACCGGGATTTTGATTCCTCTGCTGATCAAAAGGATGGCTGGATCAGATCGAGCTTGTGGTCGTTTGTAGACAAAACATCAATCTTTACATTGGTACCAAGTATTAGCTTATTCGTGCTGATTACGAGAAACGGCGGCGCAAAAACTACAGCAGTGATCCGGAACTGGGCAAGTGACTGTATAATGCACTTCTATGAACCTTGAATTTGAAATAAACTGACTGAATTGCCGTCTGCAATGAGTTTAAACAGCACATTATATAAATTAAGTACTCTCAAAAATCAAAATGCTTTGTTATTAAAACCTTTCAGCGCCTGTAGCTACAAATTCGCGCCGAACAGCTTTCATCGCTAACATGCTAAGTAACACCAAACCTGTCGTCCATAACTAGCCGATGACTCACTGGTGGCCACTGCTACAAGAGTGAACTCACTTTATTTGGAACACACATAAATAAATCTGTGAAGCTGGCATGAGGTCAGTTAGCTTAGCATTTAGGCGCCCTTCCTGTTAAGCTACATACTAAAGTTAGCTTCTCGCTAACTCTGCCGCTCGTTATTAACTATACTAACATCGTTGTGTATTTGGCATATTTATAGAAATACTTCCAGCACGTACCGTGACTAACTCACCTTTCAAGGGACTCTTCAGACTGTTAATTAAAAAAAACACCGACAACGGGCAAATTCAAAGGAGCAAATGTTCATAGATTTCGATTACTGACACTGGTTACCATCTTCCTCTGAGTTTTATTGGCGAGTTGCAACAAACTTAAAGTGCATTACCGCCACCTACTGGATTGGAGTGTGGCTCAAAAGAGTTGTCTGGAAAACAAACTAAATTCTGCGTATTTTATCAGCCGTTTCCCTCCACAAAAATATATGCGTTAACCGGACAATTGACAGTTTCTCATTTTCCTGACTATGAATGGTTCGTAAACCATATATGCTGTGTCAATTTGGTTATTATGACTATAATGCATAATACTTCATAATTCATTTTAATGTGGAAAGAATAATTATACAAATTTGTATATATTGACATAACAAAAACACGAAAAAATACATTAAAACCTGGTGGTGCTACTATAATACAAATCATAATTTCTTTTAAAAGCATTCGCACTTGGGGAGGAAACCACATACCAAGGCATAGTGCAGCAGCTAAGAGAATATTTAGAGCAAAATCATGCAACTGGTGATACAAGCACCAAAGTTGGCACAAATACTCAGACATTAGTCTTTTGAACAAACTGACTAGCCACTTGAATTTTCAATAGGAGGCCAGGTAGGGGTCAAAATTAAAAAAATGCTCAAATCATTTTGAAAACTACACCACATTATTTGTATGATTGTAAAGATTCCAAAAAGGTATAGTTTGGACTATCTATGAGGATCAGGAGTTATGGAGTAAAAACAGCAAAAATGGTGACAAAGGTCAGTTTCAGTTTGTACAGGGGTCAAAAGTTAAAGTTGCTCCAATTTTGGTAAAAAAAATTATGCAAATTATTAGTTGAGTTAACAGGGTTTTAAAAAGTAATAGTTTGGACCATGTATCATGCTTAGTTATCATGTTACAGGGTAACATATGTCACATGTCATAGAATCCAACGGACGTTGACCTTGTTTGACCTTTACTTTGGAGACCAAACATTCAACACAAAACTATTCCATTTATTAATCCTATTAGCTGGAATCTTTACGATAAGCCAAATAATGTGGTGTAGTTTTCAAAATGATTTGAGCATTTTTAATTTTGACCCCTGTGTAATTCTTTAATTGACCCCTACCTAGATGCCTATTGAAAATTCAAGTGGCCAGTCGTTTTTTTTTTTTCAAAAGAGTAATGTCTAAGGAGTATTTGTACCAACTTTGGTGCTTGTATCACCATTTGCACGATTGTTTCAGTTATCTGCTGCACTAAAACTATTCCATAACACAATAGCTCTATTGTTGAAATAATTATTTTATTCAATCTAGACCTTTCAACCTCAAGACTCAGCCCATGGCCTCTAAGACCAGTATATCTTCTCCTTTCAAAGAAAATTTCAAAATTAATATTTTCATATCTGTGTAAGATTTTGTACATTTCAATTAAATCACCTCTAGTGTGTTTATCTTCTAAAGTAGTTAAACTGGGTCCAGCAAGTCTATCTCTATAGGACATACGTTGCAACTCTTTGAACCTTTTCCAATACATTTATATCTTTCTGAAGATTTGGTGTCCAAGTCTGTACACAATATTCAAGGTGGGGCCGTACAAAACTCTTGTATAATAGAAGAAAAGATTCTTTATTAATGTAAAACAAGGGTCTTTTAGTCATGCCAAATATACTTAGCTGCTGACACAGCTATGTGCTTTGAAAAGAACAAATTATTTGAAATTAAGATGCCAAGATCTCTTTCCTCTGTAGTAGTCTGTTTTTTTTTCCTTTCATAACAGTCGTAAAAGGGATTTTTCTTTCCCATATAAAGGACTTTACATTTTTGTTAATTGAAACCCAACAGCCAATTCTCAGAGCATTCAATAAGATTATTAATATTCAATTTATTTGAAAGGGACCATGTGTAATTAAAACATAAATGTTACCATTTGATGCACTGCACCAGAGTTAGCCTTAGTCTAATTTACATCTGCAGTCCCTGATCACAAATAAATGACACATATAAAGTCATCAAATATCATGAATAAATACAACCAAGATATGGTTCATATCATGTTTAGTAGAGAAGCTAGAGTCTTCAACTGGACTGGGTTGCTTGACGTGACGACGTTTCGCTTCAAATCGCAGAAGCTTCCACAGCTAAATTCTTGCTATGGTAGTCTGACTTCTGTCTTGACTCTTGTAGAGAAGAATAACAGAAGCCAGCAAAAGATGGAGTTTTAAACCTGACCAGGCCCCTCCTAATGATAGGGTAGCTGTCCCTCCTAATGATGGGACTGACACCTCTCCTGATGACGTGAATGACTTATTACCATGAACAAAAGACTGAAACTGCTTTGACCTGAGTACCCCATTGTAAACAGGGGACAAAGGGTGTCTCAGACCCCCTCCCTGGTTAAGGCTAGGTTTCAACTGTAGCCGCTCGTGGGGTCTCTCTTCCGACGTTTGTATGTATTGCAGTCACTGAGCAAGTTGTTGATCTTGGCCTTGTAGTCCGATGTGTTCAGGACCACCATGCATCTGCCTTTATCCGCTGGCAGGATAAGGATGCTTTGGTCCTTTTTGCAGTGCTGACAAAGCTTTCCGTTCTTCTCCTGTGATGTTGGACGGAGGAGGCTTAGCACTGTTCAGCACTGCTGTGACTCTTAGTCGGAGGTCCCCAGCTTCTGACTCTGACAAACTGTTATGTTTAATGGCTGACTCTACTGCAGTGATGTAATCTACTGTCGGTATATGTTTAGGGGTCACTGAGAAATTTAGTCCTTTAGCGAGCACATCCTTTTCTGTCTGTGTAAGAACCCTGTTGGAGAGATTCTTTACCCAATTTTCCCTGTTGTCACTAATTTGTCTGGGTGTATCTTTAAAAATACTCCCACTGAAAGTACGCCTTTTCTGCACTAAAAGGTTGTGAAACTTCCTGATTTGCCGCTCCTTACTTTTTAAATGCTCAGCCATTTGAATTTTAACTATGAACTTTGTGATCTTATTATGGGCCTCTTCCTCCACTAAGGTTTCTAACATTTTGTGCAGACTATCAAGATTATTTTGGAGGTCTAATATTTTAAAATGAAGCCTTCTAATTCTAAGACCCAAAATCCTCCTAAGGTAACTGTGCTGGATCTTTTCTGCTGTGTGACCTGCTTCTAGTGCCTTTTGCTTCATGCATTTGGGAATAACATTGTTTTGTTTGCATCTCAGGTTAAATCTTAAGTGGTTTCTAAAGTTAGCTATCTTTTTAGCAGTCTTTTCCAGCTTACGTACCAGTGCCAGGGCCTCATGCCCACAGTTGGTCGCAATGTTTCTGTGTAGGCTCTCAGTTGTCCAGGTGGTTTCCATAGTAGAGAAGCTTGAGTCTTCAACTGGACTGGGTTGCTTGACGCAAGGACATTTCGCTTCAAATCGTAGAAGCTTCCTCAGCTAAATTCTTGCTCTGGTGGTCTGACTTCTGTCTTGACTCTTGTAGAGAAGAATAATCAAGAAGTCACAAAAGCTGGAGTTTTAAACCTAACCAGACCCCTCCTACCGAGAGGCAGACTGCTATATCAACAACTTGCTCAGTGACTCCAATACATACGAACGTCTGAAGAGAGACCCCACGAGCGACTATAAGAAGAAAATTAGCTACCTCCAAAACCTGGAGAAAGAAGGACTCATCGACAGGCAGACATACTACAGATTGTACCCTGGGGACATCACTCCATGCATCTATGGACTGCCCAAAATCCACAAACAGGACGTGCCACTCAGGCCTATTGTATGTAGCACAGATTCCATCACGTACAATTTGGCCAAGCACCTCAAGTGGATTTAGGCTCCTCTAGTGGGTAACTCAGAACACCATGTGGAGAACACACAAGATTTTGTGAACAAGATCAAGGACCTGCAGCTGGAGGCAGATGAAACAATCATGTCATTTGATGTGACTTCGTTGTTCACCTGCATCCCCACCGCTGAAGCCGTCTCAGCTGTGAGGCAGAGACTGCTGGAGGATGTGTCTCTACTTGAAAGGACCAAACTCACACCAGACCACATCTGCCAACTCTTGGAGATCTGTCTTAACACCACGTACTTCCTGTTTAGGGGGAATTACTACAGGCAGATTCATGGTTGTGCGATGGGGTCTCCGGTATCCCCCATTGTGGCCAATCTGTACATGGAGCAAGTGGAGAAGACAGCCTTGACGCCTTTCACGGGCATCTCTCCCAGTCACTGGTTCAGATATGTCAATGACACATGGGTTAAAAATCAAGCAACAGGAAGTTGAGGACTTTACAGAACACATCAACTTGGTGGACGTCAATATCAAGTTCACACGTGAGGATGCCAGAAACAACCATTTAGCCTTCTTGGACTGTGATGTTACGAATGGAGAGAACAGGCAGCTCCAGACAGGGGTTTACAGAAAACCAACTCACACTGACCAATATCTGCTCTTTGGCTCAAACCACCCCCTTGAACACAAGCTCGGGGTGATCAGGACGCTTAAACACAGAGCCCTACAGGTGCCCACAACTGCAGAGGGAAGGGTTAAAGAACAACAACTTGTCCGGAAAGCCCTCACAGTATGTGGGTACCCACAATGGTCCCTGGACAAAGTGCAGAAGTCCCAGAGAACAAAGAGACCAGATAGACAGGAGATGGAGACAAGAAGAAGAGGAGTGTCTCTCCCTTATTTAGCAAGAGTAGGGGAAAAACTACAGAGGATCTTCAGACAGCACAAAATCCCAGTTTACTTTAAACCGGTTAACACCTTGAGACAGAAATTAGTTCACCCTAAGGACAGGATCCCTAGTTACAAACAAGGCAATGTAGTGTATTCTATCAGATGTCAGGAAAACTGTAATGAACACTACATAGGTGAGACTAAGCAACCTTTACACAAAAGGCTATACCAACACAGCAGAGAGGGCGCCAGTGGACCTCAGTCTGCAGTTCATCTCCACCTTAAAGACACTAACCACACGTTTGAGGACAAGGAAGTTAAAATATTAGCCAGAGAGAAGAAATGGTTTGAGAGAGGGGTCAAGAGGCATTCTTTGTGAAATGTTTGAAACCCAGCCTTAACCGGGGAGGGGGTCTGAGACACGCTTTATCCCCTGTTTACAATGGGGTACTCAGGTCAAAGCAGTTTCAGTCTTTTGTTCATGGTAATGAGTCATTCACGTCATCAGCAGAGTCATCAAGGGAGCCATCAGGAGAGGGACAGCTGCCCCGTCATTAGGAGGGTGCTAACTAGAGCACAATAGGTGCTAATTAGAGCTATTGTTTAATCACTAGCCTATAGCAGTCTGCCTCTCGGTAGGAGGGGTCTGGTTAGGTTTAAAACTCCAGCTTTTGTGACTTCTTGATTATTCTTCTCTACAAGAGTCAAGACAGAAGTCAGACCACCAGAGCAAGAATTTAGCTGAGGAAGCTTCTGCGATTTGAAGCGAAACGTCCTTGCGTCAAGCAACCCAGTCCAGTTGAAGACTCGAGCTTCTCTACTATGGAAACCACCTGGACAGCTGAGAGCCTACACAGAAATTCATATCATCTTGCACTTCTTCCGACAAGAGAAATAATAGAGTGGTACACTTTAGTGTTGTCAGCAAAAATCCTACAATTTGATTTGATCACACCTGGCAAATCAATATTCAACAAAATTGATCCGATGACTGATCCCTGAGAGACGCCACTAGTAATTTGCATCCATGTAGAACTAGCACCATTTGTACAGACTCGTTTTCTAGCATTGAGAAAATCTTCAATCCAGTTACAAAGCCCCCCCATGCTATAGTTACGTAATTTATCAAGAAGGCAAGACTTGTTTGGGAGCATATGCTGATGCCTTGGGTAGTCACATCCTTGCATTTACGTAAACGTCTCTTTTATTGCAGACAGTATGAAAGCAAGATATTTGGTGTTTTGAGTGGTTAGCTTCATTTTTTTGTAGCATGGTGGCTTAGTGGTTAGCACTTGCCTCACAGCAAGAAGGTCATGGGTTCGATTTCCACCTGTGGCGTTTGTGTGGAGTTTGGATGTTCTCCCCGTGTTTGTGTGTGTTTCCTCTGGGTGCTCTGGTTTCCTCCCACATTTAAAGACATGCAGATTAAATGAATTGGAAACCTTATAATTGTCCAGGTCTTCCTTGCAAAAGAGGTCTTGATCTCAATGGGACTAACAGTTAAAGGTTAAATTAAATTACATTCCTGCATTTATGGCCTACAGCACATTCCCAAAAAACTTGAGATGGGGCAATTTATTCTAAATATAAAAATTAATTTAACACTTTTAGAGCCAGTTTTCTTTGTAAACGGAAGGGTTTTGCATTTTCCATGTTAGTCCATGAGCCACTCATCAATTTTGACAAAATCAGTCAGATAGGGGGAATTGCTACTAGCCAGATAGGGGTCAATAAAGAATTACATAAAGGTCAAACTTTAAAAATGCTCCAATCATGCTGAAAACTATATCACATTATTTGTCTGATCATAGCGATTCCAAAAAGGTATAGTTTGGAATATCTGTGATGGAATGTTATGGAGTAGACACTGCAAAAATGGTGACAAAGGTCAATTTCAGTTTGTACAGGGGTCAGAAGATAAAGTTGCTAAAATTCTGGAAAAAAAAGATGCAAGTTATTGTTTGGGTTAATACCAAACATTCAACACAGTCAAAACTATCCCATTTATTAATCCTTTTATTTCAATCAATAATTTGCATCATTTTGTACTGAAATTGAAGCAACTTTAACTTTTGACCCCTGTACAAACTGAAACTGACCTTTGTCACCATTTTTGCAGTGTTTACCCCATAACTCCAAACATTCCATCACAGATAGTCCAAACTATACCTTTTTGGAATCGTTATGACCAGACAAGTAATGTGATATAGTTTTCAACATGACTGGAGCATTTTTAAAGTTTGACCTCTAATTCTTCACTGACCTCTATCAGGCTACAGCTACCACCCTGAGATTGCTATCATACATTTTTGTGTAGGCCATGAAACACTGACTCTGGCTTGTAAGTGTTATTTATTCCCCTTAAGTGGTAACGAAAACCTGCTTGGCCCATGGACTATATGGTTCACACTTTTTTTTTTTTGCGGTTGCAGATGATGTGCCTTTTCTAACTGGAAGTCTTGTTTGGTGCTCTGTAGGTAGCACTGACCCCAGGAATCACTCCTTTAAGTGACCCAGCCAGTAACCTGGGCCTGGAGGATGCCATCTGAAAAGTCGTGATGGGCAATGTGGAGGATAGACAGGAGGACTATCAGGGTGGAGGACAGCATCAGGTTACCACCAGCAACAACACAGGCAATGAAGCTCACCAGGAGACCAACCCTCCACCAAGTTGTAGTATAGGTTGAAATGATCAAACACAAAACACAATTCAGTGATTTTATCGACCCGTTCTACCAGTGATTCATGTTTTTGATGGTATATGATCGCGTCAAAACAGGTGAACCTGTTTTTAGAAATCATGTTTAAGACTTTATAATATATGATTATACTCCTCTCTGTCCCTACAACTTTTAAACCATTTAGTGGATTTCAGTACAATGTCACACAATGGTAGTATATCATATGAAGACTTGCATGAAGGAAAATAATTGCTTTTGTTTTGGATATATCATTTGTCAGTTACATGTGCAAAGGTTGATGGGTTTAAATCAGGTATTTGGGAGGACAGACCATCACCCACAGGTGAACTGCTGCACCTGCTGTCACAGACAAATTCTACATCATTCTACACGGGTAAACATCTTCAAAACAAGTTGAGAACACTGGCATCAGTGCAGAAAGATGAAGTCTCACATAAGCTTGCTGGCAAAGAGTCCTTATGACAACTTTTGGGCCCGTCTCATCCTGATGAATGAAACAGCCATTTCCAACCCATCCGTAATTATCAGAACTACAGGATTGTCATGGTAAATGAAACTGTCAGGAACATTTCAGAGCAGTTTTGCCTTGTGACTTGAGAAAGAAGGCAGCTTTAAGAAGTATTCTCAGGGTGCCAATTGGTGATTTCTGACATCTGTTTTGTTTTTGGGCCTAACCCTAAAAGCTTTAGAGGTCCGCAGATGATTAACAGTGCACATTCTTGAGTCTTGACTGATACACAAAATACTATTTGGTCCTGAAGATATTGAAGAAAAAAAAAAAAACTCATTAAAGGTCTGATGAACATCCCCAACAATGTGGACATGAGCATTTGTCTCCTGACAGGATTTAATTCTGCCTGATCGTTGGTGTCAGCACGGTATTCTCTGTTGGGATCACTGGCTGAAGATCTGCTAGTGTCCTGTCGTGTTCCTGCATCCACAATGTTACTACTGATAACGGTGATGTCATCTCTGTTGTGGTCACCACCTGAACATGTATGAGATTGTGCTGTGACCAAAACACTTCCATCACTGCTGGACAGATGACTGGCTGTAAAATGTGGTCATGCAGACACTGAAGAGGGCATTTCATTAACATCTGAAATACACTGGACCAGAAATTTTGGTTCCATTTCCAAGGTTGGAAGAGGCCCAAGAGTTGGCACTGCTCCTCTGTCCAGTTTGGTTGTCTCAAGCTGTTGTTCAGGTCCATTATTGTTCACATTTCTCAGACAATGCCACATTACTGACTGCCAACCAATCTCCAAAATTGCTGAAATTCCTGATATTCTATCAGAAGAATGAGAATAAAATGTTTGCACACATAACTTCTGGTTTCATGTGCTTTAAAAATAATGTTCAATGGTGATAAAGTTACAAGGAATAGATTATAAATACATATGTATGTATACGTGCCCGTGGCTCAGAGGACAGTGACAAGGAGAGACACAAATGAGAGGATTAGAAAAATAGAAGTATTTACTTACAGTTTTTAAATCAATAAATTAAAAGGTGCAAAAATGTGCAGCTGTGCAAAAAGGCCCTCTGTTACCAGTCGGCGCAGCGAGACATCCTAGAAAGAGAGGGAGAGAACAAAATGAATTAGTTGGGCCCACTTGAGACAGGGACACCGGGCCCAGGTGCCCCTGATTATGGGCCCACCCCGCTACAGGACAGCAGGGACTGTCACACCCTCCCCCTTCAAAAGGGAAGTCCACCTAAGGACTTTCCAAACCAATTGCAAACAGCACAATTTTCTTTTTTTTTTAGTAGTACTACATTATATTTTTTGTTGCACCAAAATTACATTTACAGCTTACCTATATCCAGCTATACTTTTTTTCCTTTACAAACTACTTTAAAATCTGATAGGACTAAGTTTTTTCTTCTATTTTCCATTATCAAACGAGTAGTTCTACCATTTACAAGGAATCAAATTAGACTCAACTATACAAGGCTAAAGATGACACCAATTGGTAAAGTGCTTTTTCCTTTTTTAAACTGACGCACGTGACAAAGCATCAGCCAACAAGTTATCAGAACCTTTAATATGACAAATGTCTAAACTGAACGCGCATCGAATTAGACGTTGATTTGGACTTTTCAGAGTACTTAAGAACGTGAGTGGATTATGGTCTGTATAAATGATCAAAGGACCATCACCGCACACATCACATAAATCTCAAAATGTTGAAGAGCCAAGATAAGTGCAAGAGTTTCCTTCCCAATTGTCGAATAATTTGATACGAATTAAGCTTTTTAGAAAACAAACTGGTTTGTCAACTCCATCGTGCTCTTGGAGCAAAACAGCACCAGCTCCAACTTGACTAGCATCTACATGAATTTTTAACGGCCAATCCATTATGGGAGCAACAAGAACTGGCTCAACACAACAGCAACTTGACATTCTTGAAAGCAGTCTGACAAGCGGTAGACCACTGAAAAACCAACAGTACTTTTCAACAAATTTGTAAGCGGAGCAACAACTGTTGAAAAATTTGGACAAAAACTTCTATAATAGCCAACCAACCCTAAGAAACGCATCAACTCCTCAGTAGTCGGAGGCGGATAATCCAAAATTGCTTGTACCTTTGCATCAACTGGCCGTACTTCCCCCTGCCCCACTACATGCCCCAAATAAGTAACAGTTGCACAAGCGAACTCACACTTCACCAGATTGACTGTCAGGTGCGCAGAGGAAAGGCGATCAAATAAGACACATACGTTGGACATGGTCATTCTTAAACACTACTACGTCGTCAAGATAGACCGCACAACCTTCCAGACCAGATGTTACCATGTTCATTAACCTTTGAAACGTTGCTGGTGCATTTCGCAGGCCAAAACTCAGTGTATTCAAATAAACCAAATGGAGTAACGAAAGCGGAAATCTCTCTTGCACGGGCAGACAACCCAACCTGCCAATATCCTTTTAGTAAATCAAATTTACTCACAAATTCAGCAGACCCAATTTGGTCAATGCAATCTTCCATTTGTGGTAATTGATACGAATCTGGTTTTGTCACTTTATTTACTTTTCAATAGTCCGTACAAAAACGCGGTGATTTGTCTGACTTATCCACCAACAGGCTCAGAGAGGCCCAACTGGAGGATGAGGGGACAGCTATGCCGTTATCCAGCATATACTGGACCTCAGCTTCCATTACCTTACGTTTCTGAGGAGCACACCTATAAAACTGCTGTTTAATTGGAATGCTTTCACCAACATCTATGTCATGCTCTATCAGGTGTGTTCGTGAAGGTGTATCTCTTAACTCTGGATAGGAGTTGATCACTTCTGTCAGTTCAGCACATTGCTCCGGATACAAGTGACTGAACAGCGACTGCAACTTACTCAAGGTCTCAGAGTTCTTAAGTCGACCACACAACATGGAATCATCAGGCCACTTCACGTCCACCTACTCCTGAGCAGGAGCCTGCTGACTTGAGGAAAAGGAGTGGACAGTGAGAGCCCCATCACCGTGAGAATAGTATGGCTTAAGTAGATTAACATGACATAATCATGACGCCTTTCTGCGATTAGGTGTAGCAATCATGTAATTATCCGAATCCCTGTTCTCAACAACATAAGGGCCAGAAAACTTAGCCTGGAACGGTGAATTAGTTAAAGGGGTCAAGGCCAAGACCAGATCCCCTGGGTTGAACTCCGGCGTTCAATTTTTCGATCAAATACTTTCATTTTTTCCTGTGCACCCTTCAAGTTTTCCTGTGCTTTTTCTACAGCCACATACAAACAATGGTGAAAACCATTGACAGTCAATCACATTTTTAGGGGGATCAGAGTCCATCACCAAACCATCCTTTAGTATGGCCACACCAAATCATTTGGACTGAATCCAGTGCTCTCTTGCACCACCTACTGAGCTGACAACATAAGCCATGGCAACCCTTCCTCCCAATCACCCCTCAATTCTGTACAGTAAGCTCTTAACAAGGACTTCAAAGTCTGGTGAAACCTCTCTAGCGCCCCCTGGCTCTACGCATGATAGGCAGACGCAACATTGTGTTTTACCCTCAACTGTTTCAAAACTTGGGAGAAAGACGAGACATAAAATTTGAGCCCTGGTCAGACTGTACAACACATGGGACGCCAAAAATTGACAAAATTAGACAAAGCTTTAATGACTGCCCGAGCTGTAATTTTACATAATGGATATGCAGCAGGATATCGTGTTGCTTGGCACATCACTGTTAACAAATAGGAGGAGCCAGATTTTGAGGGAGGAAGCGGACCCAATGCTAATGTGCATCTATGCTAATGTGATCAAAAGGCTTGCTTATGGCTGGAATGGGACACAGGGGTGCAGACTTAAGTATTTGGTTTGGCTTTGCAGTTAACTGACAAATGTGACAAGTTTTAATGTATTTTGACACATCACGTTTTAACCTAGGCCGGAAAAAAAAAAAAACAGTACTATCACATGTTTTCTTCACACCTAAGTGACCAGAGTCATCATGGGCAACTCTGATCACATCATCATGAAACATCTCAGGAACAACAATCTGAAAAATGGGCTCACCAATGAAGTCACCATAACATGGGACCCACTTGCGCACCAACAGACCCTCCTGTTGGAAGTACCCATGAGCAGCACTCTGTACCTTGTCACCTGGAAGAACATTTTCAAACAAAACTGAAAGAGTTGGATCAGACTTTTGATGCTGACTCCATTCCTTCACAGAGAGATGCGGGGAGCTCGGGCAACAAGACTGAGCTCTCAAGCACATCCGACTCAGATGCACGGAATTGAGCGCGCGTCACGACAAGCTGGAAACACCTCTGGACACTGCTCTTCAAACGGAGACGATGTGCGTGGCTCAGGGGTCACCACAGGCAAAGGAGACCTCGGCCACACCGCACTACCAACCAAATCATTGCCTAAAATCAATGAAACCCCAGGAAGCGGCAGAACGGGGCGCACGCCTACAATCACCAGACCATTAATAAACCCACATTCTAACATAATTGTGGGCCTTGGCACGGAGACCACACCCAGCTCCATCCCATGCATAAGGACAGTCACCCGTTTCTGTAGCAGAGGAGAATGGAAGCACAGAAGCCACTATAAATGAATGTTTAGCTCCTGTGTCACGCAGCATCTTAATATGAATGCGCTGCTCGCTCCCCACAATGGACACATACGCATCATGGATGAAAGGAGCAAAAGCTTTATCGAACTTTTCCTTGGACTTATTGTTTGAAGCTGAAGGTACGTAAATTTTACGCCTGCTTTTAGACTTGAGCACAGGACACTGAGACTTCCGGTGACCTGTTGCCTGACAATAGTTACACCTGCTAGAGTGCCCTCTGAATGAAGCAGAGCGACCCTGCGCAAAGGTCTGCGAGTAGGAGCGACTTTCACTGACTATAGGCTTGGTCCTAGATGGAAAAATTTCACCCACAGCCCCCTTGTGAGTCAGGACATCTGCCAGCTTCGCTGCCTTCAGCGTGGTGCTGGGTTTCTGTTCAGTAACAGAAATAGCTACATGCTGAGGAATACAGTTCTTAAACTGCTCCAGGATCATCAACTGACAAACCCTCAAAAGTGTCAATATTCAAAGCAGAACACCAACGCTTAAATTGACGGGTTAAATCTCTAATTCCACATGAGTTTGACGTTCATTTTTCTCAAAATTCCCTGCGATAACCTTCTGGGACTAATTCGTAGGATTTTAGGACTGCGGCTTTTATTTTGGCATAATCCAGACACTCTGCAGCGCTCAACGCAGAATAAGCCTCCTCGGACTGCAACAACAAAGCTCTATCACAATCCGCCCAATTTTTAACATCTGCAATGCGCTCAAACAGAACGAAAAAGTATCTGGATCTTTTTCATTAAACTTTGGCATTAGGTGCAGACGAGCACCCGCGTCAAACGCGTTAGGAGCAGGCCGACAAACAGCAGAGGAAAATGATTCTTCACTCACCTCACCCATAACCTTACCATCCCGAATCAAATTCAATTTATAGAGTTCCAATTCCAATCTCATTTTTTCAGTCTTTTGTCTGACACGTTCCAATTGAACCTCTTTCAGCTTCAGTTCTCAGTCTCATTTGTTCCAAGTTCAGCATCTTTTCTGCTTTTCTCTTGTTCAATATGCAGCAACATTAATTCCTTACGCTGCTCAAAACTCAGTCCATCAAATGAAACAGACAACTCGGGTTCAGAATTGACATATAAACCCGACTGTTGCTCTCCCCCTCTCTGGACGCCTTTATTAAAAAGGCGCAGCAGTGATTATATCTTTACGTGTATTATTTCCCACTGTAATGCCATAGTGTTTCGCTATCTGCAATAAATGTTTCTTTTAACAATTTTCCAAAAAACTTTCAGAAGGAGTGGAGAAAAAATGCGAAACAGAAGCCATGGTTACAAAAAAAAAAAAAAGTAATGTGAACCGAACTGAATACAAACTGCCAATCTCACATCACCGAGGCTGAGGGCCAGCGCGTCCCTCGGAGTCCCCCGTCTTCTTGCGGTCTCATATGGTGGGTATTTATGCGCTAAAACCCGATGGGTCTGAGCAGCGACCAGCAAGCTGACAACCCCCAGAACACCACGGAGGCGCTCCCAAGCCGAAGCCACGTTCACCGCTGCCCTCACAAAACAAAAGCAGGCAAATCTCCTTATGAGAAAAGCCACCGAAGGACTCCGAAACACCATACAACACGAGACAGCACCTACCTTCACCTCATAAAAAAAAAAAAAAAACACAATTTAACTTCAAAACCTCTCGCGTGTCTCCACAAACAAACAAATGAATGCGCAATCAGCAGGTGCGCACCGGATTCTAATCATGTATAATCACCGCGCGGCAAAGCCCCAACACAAAAAACAGGCTAAAAACAAACTTTAACCAAATAAATTTACAAAAACTAAACGCGCTGACTACAAAAATTAAATTTAAAGGACGAGCCCACACTCTTGTCACGTGCCCGTGGCTCAAGAGGACAGTGACAAGGAGGAGACACAAACGAGAGGATTAGAAAAACAGAAGTATTTATTTACAACAGTTTTTAAATCAATAAATTAAAAGGTGCAAAAAAAAAAAAAAAAAAGGCGCTCTGTTACCGGTCGGCGCAGCGAGATGTTCTAGAAAGAGAGAGAGAGAGAGAGAACAAAATGAATTAGTTGGGCCCACTTAAATAAGAGACAGGAACACCGGGCCCAGGTGCCCCTGATTATGGGCCCGCCCCGCTACAGGACGGCGGGAGGTGGGTATAAAATATCCGGAATTAAGGACGTGAAACTGGACGGTTCCTTACAAATGACTTTGTCATGCTGTTAATGTTAGTGATTGTGTTGGGCAGCACGGTGTGTAAGCGGTTAGCACTGTTGCCTCACAACGAGAAGATCCCAGGTTTGATTCCCACCTGGTACTTTCGGTGTGGAGTTTGTATGTTTACGTGGTTTTGCTCCGTCTTCTTCCCATTTCCAAAGCCATGCAGGTTCGGTGAACTGGTGACTCAAAATTGACCATAGGTGTACAAGTGCTAGTCTTTCTACGTGTGTCTGCCCTGCGACAGAGTGGCGGCCTGTCCAGGGTGAACCTCGCCTCTCACCCAATGACCACTGGGATAAGCTCCACCCCCCATGACCCTTAACTGGAGTAAGAAAATTGTATAGAAAAATTAATGAGTGAAAGCTCAGTTCCATTAGCCATCGCCGATGGTCTTTGGTGCTCTTCATGGTTTCGGTAGGTTGGCTGGTCGATGCTGATTAGCCATGTCATGTCACGCTGGAACTTAAAATATTAGAAGTTTTTCTCCTCCTGCAATTTGAGATTTTGTGCTCCAAACATGATTTTATTTACATTTATTTTCACTCTTTTAAGCACCAAACGTGTACGACTGTCACAGTCGGTACGACCACCGGCGGTAGAGATCCTACCAAAACCCGTTCAACCAGCCCAGATCCAATGAAAGCATTTAAAGCAAGACCGACACATTCATGAGAAAATCTGCACATTTTGTAATACCACTTTTTTTTCTTTCTTTTCTTTTTTTTTTTGTGGAAGGCCACAAAAAAGTGTAAAAATTGTACATGATTTTAAAATTTTGCTTTAATATATATAAAAAAAATATGGAGAAAAATTGTGGTGCTTCATGCAGGGGATTTTGGACCCCATATTATTTTGTTAGTATTATAATTGTATTAGAGGCCTCTCTGGGCCCCTGTCACTTATGGGGCCCTAGAATCCTTCTCCCCTATTCTCCCCTTTTTGGCACCCCTGGCTTCATGTGATTTGGGCCCCATGCACTCAGGTCACTGCATGTTGGCCAGTAGAAGGAAATGTTTGTTGTGACAAAGTTTACTGCAGCAGTTAAAATTTAAAAAGTACCTGACAGCTCATTTTTGCAGGATGTTGTTTGCATTGTGAGGGAAATACACATAGAATTATTTGATTTGTGAGTCTGACGACCAACTCTGTGACACTGTATAACAACGCCGGCTCGGCGGCAGGTACACATGCTCTGTGTCCGCCAGGGTTCAGTCTGTCAAACGTCCGGATGCTGTGGGTCTGGAAAAATGCAAAAGGAGCACACCCACCAAACATTAAATTGGAACCACACTGATTACTGAAAGATACAAACTACATCACAAAGAACTTTCTCCTTGCAGATGGCTGATCATCTATTACATCACAAAGAACTTTATCCTTCTAGACAGGGTAGTTTGTATCCACGTTAAAAAACAAACAAAAACCCAACCCAAATATTGCATTCCCGTTTTGAGATATTTTCTTCTCAGAGTGCTGTGCATTCTAGCTAAAGGGTTTGTGGACATCATTAAGAGGTGGTTTGCTGCTCCTCGTCCTCCTCGTCATCACTATCACTGTCATCTAACAGGTGAGACTGCATACTGATCCGCTGCGTCACAGCGGTCACCATGGCGGCACCCTTCCCGCTGCCATCCTCCGAGACGAGGAAGGTGATGTCACAGTTGGGGGCAAGGAGACGCACCATCTCCTGGAGCTCTGCACTGAAGCTGGAGGGAAAGAGGAAGAATCAAGCAGATGAAGAGGACGACGAAGGAGAGAATTGCACTTCAAAGGATGAAAAATTTGCTTCAAATATTTACATTTTGTAAAATCTCAGTAAATGAAGAAATCATCAGAAGGCCGATGGATACCCTCAATATAAATGAACAAGTACATATACATCTGTCTGCCATGACTTTATCATGTGATGCCACTTTGAAGTCATTCAAATCATCATGCTCTAAAAAGATAAATAATGTGATTTTCTGGATAATAATTTCCTTGACCATTAATCAAACTACCCCAAAATCTAATCACCACTGGATATCTGTCCAAGTAATATTTCCACCAAGTTTGATCCATCTAGGCTTCTTGGTTTGTGAACTATAACCCCCCCCCCCCCCAAATTATTTTTCTGACCATGTTTTCTTGACTTAGGACCTTTGTTCAAGCTACTTCAAAATATAATCACTTCTCAATATCCATCAAAGTACTATTCCCACGAAATTTGATTCATCTAGGCTTCTTGTTTGTTGAACTATACAAGTAAAATAAACAGTTTTCTGACAATGCTTCCATTTATCTTGACCTAGGACCTTTGAAAAACTACTTCAAAGTACAATCACCTCTGGATATCTATCCAAGTAAGTCCTTCTGGGCTTCGTGGTGCGGCGGGTAATAAATAAAGTAAAAAAAAAAAAAAAAAACTTTTTTTTTCTAACCTGGGATGTTTTCTGTAGACGGACCCATCCACACCCACAGTGGTCTTTAAGTGATCCAGACCCCGGTTGGTACGGATACGGTTGGCAATGGTTGCCAGGGCGGTGGCACAGAGGCGGGCGGCGCGTGACGATACAGTGTCACAGACCAAACGCACCAGGCGACAGTCTGACAGATCCCACTTCAGACCCAACTTAGTGAGGATGTTCTGGGTGTTTTTCAGCACGTCCACCTGCCTTATGGACACAAACAAGATCTGATTGTTGTAGTTGTGTGCTGCTGTCACCTCTAGTGCAGCAAATAACTGAAACAATACTTCACATGGTGACACAAGCACCAAATCCAGCACAAATTCTCCTTAGACATTACTCTTTTGAAAAAACCGATGGGCCACTTGAATTTTCAATAGGGGGCCATGTAGGGTTCAATTTAATTTAATTTAATTTATTAAATTCACATATTTCACAACAACACAAATTAATCTAAATTCAAAATTAAAAGCAAGAAAAGCACAGTTAAAAGATAAAACACAGTAGAATAAAAAGAAATTACAAAGCAAACACAAACAGATTAAAAACTTAATGATAAGACAGTCTAAAAAAGTGGGTCTTCAGTCTTGATTTAAAAATCTCCACCGTGTCAGACTGCCGAATAACAGCAGGTAGATCATTCCAAAGAGCCGGACCACGGTTGAGAAGGCTCTATACCCCACAGACTTTTTGTTCATCCTCGGAACACACAGAAGCCCTGCGCCCTGCGAACGCAAAGGCCTCGCAGGTACGTAGGGCTTAACCAAGTCCGCCAAGTTGGAAGGCGCCAGTCCATGAACAATTTTATAAACCAACAATAAAACTTTAAAATCCAATCTGGCAGAAACCGGTAGCCAAAGAAGGGATGCCAGAATGGGAGTAATGTGGTCAAACCTTCTACTTTGTGTCAAAATTCTGGCAGCAGCATTCTGCACCAACTGAAGTCCTCGAATGCTAGACTGCGGCAGACCAGAAAATAAAGCATTACAATAATCCAATCTAGAAGAGACAAATGTGTGAATCAGAGTCTCAGCATCAGCCATAGACAGGATGGGGCAAATCTTTGCTATATTTCTCAGATGAAAGAAACCAGTCCTCGTAATGTCCCTAATGTGGAAGTCAAAGGACAACGTAGGATCAAAGATTACCCCAAGGTTCCTCACTTTGTCAGTATGATATATAACACATGAACCTAGGCTAAGCGCCAGCTGATCAAATTGGTGCCGATGTCTTGCTGGGCCAAGAACCATTATTTCAGTCTTATCAGAGTTCAAAAGTAGAAAGTTGCTAGACATCCAACTTCTCACTGCTGCAAGACAGTCCTGTAAAGATTTTATGTGGACAGGATTTCCAGCAGCTATCGGCATATACAACTGAGTATCATTAGCATAACAATGAAAAGCAACCCCGAAACGCCGCAAAATGTTCCCAAGGGGTGCCATATACAGGGAAAAAAGCAAGGGACCCAGAACGGATCCCTGCGGAACCCCGAACTTCATGCCCTTAAAGTCAGAGGTAGTGTCATTGCACAAAACACAATGGGAACGACCAGACAGATAAGACGTCAGCCACACAAGAGCAGTTCCAGTAATCCCAAAACAGTTTTCTAGCCTATCAAGTAGAATATGATGATCAACTTGTTGTGGAAAGTGTAGGAGCACAGACCCACAACAGGGGGCGCAAATGAACGGACAATGGATAAAGCCAAATACAACACTTTACTGTTGTGAAAATGCACAACAACAACAACAGATTACAATAGTGAGTCAAATACAAGATGTCATGTGGGCAGGCTCGAAGATAGGAGACATCAGTCCGAAGTCGAACCGGAACCACACGATTTCCTCCGCCACCGAACCCCGGGAATACTGGAGCCGCCAAGTCCCGAACTCCCAGGTGGCCACTGCCTCCGCGTGTCAGATCTGGTACTGCTGGCGAGGAGCAAACACAGTTAGAAGTGGGTGCGTGTGCACCCAGCAATACGTACGGTGGAAAACCACCTCCTCCTCTCGTCGAATAAAGAGTTCACAAAAAACGCTCAAGCAACAAAGGGTTATTATCTCACAACCAGCTGAGGTACGTTACCTTCAAGGTAGAACGATATCTCGGCAAAGAGGTGGAGATGTCGTCTGGCTGATATACCAATGCTGATCCTGTTGAGTGGTGACAGCTGTCAAGGATGATGAGCGTCAGCTGTCACCCTGGCTGCTCCTGTTAGGCGGCAGCGCCCTCTGGTGCCTGGAGCCCGCACTCCAGGCAGGGTGCCCTCTGGTGGTGGTGGGCCAGCAGTACCTCCTCTTCAGCAGCCCACACAACAGGACCCCCCCCTCAACGGGCGCCTCCTGGCGCCCGACCAGGCTTGTCCGGGTGGCGGCGGTAGAAGTCGGCCAGGAGGGCCGGGTCCAGGATGAAGCTCTTCTTCACCCAGGAGCGTTCTTCGGGGCCGTACCCCTCCCAGTCTACCAGATACTGGAAGCCCCGGCCCATCCGTCGGACATCCAAGAGCCGGCGCACAGTCCAAGCCGGCTCGCCATCGATGATCCGGGCAGGAGGTGGTGCCGGACCCGGAGTACAGAGGGGTGAGGTGTGATGTGGTTTGATTCGTGACATGTGAAAGACGGGATGGATCCGCAGCGAGGCCGGAAGCTGCAGCCTCACTGCGGCTGGACTGATGACCTTGAGAATTTTGAAGGGTCCTATGTATCGTTCCTGAAGTTTAGGGGAGTCCACTTGCAGGGGTATGTCCTTGGTAGACAACCACACTTCCTGCCCTGGACGATACGTAGGGGCCAGGGTCCGCCGTCGGTCTGCATGGGCCTTTGTCCTCCTCCGGGCCTTCAGCAAAGCAGAACGGGCGGCTCGCCACACCCGACGGCACTTCCGCAGGTGGGCCTGGACCGAGGGCACACCGACCTCTCCCTCAACCACTGGAAACAACGGGGGCTGATACCCTAGGCACACCTCAAAAGGGGAGAGGCCGGTGGCTGACGACACTTGGCTGTTGTGGGCATACTCGATCCAGGCCAGATGGGTACTCCAGGCCGCCGGGTGCGCGGCTGTCATGCAACGCAGGGTCTGCTCCATCTCTTGGTTGGCCCGTTCTGCTTGCCCGTTGGTTTGCGGATGATACCCGGAAGAGAGACTGACCGTGGCCCCCAGTTCCCGGCAGAAGCTCCTCCAGACATGCGAGTAGAACTGGGGACCGCGATCGGAGACGATGTCTGTTGGAATCCCATGCAGCCGGACGACGTGGTGGACCAGGAGGTCCGCTGTCTCCTGGGCCGTTGGGAGTTTCGGGAGGGCAACGAAGTGGGCCGTCTTGGAGAATCGGTCCACTATCGTGAGGATGACGGTGTTGCCCTGGGACGGCGGGAGGCCCGTGACAAAATCCAGGCCGATGTGAGACCAGGGGCGATGAGGCACGGGCAGCGGCTGTAGCAATCCCGATACCTTGCGATGGTCGGCCTTGCCCCTGGCGCAGGTGGTACAGGCCTGGATATAATCCCGGACGTCGGCTTTCAGGGACGCCCACCAGAAGCACTGCCGGACAACTGCCACGGTTCTTCGCACCCCTGGATGACAGGAGAGCTTAGAGCCGTGACAGAAGTCCAGGACTGCAGCCCTAGCTTCTGGTGGGACGTATAGTTTGTTCTTCGGCCCGGTTCCGGGGTCCGGGCTTCGTGCCAGGGCCTCCCGGACGGTTCTCTCCACGTCCCAGGTGAGGGTGGCCACGATAGCAGACTCCGGGATGATGGGTTCCGGTGGATCCGACAACTCCGTTTTGACTTCGTCTTCATGTGCCCGGGACAAGGCATCCGATCTCTGATTTTTGGTCCCGGGACGGTAGGTGATCCGGAAGTCAAAACGGCCGAAGAACAGTGACCAGCGGGCTTGCCTGGGATTCAGCCGCTTGGCGGTCCTGATATACTCCAGGTTCCGGTGGTCAGTGAAAACCGTGAATGGCACGGTCGTTCCCTCCAACAGATGTCTCCACTCTTCAAGAGCCTCTTTCACCGCAAGGAGTTCTCGATTGCCGATGTCATAGTTCCGTTCGGCCGGGGTCAACCTGCGGGAAAAATAGGCACACGGGTGAAGGACCTTATCGGTCTTCCCGCTCTGGGAGAGCACAGCTCCTATCCCTGAGTCCGAGGTGTCCACTTCAACCACCAACTGGCGACTAGGATCGGGCTGCACCAGAACAGGTGCAGACGAGAAGCGCCGTTTCAACTCCTTGAACGCGGCATCGCAACGACCCGACCAGGTGAAGGGGACTTTTGGTGAGGTCAGGGCTGTCAGGGGGCTAGCTACCTGACTATAGCCCTTAATGAACCTCCTGTAGAAATTAGCAAAGCCGAGGAACTGTTGCAGCTTCCTACGGCTAGTGGGTTGGGGCCAGTCTCTCACCGCCACAACCTTGGCTGGATCAGGAGCGACGGAGTTAGGGGAAATGATAAACCCCAGGAAGGACAAAGAAGTGCGGTGAAACTCGCACTTCTCGCCCTTCACAAACAGCCGGTTCTCCAACAACCGCTGCAGGACCTGACGTACATGCCGGACATGAGTCTCAGGATCTGGAGAAAAGATGAGTATATCGTCCAGATATACGAAGACGAATCGGTGCAGGAAGTCCCGCAAGACGTCATTAACTAATGCTTGGAACATCGCGGGAGCGTTTGTAAGACCGAACGGCATGACCAGGTACTCAAAGTGACCTAACGGGGTGTTAAATGCCGTCTTCCACTCGTCTCCCTTCCGGATCCGAACCAGGTGATACGCATTTCTAAGATCAAGCTTGGTGAATATCTTGGCTCCATGCAGGGGCGTGAACACAGAATCCAACAAGGGTAAGGGGTATCGGTTACGAACCATGATTTCGTTCAGCCCCCTGTAATCAATGCATGGACGTAGTCCGCCATCTTTTTTCCCCACAAAAAAGAAACCCGCACCCATCGGGGAGGTGGAATTCCGGATCAACCCGGTAGCCAAAGAGTCCCGGATGTAGGTCTCCATTGATTCGCGCTCAGGTCGTGAGAGGTTGTACAGCCTGCTGGACGGAAACTCAACGCCTGGAACCAAATCAATGGCACAATCATACGGGCGGTGCGGGGGAAGGGTGAGCGCCAGATCCTTGCGAAACACCTCCGCAAGGTCATGGTACTGCACCGGCACCGTCCCTAGATTGGGCGGGGCTCTGACCTCCTCCCTGGCCTGGGAACCGGGAGGAACCGAGGAACCTAAACATACCCGATGGCAGGTCTCGTTCCACTGAACCACTACCCCGGACGGCCAATCGATCCGGGGATTGTGTTTCAACATCCAAGGGAACCCTAGAATCACACGGGAGGTGGTCGGAGTTACAAAAAACTCGATCTCCTCCCTGTGATTTCCCGACACCACCAGGGTTACTGGTGGTGTCTTGTGAGTGATTGGAGGGAGTAGGGAGCCATCTAGTGCCCGCACCTGCACAGGCGAGGTAAGCGGCACCAGAGGGAGCCCTATCTCCCTGGCCCATTTGCTGTCTAGCAAATTCCCTTCAGAGCCCGTGTCCACCAGTGCTGGGGCCTTCAGGGTTAAATCCTCATAAAGGATTGTAACTGGGAGTCGTGTGGCGATGTGGGTGTGTCCCACGTGAATGTCTCGGCCCACCCCTAGCCCAGTTTCTAGGGGCGGGCGTTGGTGTTTTAACCGCTCGGGGCAGTCTCTTAGCTGATGCTCTATCGAGCCACAAACAAAACACGCTCCGCGGGCCAGCCTCCTCTGTCTATCTGGTGCCCTAAATGTGGCCCTGCTCGTGTCCATAGCTTCGTCAGCAGGGGGAGCTGTGACCACACATGGCGCGGGGGCCGTGGAGCGTGGGGAGGGCGGAACGCGATCGGAACCGGAAGGGAGAGGGACGGCGCGTGCCCGGCCACGCGCTTCGTCTCGTTCCCGACGGCGTTCTTCTAACCGATTGTCTAATCGTATAACGAGATCGATAAGCCCGTCTAAATCCCGCGGTTCGTCCTTAGCCACCAGGTGCTCCTTTAGAACCAATGACAGTCCGTTTACAAAGGCGGCGCGGAGGGCAGTGCTATTCCAGCCGGACCTCGCAGCCGCGATGCGGAAGTCGACTGCATAGGCAGCTGCGCTCCGGCGCCCCTGTCTCATTGACAGCAGCACGGCTGAAGCGGTCTCTCCTCTATTTGGGTGATCGAACACTGTTCTGAACTCCCTCACAAACCCATCATATGTCTGAAGGAGCCGTGAATTTTGCTCCCAGAGCGCTGTAGCCCAAGCGCGTGCCTCACCACGAAGCCGATTTATCACATAAGCTACTTTGCTAGCATCAGTCGCGTACATGACGGGACGCCGTGCGAAGACGAGCGAACACTGCATAAGGAAATCCGCGCACGTCTCCACACAGCCTCCGTACGGCTCTGGAGGGCTTATGTATGCTTCCGGGGAAGGTGGGAGGGGTCGTTGAACGACCAGTGGAACGTCACTGTTACGCACAGGGTCGACGGGAGGGAGAGCTGCAGTGGCACCCGGAGGGCGCGCTTCCACCTGCGCGGCGAGAGCCTCCACCCTGCGGTTCAGGAGGACGTTCTGCTCGGTCATCAAATCCAACCTAGTCGTGAAAGCGGTGAGGATCCGCTGCAACTCACCGATCACCCCTCCTGCGGACGCCTGCGCGCCCTGTTCTTCCATTGGCCATTCAACAGCCGGTTGACGCCCCTCGGGATCCATGACGCTGGCCGAGATATCCTGTTGTGGAAAGTGTAGGAGCACGGACCCACAACAGGGGGCGCAAAGGAACGGACAATGGATAAAGCCAAATACAACACTTTACTGTTGTGAAAATGCACAACAACAAAAACAGATTACAATAGTGAGTCAAATACAAGATGTCATGTGGGCAGGCTCGAAGATAGGAGACATCAGTCCGAAGTCGAACCGGAACCACACGATTTCCTCCGCCACTGAACCCCGGGAATACTGGAGCCGCCAAGTCCCGAACTCCCAGGCGGCCACTGCCTCCGCGTGTCGGATCTGGTACTGCTGGCGAGGAGCAAACACAGTTAGAAGTGGGTGCGTGTGCACCCAGCAATACGTACGGTGGAAAACCACCTCCTCCTCTCGTCGAATAAAGAGTTCACAAAAAACGCTCAAGCAACAAAGGGTTATTATCTCACAACCAGCTGAGGTATGTTACCTTCAAGGTAGAACGATATCTCGGCAAAGAGGTGGAGATGTCGTCTGGCTGATATACCAATGCTGATCCTGTTGAGTGGTGACAGCTGTCAAGGATGATGAGCGTCAGCTGTCACCCTGGCTGCTCCTGTTAGGCGGCAGCGCCCTCTGGTGCCTGGAGCCCGCACTCCAGGCAGGGCGCCCTCTGGTGGTGGTGGGCCAGCAGTACCTCCTCTTCAGCGGCCCACACAACACAACTGTGTCAAACGCAGCACTGAGATCCAACAACACCAATGCTGTAGTAGTATCCGAGTCCATTGCTCGCAGAAGATCATTAACTACTTTAATAAGTGCTGTTTCTGTGGAGTGATGTCTTCTAAAAGCAGAATGCAGTGGCTCAAAAAGGTCATTCTCAGTAAGATAGTCCACAAGCTGCCATGAAACCACCTTTTCCAGAATTTTAGAGCAGAATGATAGATTTGATATCGTCCTATAATTTTTCAATTCACCAGGATCAAGATTAGATTTCTTGAGTAGTGGTTTAACCACTGCAGATTTAAAACAATTTGGAACAGCTCCAGAGTTTAAAGAAAGGTTAACAATTTCCAGCACAGTCGGCCCAAGAATGGGCCAAAGATCCTTAAACAATTTTGTTGGTATAGGATCAAATAAACAAGTTGTGCTTCTAGTAGACATCACGAGTTTCGTCAGCACACCTTGTGAGATACTGTTAAATTCCGTGAATCTAGGTAGCACCTCAGAAGTAGGCCCCAGCTCAGTAGCTGGATACAATGATTCAACCAAAGTATGCTGAGATGTGCTCAACCTAATATCTTCTATTTTCTTTTCGAAATAGTCCAGAAAGTCCTGTGCTGAAAAAGAAGAACGACCAACAGGTGGCTGTCCATGAATAAGAAATGCCACCGTATCAAACAAGAACTTTGAGTTATGCTTGTTTTTGTTGATCAATTCAGAATAATACGCCTGCTTCGTAGCCAATAAAGCATGCTTAGAATCTAAAATAGCTTCACGCCACGCAAGGTGAAACACCTCTAGTTTGGAACTACGCTATTTCCGTTCCAACCGTCTAGCCTTCTTCCTAAGGTCACGCAAATAACTATTGAACCAGGGTGTCTGTGCTTTGGGAAGGCGTGGCTTTAATAGAGGAGGCGCAATCTTATCAAGTGTGGTTTTTAGCACTAAATTCAGGCTATCTGCAAGACTGTCTACTGACTGAAATTTCATCAAGCTTGAAGTTAGGATTTCAGGTAGTCTTGCTTCGAGTTCAGTCAAAGTTGAAGGTTTAATTTGTCGCCGCAATGATAGGCAAGGTTGTTGCTCCACTAAACGCGGCAGCGTAATTGTAAACCTAATAAGCGAGTGGTCAGAGACCGCTGATGCAAGAGGCAGGATGTCGATATTTGTGACAGCAAGGCCACGTGCAAGAACCAAATCCAGAGTATTACCACTGATATGCGTTGAACCATGAACGAACTGCTGAAATCCTAATGCATCCATGATTTCCATAAATGATTTACCGAGGGGATCAAAGAGCTTATTTATATGAATGTTAAAGTCACCAATAATCAAAATGTTGTCTACACTAGTTGAAAGACTAGAGATGAACGTGCCAAATTCATCTAAAAAATCAGAATATGGGCCAGGAGGCCTGTAGACAGTGACAATATAACATAGCTGATTTCCAGTTTTATGACCCTGACAGTACTTAGCATCATGGGCATAATGGAGAATCAGATGCTCAAATGAATTATATTTTTGACCCCCAACAGTTACTAAAGTAAACCTGGATTTATAAATAAAAGCAACACCCCCGCCTTTCTTCACATCACGTGAAACGTTACTAAAAGTGTACTCCGGTGGGCAGGCCTCATTCAGAGGAAGGACAGCTGTGGATTTAATCCAGGTTTCACATAATCCAAGCATATCCAGACGATGATCCACAATTAAGTCATTCACCAGCAACGACTTCAGAGACAATGATCTGATGTTAATGAGACCCAAACTAAGGATCTCGGTGGGATCAGCAGGTTTTAATGAGGTCATGCGGAAGTTCTGCTCCTCAGCATCCAGTGACGCAGCATGTTTCAACGGCCGGAGGAGCTCAGGTGAAACACCGTGTCTGAGAGCCCGCAGACGACAGCACCGGCGTAAAAACTCCGCCGCCCGGAGAAAGACCGGTGTCTGGTGTACCTGGAGAACCGTGTTGCGGAGTTGGAACAGTACACAAGGATGAACGACGTTATTATTACAGGAATTCATATTAAACCTCGATCCTACACACGGGCGGTGTCAGAAGACAGCGGAGGGGAGGCCAGTGAGCAGGAGGCCAGCTCAGTGGAACAACAGGTGGCTGACTTCCTGCAATCTAAAGGTATTCAAATGGACTGTAATAACATTGAAGCGTGCCACCCCCTGCCCAGGAGAGAGGATGGAGACAAGCGAGCTGTTATAATGAGGTTTGTCAACAGAAAACATAAAATGGCATTGTTAAAACAGGGACGGAAACTTAAAGGAACAAACGTATTCATCAATGAACATCTGACCAAAAGAAACGCAGACATCGCCAGGAAAGCTCATTTCTTAAAAAAGCAGGGAAAAATTCAACAGACATGGACATCCAACTGCAAAACATTTATCAAATTGAATGGAACACCAGAACAAGCGAAGGTTATGGTAATCGGGAACATCGAGGAACTGGACAAATACGACCAATAAGGTATGAGGACACAAACACATCACAACACCATGACACAGACCAGAGGAACCTATTCATCTACTACATCATCTACATCTGGAGACAAGAAGGATATAACTCAAAGGATTGCTGATCATGGAAAAGTAGAACTGAGAACATTTAAATACACAGACCACAATGTACTGGACTTGGTGTTGGGAAAGTGTAGGAACATGGACCCACAACAGGGGGCGCAAATGAACGGACAATGGAGAAAGTCAAATCACAAAGTTTTACTGTTGTGAATTCACACAACAAACACAACAGATTACAAATACAGCAGTAACCGAATTCCAATGGTGTCGTGTGGGCAGGCTCGACGATAGGAGACGTCTGTCCGAGTCGAACCGGAACCACCCAATTTCCTCTGCCACCGAACCCCGGGGATACTGGAGCCGCCAAGTCCCGAACCCCAGGTGGCCACTGCCTCCGCTCGTCGGATCCGGTACTGCTGGCAAGGAACAGAAACAGTCAGGTGTGGGTGCGGCTGCACCCAGCAACACACAGGGTGGAAACACCACCTCCACCTCTTGTCAGGAAAATACTGGTGAGTGCAGGAGTGTGAGTACTTATCCAAGAAGTCCAATACAATCTCCCGCTGTACTACTCACTATCTGCTATCCAACACACAAGCAACAAAGTATTATCGTCAAGAACACAATCGGCTGAGTACGTTACCTCCTTAGTAGAGCGATATCTCGGCAATGAGGTGGAGATGCCGTCCTGCTGATATACCTCCCTGTTGATTGATATCAGCTGTCTCAGGTGATGGGTGACAGCTGTCACCCTGGCTGCTCCTGTGAGGCGGCAGCGCCCTCCAGTGCCTGGAGCCCGCACTCCAGGCAGGGCGCCCTCTGGTGGTGGTGGGCCAGCAGTACCTCCTCTTCAGCGGCCCACACAACAGGACCCCCCCCTCAACGGGTGCCTCCTGGCGCACGACCAGGCTTGTCCGGGTGGCGACGGTAGAAGTCGGCCAGGAGGGCCGGGTCCAGGATGAAGCTCTTCTTCACCCAGGAGTGTTCTTCGGGGCCGTACCCTTCCCAGTCCACCAGATACTGAAAACCCCGGCCCATCCGTCGGACGTCCAGGAGCCGGCGTACAGTCCAAGCCGGCTCGCCGTCGATGATCCGGGCAGGAGGTGGTGCCGGACCCGGAGTGCAGAGGGGTGAGGTGTGATGAGGTTTGATTCTGGAAACATGGAATACTGGATGAATCCGCAGTGAGGCCGGAAGCTGAAGCCTCACTGCGGCGGGATTGATGACCTTGAGAATTTTAAACGGACCAATGTATCGTTCCTGTAGTTTCGGGGAGTCCACTTGTAGGGGAATGTCCTTGGTGGACAACCACACTTCCTGCCCAGGACGATACGTAGGAGCCGGGGTCCGCCGCCGGTCTGCATGGGTCTTCGCCCTCGTCCGGGCCTTCAACAAAGCAGAACGGGCGGCACGGCACACCCGACGGCACTTCCGTAGGTGGGCCTGGACCGAGGGCACACCGACCTCTCCCTCAACCACCGGAAACAACGGGGGCTGGTACCCCAAACACACCTCAAAAGGGGAGAGGCCGGTGGCTGATGATACTTGACTGTTGTGGGCGTACTCGATCCAGGCCAGGTGGGTACTCCAGGCCGTCGGGTGCGCGGCTGTCACACAACGTAGGGTCTGCTCTATCTCTTGGTTGGCCCGTTCTGCTTGCCCGTTGGTCTGGGGGTGATACCCGGACGAGAGACTGACCGTGGCCCCCAGTTCCCGGCAGAAGCTCCTCCAGACGTGCGAGGAGAACTGGGGACCGCGATCGGAGACGATGTCTGATGGTATCCCATGCAGACGGACAACGTGGTGGACCAGGAGGTCCGCTGTCTCCTGGGCCGTTGGTAGCTTCGGGAGGGCCACGAAGTGGGCCGCCTTGGAGAACCGGTCCACTATCGTGAGGATGACGGTGTTTCCCTGGGACGCCGGAAGGCCCGTGACAAAATCCAGGCCGATGTGAGACCAGGGGCGATGAGGCACGGGCAACGGCTGTAGCAATCCCGATGTCTTGCGGTGGTCGGCCTTGCCCCTGGCGCAGGTGGTATAGGCCTGGATGTAACCCCGGACGTCGGCCTCCAGGGACGCCCACCAGAAGCGCTGCCGGACGACTGCCACGGTTCTTCGCACCCCAGGATGACAGGAGAGCTTAGAACCGTGACAGAAGTCCAGAACTGCAGCCCTGGCTTCTGGTGGGACGTAGAGTTTATTCTTCGGTCCGGTTCCGGGGTCCGGGTCTCGTGTCAGGGCCTCCCGGACGGTCTTCTCCACGTCCCAGGTGAGGGCGGCCACGATAGTGGACTCCGGGATGATGGGATCCGGAGGATCCGACGACTCCGTTCTGACTTCATCTTCATGTACCCGGGACAAAGCATCCGATCTTTGATTTTTGGTCCCGGGACGGTAGGTGATCCGGAAGTCAAAATGGCCGAAGAACAGTGACCAGCGGGCTTGCCTGGGATTCAGCCGCTTGGCGGTCCTGATATACTCCAGGTTCCGGTGGTCAGTGAAAACCGTGAATGGCACGGACGTTCCCTCCAACAGATGTCTCCACTCCTCAAGAGCCTCTTTCACCGCAAGGAGTTCTCGATTGCCGACGTCATAGTTCCGTTCGGCTGGGGTCAACCTGCGGGAAAAATAGGCACACGGGTGAAGGACCTTATCGGTCTTCCCGCTCTGGGACAGCACGGCTCCTATCCCTGAGTCCGAGGCGTCCACTTCAACCACTAACTGGCGACTAGGATCGGGCTGCACCAGAATGGGTGCAGACGAGAAGCGCCGTTTCAACTCCTTGAACGCGGCATCGCAACGATCCAACCAGGTGAAGGGAACTTTTGGCGAGGTCAGGGCTGTCAGGGGGCTAACTACCTGACTGTAGCCCTTAATGAACCTCCTGTAGAAATTAGCAAAGCCTAAGAACTGTTGCAACTTCCTACGGCTCGTGGGTTGGGGCCAGTCTCTCACCGCCGCAACCTTGGCCGGATCAGGAGCGACGGAGTTGGAGGAGATGATGAACCCCAGCAAGGACAAAGACGTGTGGTGGAACTCACACTTCTCGCCCTTCACAAACAGCCGGTTCTCCAACAACCGCTGCTGGACCTGACGTACATGCCTGACATGGGTCTCAGGGTCCGGAGAAAAGATGAGTATATCGTCTAGGTATACGAAGACGAACCGGTGCAGGAAATCCCGCAAGACATCATTAACCAACGCTTGGAAAGTCGCGGGAGCGTTTGTGAGACCGAACGGCATGACCAGGTACTCAAAGTGACCTAACGGGGTGTTAAATGCCGTCTTCCACTCGTCTCCCTTCCGGATCCGAACCAGGTGATACGCGTTTCTAAGATCGAGCTTAGTGAATATTTGGGCTCCATGCAGGGGCGTGAACACTGAATCCAACAGGGGCAACGGGTATCGATTGCGAACCGTGATCTCGTTCAGCCCCCTATAATCAATGCATGGACGAAGTCCGCAGTCTTTTTTACCCACAAAAAGAAACCTGCACCCATCGGGGAGGTGGAATTCCGGATCAACCCGGCGGCTAACGAGTCCCGGATGTAGGTCTCCATTGATTTGCGCTCAGGCCATGAGAGGTTGTACAGCCTGCTGGACGGGAACTCACTGCCCGGAACCAAATCGATGGCACAATCATAAGGATGGTGGGGGGGAAGGGTGAGCGCCAGATCCTTGCTGAACACGTCGACAAGGTCATGGTACTCCACCGGCACCGTCCTCAGATTGGGCGGGACCCTGACCTCCTCCTTAGCCTGGGAGCCGGGAGGAACCGAGGAACCTAAACATACCCGATGGCAGGTCTTGCTCCACTGCACCACTACCCCGGACGGCCAATCGATCCAGGGATTGTGCTTTAACATCCAGGGGAACCCTAAAACCACACGGGAGGTAGCAGGAGTCACAAAAAACTCGATCTCCTCCCGGTGATTTCCTGACACCACCAGAGTTACAGGTGGTGTCTTATGCGTGATCAGAGGGAGTAGGGAGCCATCTAGTGCCCGCACCTGCACAGGCGAGGTGAGTGCCACCAGAGGGAGCCCTATCTCCCTGGTCCATCTGCTGTCCAACAGATTCCCCTCCGAGCCCGTGTCCACCAGTGCTGGGGCCTTCAGGGTTGAGTCCTCATAAAGGATCGTAACTGGGAGTCGTGTGGCGATGTGGGTGTGTCCCACGTGAATGTCTTGACCCACCCCTAGCCCAGTCTCTAGGGGCGGGCGTTGGTGTTTAACCGCTCGGGGCAGTCTCTTACGTGGTGCTCTGTCGAGCCACAAACAAAACAAGCTCCGTGGGCCCGCCTCCTCTGTGCATCTGGTGCCCTAAATGTTGCCCTACTCATGTCCATAGCTTCGTCAGCAGGGGGAGCTGTGGCCCCACGGAGCGGAGGGGCCGTGGAGCGTGGGGAAGGCAGAGCGCGGTCGGAACCGGAAGGGAGAGGGACGCGCGTGCCCGGCCACGCCCTTCGTCTCGTTCCCGCCGACGTTCTTCTAACCGGTTGTCTAATCGTATGACAAGATCGATGAGCCCATCTAAATCCCGCGGTTCGTCCTTAGCCACCAGGTGCTCCTTAAGAACCAATGACAGTCCGTTTACAAAGGCGGCGCGGAGGGCAGCGCTATTCCAGCCGGACCTCGCAGCCGCGATGTGGAAGTCGACTGCATAGGCAGCTGCGCTCCGACGCCCCTGTCTCATCGACAGTAGCACAGTTGAAGCGGTTTCTCCTCTATTGGGGTGATCGAAACACGGTTCTGAACTCCCTCACAAACCCATCATATGTCTGAAGGAGCCGTGAATTTTGCTCCCAGAGCGCTGTAGCCCAAGCGCGTGCCTCGCCGCAAAGCAGGTTTATTACATAAGCTACCTTGCTAGCATCGGTCGCGTACATAACTGGACGCTGTGCGAAGACGAGCGAACACTGCATAAGGAAATCCACGCACGTCTCCACACAGCCTCTGTACGGCTCTGGGGGGCTTATGTATGCTTCCGGGGAAGGTGGGAGGGGTCGTTGAACGACCAGCGGAACGTCAATGTTACGCACAGGGTCTACGGGAAGGAGAGCCGCAGCGGCGCCCGGAGGGCGCGCTTCCACCTGCGCGGCGAGAGCCTCCACCCTGCGGTTCAGGAGGACGTTCTGCTCGGTCATTAAATCTAACCAAGTCGTGAAAGCGGTGAGGATCCGCTGCAACTCACCGATTACCCCTCCTGCGGACGCCTGCGCGTCCTGTTCTTTCATTGGCCATTCAACAGCCGGTTGACGCCCCTCGGGATCCATGACGTTGGCCGAGATATCCTGTTGGGAAAGTGTAGGAACACGGACCCACAACAGGGGGCGCAAATGAACGGACAATGGAGAAAGTCAAATCACAAAGTTTTACTGTTGTGAATTCACACAACAAACACAACAGATTACAAATACAGCAGTAACCGAATTCCAATGGTGTCGTGTGGGCAGGCTCGACGATAGGAGACGTCTGTCCGAGTCGAACCGGAACCACCCGATTTCCTCTGCCACCGAACCCCGGGGATACTGGAGCCGCCAAGTCCCGAACCCCAGGTGGCCACTGCCTCCGCTCGTCGGATCCGGTACTGCTGGCAAGGAACAGAAAGTCAGGTGTGGGTGCGGCTGCACCCAGCAACACACAGGGTGGAAACACCACCTCCACCTCTTGTCAGGAAAATACTGGTGAGTGCAGGAGTGTGAGTACTTATCCAAGAAGTCCAATACAATCTCCCGCTGTACTACTCACTATCTGCTATCCAACACACAAGCAACAAAGTATTATCGTCAAGAACACAATCGGCTGAGTACGTTACCTCCTTAGTAGAGCGATATCTCGGCAATGAGGTGGAGATGCCGTCCTGCTGATATACCTCCCTGTTGATTGATATCAGCTGTCTCAGGTGATGGGTGACAGCTGTCACCCTGGCTGCTCCTGTGAGGCGGCAGCGCCCTCCGGTGCCTGGAGCCCGCACTCCAGGCAGGGCGCCCTCTGGTGGTGGTGGGCCAGCAGTACCTCCTCTTCAGCGGCCCACACAACACTTGGAGCACGATATAGACCCGGACAATAATTTCTTCTCAAATATCAGTGACAGTTGTTGCTATTATACAGATGAACAGTTTAATCGGATCATTAAAACGGATAAATTATCAATAATCCATTTCAACAGCAGAAGTCTATATGCAAACTTTAACAACATTAAAGAATATTTAAGTCAATTTAAAAAATATTTAACATAATTGCTATATCAGAAACATGGATCAATGAAGATAAAGGAATGGATTTTGAACTGGATGGATATGAATGTCATTGTGTAAACAGAAAGAATAAGAGTGGAGGAGGAGTGGCTGTGTATGTGGATAAGAACATGGATTATAAAATAGTAGACAATATGACAACTGTGATTGATAACTTATTAGAATGTATAACTATTGAAATATGTGAAGAAAAAAGCAAAAATGTATTAGTCAGCTGTATATATAGAGCACCAGGATCTAGTATTGAAACATTCACTGACTGTATGGGAAAAATGTTCTCAAAAACTAATCAAAAAACTGTGTTCATTTGTGGTGACTTAAATATTGATCTGCTCAATCCAAATAAGCATAAAATAACAGATGAATTTATCAGTATAATGTACAGTATGAGTTTATATCCAAAAATCACCAGGCCAAGCAGAATTACATCCCATAGTGCTACCTTAATTGATAATATATTCAGCAATGATATTGAGAATAACACTGTGAGTGGATTATTAATCAATGACATTAGTGATCATCTACCAGTTTTCATCGTTTATAATAGAAACCATCGGCGGAATCAGCCAGAGGAGAAAATAAAATACAGGCGAGTGCGGACAGAGGAAAACATGAACACACTAAAGAAGGATTTACAGGAGCAAAACTGGGAAAAGGTATACAGTGAAAGTGATGTTGATAGTGCATATGAAACTTTTTTACAAATATTTACATCATTATATGATAAAAATTGTCCAATTAAACAAGACTACAGAAAACAAAAAATCCAAGATCGACCATGGATGACGAAAGGGTTACGAAATGCATGTAATAAGAAAAATACACTGTATAGAGAATTCATAAAACTAAAGACTAAAGAGGCAGAAAATAGATATAAGAAATACAAAAATAGATTAACTAATATTATACGGGTATGTAGGAAGGAATATTATAGTAACATATTATATAATAACAAAAACAATATTAAAGGAATATGGGATATATTAAATAGCATTATCAAAAATGGTAATAAAAACAGAGTTACCCTCAGTATTTCATTGATAATAATGTCAAGAAGGAAAATAAGGATGAGGTAGTCAACGGTTTTAATACTTTTTTTGTAAATATTGGACCAAGCTTGGCAGATAAAATTCCTGATTCCCAACCTGAGGATTGGGATAATAATCTCATAGAAAGAAATCCCTGTTCAATGTTCCTCACAGCAGTGGATGGAAAAGAAATTATAGACATTGTGAATAATTGTAAATATAAAACATCTACCGATTTAAATGAAATTGATATGGTGGTTGTAAAACAGGTCATTGAATGGATTGTAGAACCATTAACATACATCTGTAACTTATCATTTCAAACCGGTAAATTTCCCAATCAAATGAAGATAGCTAAGGTTGTGCCGCTGTATAAGACTGGGGATAGACACCACTTCACAAATTATAGACCTGTTTCTTTGCTTCCACAATTTTCCAAATTATTAGAAAAGTTATTCAATAATAGATTAGACAAATTCATAAATAAACATAAACATTACTGATAGTCAATATGGATTCAGAGCACATAGTTCAACATCACTTGCATTAATAGAATCAGTTGAGGAGATTACAAACGCCATAGACCACAAATTACATTCAGTTGGAATATTTATAGACCTTAAAAAGGCTTTTGATACAATCAATCATGACATATTAATCAATAAACTTGAACAGTATGGGATTAGGGGGTTGGTGTTGCACTGGGTGAGAAGCTACTTAAGTAACAGAAAACAGTTTGTGAAGTTGGGGGAATATACATCATCATGCTTGGACAATGCTTGTGGTGTCCCACAGGGGTCAGTATTGGGTCCAAAACTGTTTCTAATTTATATTAATGATATTGTCAATGTTTCCAAAATATTAAAATTAGTATTATTTGCAGATGACACAAGCATTTTTTGTTCAGGGGGGGATTTGCAGGAGTTACTGAGGAGGATCAGTATAGAAATGGGGAAAATTGAAAATATGGTTTGACAGAAACAAATTATCATTAAACTTAAGTAAAACAAAATACATGTTATTTGGCTATTGTAATACAGACATACAGGTTCAGTTACAAGTCGAGGGGGTAGATATTGAAAGGGTACATAAAAATAAGTTTCTGGGGGTGATAATAGATGATAAGATAAACTGGAAGACTCATATAAAACATATACAAAGTAAACTGTCAAGAAGCATTTCAGTTCTAAACAAAGCGAAACATATTCTGGACCACAACTCACTCCGCATTCTTTACTGCTCATTGGTTTTACCATATTTACAGTACTGTGCAGAGGTATGGGGTAATACTTATAAAGGTACAACACAATCACTATCAGTAATGCAGAAAAGAGCTATAAGAATTATTCATAATACTGGCTATAGAGATCATACAAATCCACTATTTTTACAATCCAAATTCTTAAAATTCACAGACTTGGTTCATTTTCAAACAGTACAAATCGTGTATAAAGCAATAAACAATTTACTTCCAGCAAATATTAAAAATATGTTTTTAACAGATCAGGGGATTGCAATCTGAGGGGGAAATTTAATTTAAAGCATCAGTGGGCACGAACAACATTAAAAGGTTTCTGTATTTCTGTCTGTGGGGTGAGGATGTGGAACAGATTGGGAGTGGGGCTCAAGCAATGTCCAAGCATGAACCAGTTCAAACTGCGGTACAAAAATATGTTTTTTTCTAGGTATAGGGAGGAGGAAGGGTAATGAGGGTTAGGGTGTTTTTGTTTTTTGCTTCGGCTTGTAAATATATAGTATTTTGTATGTAAGTAGGTATGTGTAGGTGTATATTTATGTTTGTATATATATATATATATCGGTTTAGGTGTGTAGAAATCTATGTGTATATGTGGCAAAGGGTATCACTGGTTGTGGGGAAGAAGGGGTAGGGATAAATAAGCTGATGCTTCACCCTACCCCTTTTCGGACATGTTGGGTACACAGTAGGAACTTTTTTGTTGTTGTCTTAACTGATCTATCTTGTAATTGTTGTTGTATCAAATGTTCGAAATAAACAGTTTTCATTCATTCATTCCTTCATTCATTCATTCAGAGGCAGCAGCAGGAAGCTGCAGCACAAACGGGCACAGCTTTAGCGGAGCTGGTCCGGTCATCAGTTCAGGAACAGGACAAATCCAGCAGCCTCTCGTGCGCAAAAATATTGTCCATCACAGAGGCAGCGAGGATCAGACCCTCTAGTGAAGGCTGCCAGGTAAAACTTAAGTTTCACCAACAGACCGCTCCGCTTTCCGCGCCTTCTAAAGCGCCTCCTCCGGAGAGGAACGCAAGGAAAACGGAGCAGGTGGAGCGGGACGTCCGCAAGCACAGGTGGCAGAGCAGGGCGGGGCCCTCCAAGCCCGGACCCAGACGACAGCAGCGGCTCATAAAGAGCATTAATGTCCAAGAGAGACTGGCGACCATACACAAGCAAGGCTGAAGTGTCCCGGCAGAACACACAGAGCAAAAACACAGCACCAAATAACAAAAAACCCGACGAGCGACAGGGCTGACGGCATGCCAAACACACAGGCGGCATCTTCCTCAATTGAAGAATTACACAGGGGTAAAAATATAAAAATGCTCCAATTATATTAAAAACTATACCACATTATTTGTCTGATCATAAAGATTCCAAACAGGTATAGTTTGGACTATCTATGACTAAATGTTATGGAGTTATGGGGTAAAAACCTTAAGAATGGTGACAAAGGTCAATTTCCGTTTGTACAGCGGTCAAAAGTTAAAGTTGCTCCAATTTGAGAAAAAAATGGTGCAAATTGTTGATTGAGCTACTTGGATTAATAAATGGAATAGTTTTGACTGTGTTGAATGTTTGGTATCTAAAGTAAAGGTCAAATAATGTTGACGTCCATTGAGTTCTATGACGTGACATACCCCGTAACGTGAAAACTAAGCATGACACGTGGTGCAAATTAACTCAACCAGTAATTTACATCACCTTTGAACAAAACTGGAGCAACTCTAACTTTTGACCCCTGTACAAACTGAAACTGAACTTTGTCACCATTCTTGTTATTTTAACCCCATAACTCCATAACATTCAGTCACAGATAGTCCAAACTATACCTTTTTGGAATCTTTATGATCAGACAAATAATGTGGTATAATTTTCAATATGACTGGAGCCTTTTTATATTTTGACCCCTATGTAATTCTTCAATTGACCCCTATGTGGCCGCCTATTGAAAATTCAAGTGGCCTGTCAGTTTTTTCAAAAGAGTAATATCTAAGGTGTTCTTTTGCCAAATTTTGTGCTTGTATCACCATGTGAAGGATTCCTCTGTAAATATTCTGTTATCTGCTGCACTACTGCTCACATTTAGACAAAAAGCTTCAGTCGTGACTCTGCCTGTATTTGGTATAAAATTCAACAATGGTAACTCACTCTTCTATCTCGGAGATGAAACTGGTCTGGAAGCTTCCTGGTGTTAACAGACACTTTGACGTTTGTCCCTGAAACAGCAGATTCTGCTCCGTCAGCTTCACAAGCAGCAGTCGAACGATCTCGCCCATATACATCCCGCTGATCATCTTCTCAAACCTGCAGCCCACAAATGTCATCAGAGCAGAGGTTTAGTTGAATTTAACACTTTAAGTTGTGGAAGTGGCGATTTTGTATTTTGTTTTTTTAGTCCAGTGTTGTTTCCTTCATATTTTCCCTTATTTGTTTGTGTCCTCCAACAGAGGAGGGCAGAGCTAAAATAATCTCACCTGGAAATGAGATAAATAGCTGAAAGGGTAATGGACGGCGTGTGATGGACATTTGACGGTCGACGGTTGCTGAGTTGAGGAAAAGCTACGATCTGAGCGTGCATCAAAAATTCAACTTTTTTCTTTAACATTGTCAGCTGTGTTTTCCTTTTATTTTTTCAACAACCTGCTTTATGATGTCATAAATGTCAACAATATTCACCCAAATTTAACTCCTGAACTGTCTCTCTAATTTCATAATTGCAATTTGTGCAGAGTCATTGTTTCTGCCAACTGACGGAGGAAGGCGGAGCTTATGTGATCGCCACGTCGGCCTGCGGAAATGAGACCTGAAAAGTAACGGACAGGTTTAAAAACTTTTTTTTTTTTTTTTTGACAGGCTTTGATTCAGAAACGATCTTTTACCTCGTGTTGGTCAGATTAGACATTACCCCACTGAAGCTCCTTGGGGTGACTTAAGTTGTGATTTGGCGCGATATAAATAAACAGACTTGAACTGAAGCTCTTTAACATTAACAGAGAAATTTTCCCTTCATCCCTTTTTCACATCATGCTTTGTGATGTCATAAAAGTCTAGGCTAGCCACACAGATGTCATTGGAGAATTTTTTGCGAACTGATAGAAGAAGGCGTGGCTTATGTGATCGCCACCTCTGTCTGTCTGTAGAATTAATATCTGAAAAGTAACAGACAGTTTAAAACAATGTTTTGTGGCTTGATGCACTTTGGTTCAGGAAAGATCTGGTTACATCGCAAAGGTTTTACATTCATCTCTTTTATATTGTAGATATTTTCTCATGTGCTTTTATTTCTTTTGATGACAGTCCAGTGTGAATAACAGCCAGACGTACGTGTGGACTCCAGGATTGATGGATGTTTTGTCCACCACCACGTCAAACTCCGTCTTGATGTCTTTCAGCGAGCCGTCGTCTCCGAAGCCGCCCCACTCGGTGTTAATGCACATCCGCCCGTCCTCACCCTCCACGCGCTTCACGTTCCGTATCTCCTCCATATAGCAGGCGTTGGTTCCTGTACCTAAGGGGGTGGGGGGGGGGGGGGGGGAGGTGGTCAACCAACAAGGACAAGAACCAGGATTAGGAAGTGACCAACATGTTCCTCGGTGGTCATGAAGCCTCTTTTCTGGATGAGGTGGATGTTTACCAATGATCATTCCGATCTCACAGTTCTGGTCGATGTAGCCACAGCTCATCATTATACCAACAGTGTCGTTCACCATGGCAACCGGACCGATGTCAAAGTCCTGAGGTGAAGGCCGAGAGAGAGGCGTCCATCACAGTTCAATCCAATAAAGACAGAAGTATGACAAAACACGTGCACCCCAACAACGTAAAATCTCACCTCGGATAGTTTTCAGGGCCGGCCCTAGGATGGCCTGACTGACAGTGGTATCCCACAATGCCGTGCATGTCTGACATAGTGACTCACCCCCTTTCGGTGGATGGCATCTCTCAGTAATTGCACCACGTCGTTTCCTTCCACACCGGAGCAGTTGAAGCCTTTGGTCCAGCGGAGCAGGATGCTCTGCAGACAAGAACAAGAGGCTCCGCACTCAACAGAAGGGAAACTTCTGCCACCTCTACAGTCTACTAGGGGAAACCAGGGCATGGTGAATCACGGGGCACAGTGAATCAGTAGCTATATCTGCAAAACTACATATATATTTGCAGCAGTTATGCCATATTTTTATGCATAAAGACATCCCCCTTATAAATTAGTGTTTTGTTTTTGGATACATTAAGGGTAAAACTAAGTGGCAAGTGAAGTCAGTCTTTTCCTATCAAAAGTAAATTTTGTGGATGTCAATGTCTTTGTATTTATTTCTCATAACAGAGGTGGCCCAAAAAATTGTTCTTAGTTCGACGACGACCCCGTCCAACTGATGAGCATGTGTTATGTCTTCTCCAGACTATCAGCTATTTTATAACATGACTCATATGTGTCACGTGCACCCGGGGTACAGTGAATCAGTCTAGAAAGTGATTTACTAAGCCCCAGTATCAAGTGGATGACAAATATTACTAATAGTTTCTAAAGGACTCACGAGGTCTGTTAGAAAAGTAACGGACCTTTTTATATGTTGCAAAAACTATATGGATTTGAATCATGTGTGATTGCATCAGCCAAGCCAAGCTTGAACCTTCGTGCGCATTCGTGAGTTTTTTCATGCCTGACGGTTGCGTCATTCGCCTGTGAGCATGCCTTGTGGGAGGAGTGGTTCAGCCCCCTCGTCGGATTTTCATTGTCAGGAAATTGGCTGATCGACTGCCCCTTTGCTTCATCAAATTTTTTTCAGAAAGTGTGACAGACAGCCAAGTGGAAACCATTTGGAAAATTCAGATGGCTTTTGGTGAAGATCTTATGGGGATCACACAGATTAAGGACAATTACAACTGGATTAAAGACGGCCCACAGCGGCGGATCGCGCACCAAGCGGCGATCGACAGGCTCAAACGACCAGATCATTTCCAAAGTGAACGCTTTGTTGATCCGGGACGTCGTCTGACTACCAGAGAAATGGTAGAAGAGTTTGACATCAGCACTTTTTAGGCATGAAAAGACGTGTGGAGGAATTCGCGTGTCAGGACTGAGGCGCGGGGCACAGAACAAAAAGCAACACCGTGATGAAGCCTCACAGGACATGTTGTGGCATGTCCAGCTCGTCCACAATTTCTCGGATAGTCACACGACTGAAAAGCCACCGAAAGCTGTCTGAATTTTCCGAATGGTGCAAGAGCTGGGCATGTTAGGGCTTGTCCTGTGAGACCAACACGGAGGTGCTTTCGTCCCGCGCCATGAGCGGCTCCGTGGCAAATTTCTCCGCTCCTCTTTCCATTACAAAAACTCCTGTAACAGTAGAATGTGCCGAAAAAGTGCTATGTCCAGCTGTCTTGCCATTTCTCTGGTAGTCAGACGACGTCCCGGATCAACAAAGCGTTCACTTTGGAAATGATCTGGTCATTTGAGCCTGTCGATCGCTGCTTGGTGGTCAAACCCCACCCCTGCTACATTTCTCCATGTAATGCATGAAACTTGTGCCAATTCAACATGCAGGATCCATCATAAATTTGCTGTAGAGACCCTGAGTGAAAAGAAGGGACTTACTGTTATTTTTAAAGACTATTTTGTATAATTTTTTCCTTCATTAACGCAATGTTGTTTACTTTAAATTATACTGAGATTACATATGTTTGGACCCGTTGGCTGACAGTGCTGGGCAGATATTTTAGGCACATCAGAATTTTGATTAAAAATTGTGGAATTGCATTTGATTATTTTTTGTTCATCATTGTCAATAATCATAATGATAAAAATGTAATTTGAAATTGCTAAAGTGTCTGATATTCAGACAGACAGACAGAAGGAGTGCACTGTGGGATGTACAGTGGGGAAAATAAGTATTTGACCCCCTGTCAGTTTTGCAGGTTTTCCCACCAACAAAGAATGGAGAGGTCTGTAATTTTTATCGTAGGTACACTTCAACTGTGAGAGACAGAATCTAAAAACAAAACCCCATTAAATCACATTGTATGATTTTTATATAATTAATTTGCATTTTATTGCATAAAATAAGTATTTGACCCCCTAGAAAAACAGAGCTTAACAATTGGTACAGAAACATTTGTCTGCCATTACAGAGGTCAGACGTTTCCTGTCATTCTTGACCAAGTTTTCACACACTGCAGCAGGGATTTTGGTCCACTCCTCCATACAGATCTTCTCCAAATCTTTCAGGTTTGGAGTTTCAGCTCCCTCCAAAGATTTTCTATAGAGTTCAGGTCTGGAGACTGGCCAGGCCACTCCAGGACCTTGAACTGCTTCTTACGGAGCCCCTCCTTAGTTGCCCTGGCTGTGTGTTTGGGGTCACTGTCATGCTGAAGACCCAGCCATGACCCATCTTCAATGCTCTTACTGAGGGAAGGAGGTTGTTTGCCAAAATCTCACAATACATGACCCCATCCATCCTCCCTTCAATACGGTGCAGTCATCCTATCCCCTTTGCAGAAGAGCACCCCCAGAGTATGATGTTTCCACCCCCATGCTTCACGGTTGGGATGGTTTTCTTGGGGTTGTTCTCATCCTCTAAACATGGTAAGTGGAGTTGATTCCAAAAAGCTCTATTTTGGTTTCATCTGACCACATGACCTTCTCCCATGCCTCCTCTGGATCATCCAGATGGTTACTAGTGAACTTCAAACGGGCCTGGACATGTGCTGGCTTGAGCAGGGGGACCTTGCTGCCCTGCAGGATTTTAAACCATGACAGCATCATGTGTTACTAATGTAATCTTTGTGACTGTGGTCCCAGCTTTCTTCAGGTCATTGACCAGGTCCTCCTGTGTAGCTCTGAGCTATCTCAGAATCATCCTTACACAAAGTGAGATATTGCATGGAATCCCAGCCCGAGGGAGATTGACAGTCATCTTGTGTTTCTTCCATTTTCTAATAAATAATCATAACAGTTGTTGTCTTCTACCAAGTTTCTTGCCTGTTGTCCTGTAGTCAATCCCAGCCTTGTGCAGGTCTACAGTTTTGTCCCTGGCATCCTTACACAGCTCTTTGGTCTCGGTCATGGTGGACAGGTTGGAGTGTGATTGATTGTGTGAACAGGTGTCTTTTATACAGGTAACAAGTTCAAACAGGTGTAATTAATACAGGTAAAGAGTGCAGAATAAGAGGGCTTCTTAAAGAAAAATTAACAGGTCTGTGTGAGCCAGAATTCTTGCTGATTCTTAGGTGTTCAAATACTTATTTTATGCAATAAAATGCAAATGAATTATTTAAAAATCATACAATGTGATTTTCTGGATTTTTGTTTTTTTTTTAGATTCTGTCTCTCACAGTTGAAATGTACCTACGATAAAAATTACAGACCTCTCCATTCTTTGTAGGTAGGAAAACCTGCAAAACTGACAGGGGTCAAATATTTATTTTCCCCACTGTAGTTCATTTATAATTATTATATGACAAATGCAATAATATACAAATATTTATTAAAAATATACTTTTGTATAATTATTTTAAATTTATAAATGGTTATAAAAATATACTTTTTATAATTATTTATAATTTATAAATAGTTTAGAATTTATAATTGTTGTTTTTTTTCTTTTGCACACATTTTTCTGACACGTGATGTCAGAAATGTATGGAAAAAAGCTTGTCAAAACTGTAGAATAAATAATCAAACTTTCCAGATGAGGGCGCTGTTGTATTTTATCTTTTTCAACTTTATAATGAATTCCAACTCAGATGTGCTGTGAAACGTTTGTGCCCCTCTGAAATTTTACACATTTAATTGTTATTACGTCAAATTACAAATTACAGTGTCAACAAAATCTGGCCATATTTTGGATTATCATTACAAATTTGACCAGGCGGAGTCTGGAGTCTCGTTTGCATCACGCTATGGTATCTGAGTATAGACACCAGCCTGATGGACCCCAGGACCTGTGTTGGACTTGCAGTCCAGATGGACTAAACTGATCAGGTACAGAACCAAAAACTAATGACTTAAAGTGAAAACTGAGTTTGGCCCCACAGGAACTCTGCAGGTGTTTTGTAAAAGTTCATTTTGAGACCTTGCCGATTTCTTTCTGCTCACAGGGGAAGGAGAAGGTGAAGCCCAGAGGAAGAGTTTGCCCACTCAGGTTGTGAGTGTCGAGGAAATCACCAAGACAGGTTGCAATGTGGTTGAAAAGCTGCACACAGAACATAAACAGGATCACTCAGAAAGATGTGAAGTGATATTTATAATCCCAGTGCTGCTGTTTGCAGATGATGTTTTGTTGTGCTGCAACAGGAGGGAGGAAGGAAAAGAAGCCCTCACCTCTTCTCCTGGACCCTCCATCATCGTTTGTGGGATGGCACAGATCTTACTGCCCATCTTTACAACCTTCTGCTCGTCCTCCATCAAACGGACATGAAGTACTCGGAAGTTTGTCCCACCGAGATCCAGCGTCAGGAAGTCACCTTTCTCTGCCAGGAGAGCCAAAAAATCAAACTGATCCTAAAGATTAGTCACCTGTTCCACTACTGATGAATCTAAAGAGCTTATGACATTACCTGTGCCATCAGGTGTTGCCCTGACAAAGGTGGGTAGCATCTTGACAGGCGCCCGGTGGTGAGTGTGTTTCCCCAAGCCCTGGATTAGGGCCTGCTTTAGCCTGGAAGAAATGTCTTCCAGCTTCTCCAGAGACAAGAAGAATGGTTTGAGGAAGTCCTGGACCTGAACACAGACAGTTCATTTTGCATGATCATTAAACCAGAACAAATGTTCATTTACTCCTGCAGTCCTGAGGTTTTAGAGGATCAACAGAGTCCAGAATTAGAGGTACGGCTCCCTTCCTGCTCCTCAGAACTTCTCAGGAGAGCATCACTGTTGATTTTGAAACACTGCCTAGTGTGGGTTGTGTGGATGATGATTTGTCTGAAGGTGGCGCTGTGATCAAAACGACCACTTCAATGGGTGTCGCGATCACCAGCTGTTAATAAGGTTACATAAAATACAAAACGCCTTAATCTGATCTTTATGAAACTTGGTGGAGCAATCAAGATGAAGAACCTTCCACATTTGGGTGTTGATCTGTAATCCAATGTTCAATATAGTTGAAGACTGGCGGTGGACTACCAGTGTGTAGACCTTCAGTCTGTCCGTCTGTGTCAGACAAGACACTTCATCCGTTTCATCCCGTCCACCCATCTGTAAATGGGTGCAAGCTTCAGCCGGTGAAGTAAAACCTATGATGGACTGGTGTTCCACCCAGATGGCATCAGAGACCCTCATCTGGTCACCCTATGGTATTGGGTGAGATAACCAGGTACAAATGGACCTGACACCCATCACCATGGGATGGGCCACTGATTAGTGGAGTTGGTTAACAGAGTTGTTGCATTTTTGGAAACTTGAGCGACATGCAGAAGAACTGATTATGTGCGACTCTCTGTTCATGCTGGTCTTTGTGCTGTTATGTAGTTCAAGAGCTACACAGGAAGAGGCGTGGCCTCCTCTGTCACCTTCTCTGTGTTCCAGCCCCCTGGAGATGAGCAGCAACAATTCACTTTTCTGTGCAGATTTTTGGTTTTGTTTAAAGCCGGATGCCTCTGCACAGATCATAAAAGCTGCAACTTTTTGTTCTTTGTGTTCAGTATTTTTACCTTCATCACCCAAATTACTGACGAGCTGCTCGATCGACTAACACCTAAAAGAAACTCTTTGCTCTATGCACTTTAATCCGGTCTCACACACTCCGTGTGAACGCCCCAAACAAAAGGTTTCAAGATGAGTGACGAGGCCTCGGGACACCTGCTGTTACACTAAATCCAGGCTCACAGGACCAGTTCTGTCAGATCCTGTGCTGGTATGTCAGCAAATAGTGGGCGTGTCAGCAAATAGTAGGTGTGGTGGTCTCGTGGCTCTCATATCAAGCATGAGGTAAGTTTGAACAGTGCTGCTAAAATTTTAAGCTGCTTAAAACGAGACTTTTAATATCAGCTTCTTACAACATGTAGTTCCAGCGGCAAACAGTGGGCGGGGCTTATAGGATTACACCATTATGTCATGTCTGAGACGAGCTGATTAAATATGGGTGATGATACAGATCTGCCTCAAATTTACATATTTTTTTTCAAATCTCTAATTATTATGTTTAACAATGAAGGTAGGCTTTATGTTTTTCCTCAACATTCTCGCCTTATGACATCACAAAGGTCTGACTGAGGAAAGGCAGAAGTAATGCCAGTTGCAGACATATGCAGTCTGAGTGCGGTTCTAGTTTTATTATTGTAGAATGGCAGCGGATATCACATCATGACTACTTCTTCTTCCACTACATATTTTGTGCATATTTGTGTGGGGTCACAGAGGTCAGACTTCAGAGTCCTACTCAAGATCACTTTCACAAGCAGCTTGACTGACTAAATACACTTTAATGTCTGATTTACTGGCTGTTACGGCTCATCGGCACTCTGATAAATCATCTACTGTGGATCAATAAACTGATCACTTATTGAGCAGTGGTTGTTAGTGCAGAAATATAACGTGAGCCACGACTGATCCAGGATCACATCTGAATCTCTGTAATATGCCATACACGTTTGTGCACTCAGGTGATTGCGTGATTGTGCCTGTGAGCGCCTCTTGTCCCAACTCGTTTGCAGCTCTTTACGTCTGAGTGGGTGTGGTTATTTCCATTCCATGATGATGACTGTGACTCTGAGAACATTAAATATGTACTTCACCTTAAGTACAAATAGCACCACAGAAAGAAACTTCAGCAAAACCTGTTTGCATCTGAGGTTGCTTTGATATTTTCCTGATCTTATTGTTGCAAAGGCAGGGTCGTGCAAACCAAATTTACCTCTTAGAAAACAAATTTCTGAAAGTAAAAAGAAAATTTTTCCCAATTGTAAATTTGTTTTTAATTTTGTAAATTTGTTTTCTAAATGTAAAATTGTTTTTTAAATATGAATTTGTTTTTACTTTTATAAATTTGTTTTGTAAATGTAAACGTGGTGTTGTTGTTGCAATTTGGTTTTCCGAATGTGAATTTGTCAAATTCACATTCGGAAAACCAAATTTGTTTTGTAAATGCAATATATCTTTTGTAAATTTGTTTTGTAGATGTAAACCTGGTTTTGTTGTTTTCTAAATGTAAATTTGTGTTGTGTGGGCCGCCAGAAGAGGAGGTACTGCTGGCCCACCACCAGAGGGCGCCCTGCCTGAAGTGCGGGCTTCAGGCACGAGAGGGCGCTGCCGCCACGGACACAGTCATGACAGCTGTCACCCATCTCCACTTCATCAATCCACTCCATAAAAACCGGACGTCATCTCCACCTCGCTGCCGAGATATCATCTACCTGTGAAGGTAATTGTCTCGGCTGACTTAAACATTGAGTAATAATCTGAACTTCTTTGCAGCCGTATTCCTGTGGCGTTTCCTTATCTGTGGGATTGGCGTAAAGTGTGATCAGCGACGGCTTCGCTTCACACTCCAGCCAGATAAGTGGTTACACAGGAGCTGCACGAGTGTGTGATTAGAGGTGGGGGTGACTTTCCACCTTCTGACTGTTTTTGTTACTGGGTGTGCACACACCCACATCTCACTGTTTGTGCTCCTCACCAGCAGTACCAGATCCGACAGTTGGGGACGGTGACCACCTGGGAATTCGGGACTTGGCGGCTCCAGTATTCACCAGGTTCGGTGGCGGTGGAAATCGTGTGGTTCCGGCTCTTCTCAGGACAGACGTCTTCTATCCTCGAGCCTGCCCACACGTCACCTTTGTGTATTGACTGCTATCAGATTCTGTGATTGTCTGTATAATCGTTGTGCACATTCACATTAAATTGTTACCTTTTGGCTCATCTATTGACCGTTCATTTGCGCCCCCTGTTGTGTGTCCGTGTCACTACACTTTCCCCAACAATTTGTTTCTTTTTAATTTTGTTTTCCAAATGTAAATTCGTCTTTAGCTCTATAAATTGTTTTCTACATATAAATTTTTTTGTTACTTTTGTAAATTTGTTCCTCAACTTGTAAATTTGTTTTCTAAATATAGATTTGTTGTTACTTTTGTAAATGTGCTTCTCAACTTATAAATTCGTTTTGCAAATGTAAACCTGGTTTTGTTGTTTTCTAACATGTAAATTTGGTTTGCACTTCCCAGCTGCTAAAAAACTTTTAATCAAAACTTAAACATATTAATGTAAATAACAGCAGTAAATTAATTCCTCAGTTTGGTGAATGCTTTATGCAGATGATATCATGAGGGAGCGAGAAGGAGGAATTGAAGACAAAGCTAGAAATATGGAAAACAGAGGACTGAAGGTAATTAGAGAGGACATCAAGATTCAGAAGTTTGTTTTAAAACCAGTGAATAACTTTAAAAATGGAAGATCCATCGAAGCTGAAGCTGGAGAATCAGGTGCAGCTTTTAAGTGACGTACGCGATTCAGTGTCTCTGGAAGCACGGCCTCCATGTCTGATGCATCCACATGTGGTCCGACCTCTGGCCTCTGCATGATCCCACAGTTTATCTGGACAAAGAACAGTAAAAAGTCACTACAGCAACTTGTTTTAATCTTCAGTGTTTCTGATCATTGACGCAGCTCATATTTATTGTCCTAATAAGAGTTAAGCTCACTAGTGATCAATAAGTGAGAACAGGCAGTACTTAACAAATTGTGTTTTCAATTCATTTTGCTTATTTCTTAACAGGATCTAAAAGCAAACAAAAAAAGACAAAGTCCTGTGACATAAAAAGAGAAAAATCTTTGTTTTACTTCAACCTACCGAATAAAATGGTCCGATCAACCTAAAAGCACCTGCAACTTCCAGAATGAATAAGTAAACAGAAACATAAAAATATGTGAAACTTTTCAACTCAAAAAATGAAACATTTATGCTCTGTATGAGTTGTATTTAATGTGGTTGACATTATCTTATTGTGTTTCTGTCATTTAGCAGGTGAGATGAAAGAGGTTTTATTTGTTTAATCCAGCTCGTAAATTAATAATCGCGTTTCTTCACAGAAATGACGCACGCGCTACCACTTGTGACTCTTGTTGGAATGTTTGAAGAAAATAATTTTTAAAAATTATCCAAAATGATTTTCACAGTACTTATTTCACATTTTATTTTAATTATCAATTGTATGATAATTTTCCTGTTTTCCTTCTTTGTGCAACGTTCATTCTTCAGCAAAATGTAATTATGCGAATAACTGACTATAATGATTCCAAAAAGATTTTGGCACCACAATTGACAAAAACAAATAGATGAATTAATTAAAGAAATTAAATAAAATTAGAGAATTTTGATTTGCTGCATGAAGAAAACCTAGACACTTTACTTCTGATAAAGACACTTCAACTCCGCCTGCACTCAGGTATTAAGGCCCCGCCCCTTCAGTTACACCTGGCTAACCTGAACACTGAAATTTACATACAGATTACAGTGATAGGTTCAGTTTTTTTGTATGTGCATAATGTAATGTGAATGCAGCCACAAAGAAGAAAAAAATAATAATAAAACAATAAAAAAAAACAATAAAACCAGCCAGATCAGACTCCAGCAGTGAAGCCTGAAGGTGTTTAAACATCTGCCTACAACTCAGGTGTAAAATGTGAGGTCTCCAAGCCTCTCATATTGTTTTCCAGATCAAATTTATTTATTTGTATAGTACTAATATCTCAAAATTCAATGAAAACAGTTTAACTAAAGAGCCCTCTAGTTTCTTTTCAAACTGGCAACATTATTAAATAATTTACTGTGATAATATTGAACTTGATCAATATGAGAAAAGCATTATGTTCATTTATTTATTTATTTATAAGCCATATCGCTTTAAACAAATCATAGATCTTGACATAGAATACCTTTTGGGCAATAGCTGGAGATGCATTCTTAATTAAATGTACCTTAAAAATAGAAAATATTTGAATTAATGGCATATTGTTTTCCAGATTGAATTTGGGAAGAAATTATGGAATCAGCATGTAGTTTGCATATCTAATACTTTTATCAGCACAAGTCTAAAAATGTTAACACAATATTTCTAAATGTCCTCATTTTATTTTGGATAATTACATTATTTTCTTTGCACATAGAAATAAAATTAGTTCACAAAAACTAGTAGGGTCAGATTATGAGCCCCTTCAAGAACTGACGTTTTTATTGAGCCACAGAACATCCACTGTTGTGCAACGATGTGCTGTAACTGTAAAGCCCAAAGCTTGTAAAAAATCAAGTTAAAACTGAGGGTTATCGTCCAATGTGCACACAGTGTAAAAAGTTCAGTAAGAGTTTGAACTGTCACTTGAGAAAGCATAAAAAGGAAAGTTTATACTTAACTAAGGATTTTAGCTTGTGGTTAGGGTTGTCCACAATCTTTCCAAAATAAAGGCTGCGTTCACACAAACGGCTGAAGTAACTAGAATGAGACGGTTTTATATTATATATATATATATATATATATATATATATATATATATATATATATATATATATATATATATATATATATATAATTATTGTAGTCCAAGAACTGAATCAGATATGTTATACCTCGCAAACATGGAAAATAATTGCATAAAAAAACACCATCACCAAAGATTCAGAACATTTCAGACAGTAATGTGAACGCAGCCACACCACAAAGAAAAAACAAAACTAAAACAACGAAAAGTGGTAAAACCAGCAAGATCAGAATCCAGCAGTGAAGCCTGAAGGTTTTAACATCTACCTACAGCTCGGGTGTAAAATGTGAGGTTCAGGAACCCTGTGGGGTCCCAAAAAGTACATTGTTGAGAAATGAAACATATTTCATTGAACAAACACTGATTAACTGACAGAAAAATGTTTTCAACTCAAATATTTTAATACATTTTATTCTCAATATAAGTTTAAAATTACGGATTTCAGACATTCAATTTATTTTGTATTTTCTCACATTTTGTCAACTGATTTCCACAAACATGACAGCTTATGAAGAATAAAAAAAAAATTAATGAGGAAAGGTTTCTAAAAAGGTTTCACTTCTGTATTTGTTTTTAGCTGCAGTTTTGTCCTAAAATGTAAAAACTGTGTTAGTTTGGAGATATTTTGGTGTCACTCACCTTTAATGTGTCGCGCGCGCAGTTTTTCCTCCGAGGATTTTTTTTTTCCTTTTTTTTTACTCCACCTTCGTCACTCACGCTGTCACACAGTCACAGCTTAAAGCAAACATCAGGTGATGCAGCGCAGAAGAAAGTTCGATCCCACAATATTAAACGCGGAAGTATTAAAAGTGGATAAAAAAAAACACACACACACACACAAACAAAAACTCCAGAGAATCCAGAGAACAAAAAACAACAGAATCCATTTCTGAATCCTTCAGGGCGTAGCCAGAAATGCAGAGTGGTGCATACAGAGCAAAAAGAGAAGGAAACAGTGCATCATGGGAACTCCCCAGCAGTCTACGTCTATAGCAGCATAACTAAGGGATGGTTTAGGGTCACCTGATCCAGCCCTAACTATAAGCTTTAGCAAAAAGGAAAGTTTTAAGCCTAATCTTAAAAGTAGAGAGGGTGTCTGTCTCCCTGATCTGAATTGGGAGCTGGTTCCACAGGAGAGGAGCCTGAAAGCTGAAGGCTCTGCCTCCCATTCTACTCTTACAAACCCTAGGAACTACAAGTAAGCCTGCAGTCTGAGAGCGAAGCGCTCTATTGGGGTGATATGGTACTACGAGGTCCCTAAGATAAGATGGGACCTGATTATTCAAAACCTTATAAGTAAGAAGAAGAATTTTAAATTCTATTCTAGAATTAACAGGAAGCCAATGAAGAGAGGCCAATATGGGTGAGATATGCTCTCTCCTTCTAGTCCCCGTCAGTACTCTAGCTGCAGCATTTTGAATTAACTGAAGGCTTTTTAGGGAACTTTTAGGACAACCTGATAATAATGAATTACAATAGTCCAGCCTAGAGGAAATAAATGCATGAATTAGTTTTTCAGCATCACTCTGAGACAAGACCTTTCTGATTTTAGAGATATTGCGTAAATGCAAAAAAGCAGTCCTACATATTTGTTTAATATGCGCTTTGAATGACATATCCTGATCAAAAATGACTCCAAGATTTCTCACAGTATTACTAGAGGTCAGGGTAATGCCATCCAGAGTAAGGATCTGGTTAGACACCATGTTTCTAAGATTTGTGGGGCCAAGTACAATAACTTCAGTTTTATCTGAGTTTAAAAGCAGGAAATTAGAGGTCATCCATGTCTTTATGTCTGTAAGACAATCCTGCAGTTTAGCTAATTGGTGTGTGTCCTCTGGCTTCATGGATAGATAAAGCTGGGTATCATCTGCGTAACAATGAAAATTTAAGCAATACCGTCTAATAATACTGCCTAAGGGAAGCATGTATAAAGTGAATAAAATTGGTCCTAGCACAGAACCTTGTGGAACTCCATAATTAACTTTAGTCTGTGAAGAAGATTCCCCATTTACATGAACAAATTGTAATCTATTAGACAAATATGATTCAAACCACCACAGCGCAGTGCCTTTAATACCTATGGCATGCTCTAATCTCTGTAATAAAATTTTATGGTCAACAGTATCAAAAGCAGCACTGAGGTCTAACAGAACAAGCACAGAGATGAGTCCACTGTCCGAGGCCATAAGAAGATCATTTGTAACCTTCACTAATGCTGTTTCTGTACTATGATGAATTCTAAAACCTGACTGAAACTCTTCAAATAGACCATTCCTCTGCAGATGATCAGTTAGCTGTTTTACAACTACCCTTTCAAGAATTTTTGAGAGAAAAGGAAGGTTGGAGATTGGCCTATAATTAGCTAAGATAGCTGGGTCAAGTGATGGCTTTTTAAGTAATGGTTTAATTACTGCCACCTTAAAAGCCTGTGGTACATAGCCAACTAACAAAGATAGATTGATCATATTTAAGATCGAAGCATTAAATAATGGTAGGGCTTCCTTGAGCAGCCTGGTAGGAATGGGGTCTAATAAACATGTTGATGGTTTGGATGAAGTAACTAATGAAAATAACTCAGACAGAACAATCGGAGAGAAAGAGTCTAACCAAATACCGGCATCACTGAAAGCAGCCAAAGATAACGATACGTCTTTGGGATGGTTATGAGTAATTTTTTCTCTAATAGTTAAAATTTTGTTAGCAAAGAAAGTCATGAAGTCATTACTAGTTAAAGTTAATGGAATACTCAGCTCAATAGAGCTCTGACTCTTTGTCAGCCTGGCTACAGTGCTGAAAAGAAACCTGGGGTTGTTCTTATTTTCTTCAATTAGTGATGAGTAGAAAGATGTCCTAGCTTTACGGAGGGCTTTTTTATAGAGCAACAGACTCTTTTTCCAGGCTAAGTGAAGATCTTCTAAATTAGTGAGACGCCATTTCCTCTCCAACTTACGGGTTATCTGCTTTAAGCTACGAGTTTGTGAGTTATACCACAGAGTCAGACACTTCTGATTTAAAGCTCTCTTTTTCAGAGGAGCTACAGCATCCAAAGTTGTCTTCAATGAGGATGTAAAACTATTGACGAGATACTCTAGTTTAGGTAGCTACTCTGCACTGTGTTAGTATATGGCATTAGAGAACATAAAGAAGGAATCATATCCTTAAACCTAGTTACAGCGCTTTCTGAAAGACTTCTAGTGTAATGAAACTTATTCCCCACTGCTGGGTAGTCCATCAGAGTAAATGTAAATGTTATTAAGAAATGATCAGACAGAAGGGAGTTTTCAGGGAATACTGTTAAGTCTTCTATTTCCATACCATAAGTCAGAACAAGATCTAAGATATGATTAAAGTGGTGGGTGGACTCATTTACTTTTTGAGCAAAGCCAATAGAGTCTAATAATAGATTAAATGCAGTGTTGAGGCTGTCATTCTCAGCATCTGTGTGGATGTTAAAATCGCCCACTATAATTATCTTATCTGAGCTAAGCACTAAGTCAGACAAAAGGTCTGAAAATTCACAGAGAAACTCACAGTAACGACCAGGTGGACGATAGATAATAACAAATAAAACTGGTTTTTGGGACTTCCAATTTGGATGGACAAGACTAAGAGACAAGCTTTCAAATGAATTAAAGCTCTGTCTGGGTTTTTGATTAATTAATAAGCTGGAATGGAAGATTGCTGCTAATCCTCCGCCCCGGCCCGTGCTACGAGCATTCTGACAGTTAGTGTGACTCGGGGGTAATAGATTTCAATATGAAATAATATCGTTTCTAATAATCAGAGTTTAATTATTTTGTACACCAAACACGTTTTACAGTCAGTGTTTCTGGTTTTTCCGCCAACAAAATTACATTTTACAACAAAACTTTATGAAATTGAGTCACTTTATGAATTTTATCAAGAAAGATAAAAAATGGGATGAAGCCAGCACACTGGCGATGTGATGTGGGTGACTTGCATTGTGGCAGTGCATGCAACATCATAACGTGGGGGGAGGGGGGGGTAAAAATCAGCTTTATGCAACTGTGCAGAAAATGATCAACTGTGGACCAACAGAATCAGTCAGAAATCTTCTTGAAGGATGAAAATAAACAAACAAATAAATAAATGAGTATTAAAAATACAGAATACAAATAAGCTCCATAAAATGTTAACATTTTTGGCACCTATACGAGGTCTATTAGAAAAGTATCCAACCTTATTATTTTTTAAAAAACCATATGGATTTGAATCACCTGTGATTGCGTCAGAAAAGCTTGAACCCTTGTGCGCATACATGAGGTTTTTCATGCCTGTCGGTTGCGTCATTCGCCTGTGAGCAGGCTTTGAGTGAGGAGTGGTCCACCCCTCTCGTCTATTTTTTATTGCGAATAAATGTCTGAACGATTTGGCGCTTTGCTGCATCAATTTTTTCCCAGAAACTGTGAGAGACCTCCAGGTGGACACCGTTCGAAAAATTAATATGACTTTCAGGGACGATTTTATGGGGATTAAACAGATTACGGAGTGTTACTGCCCCTTTAAGGACGGCCCACAACTGCTGAGAGTGCGGCGCGCTCCCAGCCCCCATCGACAGGCTGACACCCCGCTGGAACAACCAGATCATTTCCAACGTGAAAGCTGTGTTGATCCGGGACCTCGTCTGACTTTCACAAAAAGGCAGAAGATGTGGACATCAGCACTTTTTAGGCACATTCCACCGTTACAGGAGTTTTTTTCATGGAAAAAGAAGCAGAGGGACGCGTCACCGTGCCGCTCATGGCGCGGCACAAAACCACCTTGGTGTTGGTCTCTCAGGACAGCTTTCAGGTGGATTTCAGACGGATTCCGGTTGCTTTCCAGTCGTGTGAATATCTGATTGTGCATGAGCTGGACATGCCAGAACATGTCCCGTGAGGCTTCATCACGCCGTCCTTAAAGCAGCAGTAACACTCCGTAATCTGTTTAATCCCCATAAAATCGTCCCTGAAAGCCATATTAATTTTTCGAACGGTGTCCACCTGGAGGTCTCTCACAGTTTCTGGAAAAAAATTGATGCAGCAAAGCTCCAAATCGTTCAGACATTTATTCGCAATAAAAAAATAGAGGAGAGGGGTGGACCACACCTCACTCAAAGCCTGCTCACAGGCGAATGACGCAACCGACAAGCATGAAAAAACTCACGCATGCGCACGAGGGTTCAAGCTTGTCTGACGCAATCACACGTGATTCAAATCCATATGGTTTTTGAAAAAAATAATAAGGTCAGATACTTTTCTAATAGACCTCGTATATTTATAGGTGCATTTTTATTCATTTATTTTTGTTACTGTGCAGGGCGTGCCCTGCCCTTTTCTCTTAATGTGCTTTGTGATAGGATGACGTCTTGTCGACAGTACGAACAGGAAGCGTGTGTGTGTGCGGGACGCTAGATGCTGGTGTGCGTGCACTCTAACAAGTTCCCATCTCGCTGCTGCTGCTGAACATTATGATGAAACCAAACGTTGTGACATTTGGACATTTTTGTTCGCTGTGTTGCTTCAGTGTTTCACAACAGAACACAAACCCTCAGGCTGACATCTCATCAATGGAGTCAGTGTGACCTCATAAAAGGGGGGGGGGGTCAAACATCAAATCAAAGTGTTTTTGTACAGCGAATAAAACAACGAGAAAGTAAAGTCACCTTCATTCGGGGGGGGGGGGATATCAAATCAAAGTGTTTTTGTACAGTGAATAAAACAAAGAGAAAGTAAAGTCACCTTCATTCGGGGGGGGGGGGGGGGGGGTGTTGAGATATCAAATCAAAGTGTTTTTGTACAGTGAATAAAACAAAGAGAAAGTCACCTTCATTCGGGGGGGGGGGGGGAGGGTGTTGAGATATCAAATCAAAGTGTTTTTGTACAGTGAATAAAACAAAGCGAAAGTAAAGTCACCTTCATTCGGGGGGGGAGGGGGGATATCAAATCAAAGTGTTTTTGTACAGTGAATAAAACAAAGCGAAAGTAAAGTCACCTTCATTCGGAGGGGGGGAGGGAGGTTGTTGAGATATCACATCAAAGTGTTTTTGTACAGTGAATAAAACAAAGCGAAAGTAAAGTCACCTTCATTCGGGGGGGGGGAGGGTGTTGAGATATCAAATCAAAGTGTTTTTGTACAGTGAATAAAACAAAGCGAAAGTAAAGTCACCTTCATTCGGGGGGGGAGGGTGTTGAGATATCAAATCAAAGTGTTTTTGTACAGTGAATAAAACAAAGAGAAAGTCACCTTCATTCGGGGGGGGGGGGGGGGGGGGAGGTTGTTGAGATATCAAATCAAAGTGGTTTTGTACAGTGAATAAAACAAAGAGAAAGTAAAGTCACCTTCATTCGGGGGGGGGAGGGGGGATATCAAATCAAAGTGTTTTTGTACAGTGAATAAAACAAAGCGAAAGTAAAGTCACCTTCATTTGGGGGGGGGGGTTGAGATATCAAATCAAAGTGTTTTTGTACAGTGAATAAAACAAAGAGAAAGTAAAGTCACCTTCATTTGGGGGGGGGGGGGGGGTGTTGAGATATCAAATCAAAGTGTTTTTGTACAGTGAATAAAACAAAGAGAAAGCAAAGTCACCTTCATTCATGAATTCAGTGCAGCATATGGAGAATTCCAGTCTCGACTATCATTTCTTTTTCAAATATTCATATGAGACCATCTGCACAGCAAGATGTTTTACAGACAGTCAAGATGTTTTAGTGAACAAACAAAAGTACAACGTAAATCCAAATGCTATTTACTCATTTATTGGTAAAGTCAGACACAAACATAAACACTTTGATGAACCGATCCTTGCTTCTTTCAGAGCGTCACGAGGGTCACACAGAAAACAAACAAACAAAAAGTGTTAATATCAACCCAAAATATTATTGCCAATCATTAATATTGATCGCATGTTCTGAGTCTTTGTCCTTTTTGTGAAGAAAAGGCCAGAAAAACTCTGGGTTGTATGATCTACAGTGACTAACTTCAAAATGTAACTGAACATTTAACAACCTAAAGTTTTTTGTTTGCAGGAAATTTGGTTTAAATTTGGTCACAGTGCATGGAAAGTATTCCTAAACTTTAGGGATACGCTAGTTAAGCATAGAACACATGGTGCAGCAGCACGTGCACCACTTAGCACAGTGCACACAATGCAGCACAGATGCCACATAGCATAGCACATGCGCCAGTTAGCATAGCCCACATGGCACATCTTGTGTGCTCGTTAACATAGTCCACATGGTGCAGCTCAAGAGCTACTTAGCACACATATTGCAGCCCATGGTCCAGTTAGCATACTGTACTCAGTGCAGCACGTGTCAGTTAGCATAGCCCACATGGTGCAGTCTGCGTACCAGTTATAGCCGACATGCTGCAGCACATGTGACAGTTAACATAGTGCACATGGTGCAGTGGCCAGTGAATAGACATTAAGCAGATAAAAAAGTTATGCTAATACAACAATGATGTCAAATTGCTAGTGCATGGGCTGGATTTGGGCCCTAAACTAGCCATTTACAGCCCCAAGCAGCATGGGGGTTTGTCTGCAGATCACTTTTTAATCCTGTTTTCTCAAACAGGTTTTACTGCCACAGTGAATAATTTTAAGTCCAACAGATTTGGAGGCTCGCAGCATTTCTAATTTTGTGCTTTTCTATGAGAATTTGAGGCGTTAAAAAAAAACCTGTCAACATAAACCTTCTTTTTTTTTGCTGCAGAATGACTAAACAGCTACAGTGCCCCCAGTGGCCTGGAGGAGTTCTGACTCCATGCAAACCTCACTAAGTGCTGTTGTTATGCCTCTGAGTCCGATTTGCTGCAAAATGTTTTAAACACAAGTATAAATAAAAGTATCTTTTTCAGACCGGATACATGATCGTGTACAAACACAAACTTTTCATTCTGAAGTCAATATGAGTGCAGAAACAGGAAGCATTGAAGTACAAACGTTTCAATCTACAGCGTGTTCTGTGTCTGGAAAAAAAAAAAAGATCCATCAAGATGGTCAGAAAATCTCATTTTCAGTTTGAGTCTCTTGCTCGTCTGTGCAACGTCACAAGTCCAGTGTTAAATTTATTTAGTTGATTAAAGCAAACGGCAGCGGCGTTATCCAGACACTTTAGCCGTCCTCATGATGGCTGGACAACGTGGAATTTATAAATATTCTTCAAAATGATGATGATGATGTCGTGCACTGATTGTCATGTTCCTGCAGCGAGCGCTCACATTAGGTCGCCGTTATCAAGCGGCGCAAATGTCAAGTGGCTTAGTCACTGTATCCCATCTGAAAAATAATCAGAAATTTACTTAAGTCGACAAACATCAATAAAAAAGGTTCATTATCTTTTATTTTGTTCATAATTCAAAGCAGAAAACACTGCAACGCACCGGCATAGTCGTCTGAGTCAGTAGGCGTGTCGATCAGTGTTTTCTGCAGCTGATTAAACTTCATCTCGACTTCCTGAAAACACAGCAAACAAACAAATAAATACCAATTTGTATGTATGTATATGTATGTATATGCACAAGCATATACATACATATACACACATATATATATATATTTCCTGAACTGTTTCAGTATTTTCTACAATATAATTTTGAAATTATTTTTTATATTTTTGACTTGTGCAGAAAGTCCTGTTTTCTGGAATGTGAAAGTGTTTGTGTTTTATATTTTTTCCTATTTGATTGTATTTTTTAAAATTATTTTTTGTATGTTTTTACTCAGTTCTGCTGTATTTTGCCTTTAGTACTTTATTTTTTTAAAACTGTGTTCTGACATTCAGGTTAACTGCATTTTCCTGCAGCCAACAGTTTTCTACTGCATCATTAAAGATACAAAAATGCAGAAATTCAACATTAAACATTTCCATCTGTGATTACGCCACAAATCAGTAACTTCCTGTTTTGACAGTCATGGGTTTTGACATTTTGACAGTCATGGGTTCTAGATGTGGTCGACTATACTATATACGGAGGACAGTTGACTTTTGGAGACAATCCATTTACAGTTATGCAACATCTATTGAAGTCTTTATTGAAGGTTTAATCTGTTTTCAGTTGTGTTCAATTTTCTAAAATTAATTTTTGTTGTCAATAAGCTTTTCTGAAGCTGCTTAACCAGGACAATATTCTATGTAAAGAAATTACGAATAACTGAAGTTTCATATTTGTACTGTGACAATGTTCACATTAGATCATTTCTTTCTTTCTTGGCCCATGTGAGACACTGCTGAGACACAATTCTGCTGTTTTGTCTGTAGTGTGAACATGTTAATTCTGGGTTTGGGGTCACATGCACACAGAAAATGTCCAGATCTGAATCTGCTGTCTGGAATGTTAGAGGATGGACAGACTGATGAGTTCTGTCAGGTCTGCAGCAACCTCACAGGCTTTTATTTTGAAATACAGGCACTTATTGTGGAAGCGCAACACTGATTACTGAAAATGACAGCTTTCTCAAAAAATATTGGTCCGATCACCTTGCTGTTTTCACGACTTGAATCCTCATGAAACAATACATAAGTACGCCAAAAGACGAACGTCGGCTCCTTCTGGATTTCAATTGATGCTCTGGATGCACAAACACACAGAGGCCACTTGCCTTTTATTATATGGATTAAAAAAAAGTACTACCTTCAGATACTCCAGGTCGGCCTGTAGAAGGCGCAGGTAGGTCATTAGCTGCCGGTTGAGGTTGGGGCCGCTGCCCCCTGTTTGTGAGGAGGAGGACAGCAGTTTCTCCAAGTCAATTACTACATCACTTCCTTCTAATCCATCATCATCAGTGCTGCTCTCCTCAGCACCCGCGTCAAAGTCCAAGATCACAAACCCACCTGGATGAAGAGGAAGAAGAGAAAAATCCTGATTTTCACTCCAAAGTCTTCACATACACAACGACTTGTTTTCTTGCTTTCGTCTTCCCTCACCGTTGGCTTCAGGGGCCTCAGACCTTCCTGTAATTGGCTGTTCAGATTCATCTTTCTGCAAGTTTGCAGATGATGGGTTCTCCTCAGATGCAGCAGCAGGTTCCTCAGAAGCCCTCGACAGATCTGCAGGAGTGGCGCTCTGAATCTTCTCCTCCTCTGTCTCTTCTTTCTTTTCCTCCGATGTTCTGCTCATCATGTGGTCAAAAATGACCTGCTTCAGCATCGTCACTAAAACCAAAGAAACAACAATCAAAACCTTCTGGCGAATTAATGTCCCTCATTTCTATAATCACCAACTTTAATAACAACAAGCGAAAAGTGATTTATAATGAACCTTGGTGGGCTTGTGATGAAGAGAACGTGGAACTTACACGTCTTCAGGGCATCTTCGGCTTTGGAGTCATGCACATTGAATGCATCATGCTCCTGGTTGTTAATGGCGACATGGTCATGTGACCCTTCCTGCAGTCCGGCTGCCAGCTGCCCGTCCAGGAAGGCCTCCAGCATCTCTTCATCCACCTCCTCCTCTTCGTCCTGTACATCTGCCAGGGCCACCTCGTCTTCCTCATCCTCTGATTTCAGGCCCTCAAAGGCGTTCTGACATGTTGGTGGACCATGAGTCTCCGGAGAAGATGTGACCTCTTTGTCTGGACGGCACAAAGGTTTGGATTCAAAAAGTACCATAAACCATCATCAGCAAAGAGGCGACAAGTCACGCTGAAACACTCTGAACCTGAGGTCACAGGTCTTAGCCTGGGTGTAGAAATTTGACTTGAATGATCCGGTAGAGTATTTAACAATCAATCTAACACATTTCATCCAGTTTCACCATTAAAATGAATGGTGGGGGCTTTGGTGGACAACAGACCTGGACCCTGGGAGCCACCAGAACCCAGATTTGGAAATGAAAGAAACTGAGAAACAAGCCAATTTCAAGCTTCATGTACCTTCAAAACTACACATATGTGGAGAGAGAGAGAGAGAGAGAGAGAGAGAGAACGCGAAGAAGTGTCTGCTTCATCCAAATTCATATAAAATCCTTTCTGTAGGGTTTTGTTCATGTGTGACTGTTATGTAAGTTTTAGAACAATAAGCCACAATTCTTTTCATATATTTCTCTGCAGAAACAGATTCTGACAACCACACCTGCTCCTAATTCATCATTAATCCAGTGTCTAACCATCCAGCAGGTGGCAGTGTTCATGTTGCAGGTACTTCTATAAGGTATTCCAAAAATCAAAACAAAGTTGTTTTTTTCAGCTGATCTGGTGCATCAACCAGATTTTATACAGTTTGTTCTCATTATGTGCACTTTTAATTTAGAGATGTGCAAGATGAGAGTGTTTATTGTTTCTGCTTTATTGCAGTAAATCCCTGGAGGTGATGATTCATTTTTTCATCTATCTATATTGCATATACCTTTGCAAAATATGCAGCTCCATATTTTGTATGAAAAACATGCAAATAAAGAAAATTGTGCAAAATATGATATGCCACATTTTTTTGTTGTTGTCTGTTATTCTGTGACACTGAAACAGTTACATGTTTTGAGCCTGACTGAGCTTCAGTTTGATTTTTCTGTAACTTTCACCCTACTTTGCACAATAATTCTGTCCCATTAAATTAAATTGCAAATGTGTAACATTGAAAGTTTTCTCTTTTTTTATTCAATCTTTGTAGATTAACCATCAAATGAATTTTTTTCATGTTGACAAACTTTATTTTGGATGCTTTTAAATATGATGTTTATAGTTTTCATGTTCCAAATCTGAACAAAAAGAACTCAAACTAAATCTTCAAAAAAGCAGAAGCACTGCAGTGATTATCGTGATCTATTTTACCCACATCAAGCTGTTATTACCTCTGCTAACCAGATGATGGCAGTCAAGCTTTAAAATTTTACCCCCTGACCTTTATTAAAGAAAAATAAAATGAAACCTGCCTCACAACATTAAAGAAAAAAAGACAAAAATTGAAACGAGTCCAAATCACCATTGAAACAGAATTTTGATCCATTCACAAAATACATCTCTCGTCTTTTGCGTTTTTCGCTGTCAGAAAAACAGATGCGAATTCACCACGCCTACCTGAAGAATAGATACTTCCAGGCGACGAGGCATTTAGATGTTTTTTCGCCGTAGGTATCTCGCTGTTGATGATCTCCATCACTTCCTGTTCCGCGCTGAAAGACAAACACAGTGAAAGTGAAATGAGACTCTAAAGATCCCAAACCCTGGGACAAGCTGGACCTCGACACACGGGATCACCGGGCCAACACCGCCGTTCCAGAAACCACAACAAAAACAAATACAACTGATACTTAGTTTTGGGAACAAAACATGTTCTATTTTTAATTAAAATGTACATAATGAGGCAAATGTACAAATGCCTCATTAGCTTTTGATTCATGAATGACAATATTAAAGAAAATAATAATAAACTCCAGGATCCATATCGGGATCATCATACTTTCATTTGAGGAATGTTTGTTTGTTTGTTTGTGTGTGCTTGTTCCCCAGCAAATCACAGGTCCTCAGACAGATTTCCCCCAAACTTGGTATGGTTCATTTTGCCAAACATCAAGGTCTTTGCGGTCAAATAAATTGATTTTCAAACTGATTTGCACCAAACGTGGCACACATGTAAAGGTGAATTCTGTATATTCTCTGGCAAAGTCAACCAATGGTCAATTATTCAGGTGAAGGTCAACATATTTGGGGTTAAGGTCAGATTACCACTAGGCAATTAATTGTGATGTTTACCAGTAAATTCTGTGCTAAACAAGGTTTCTACACTCGTACTGCTTTTAACACTTAGCTTATCTATGTGTCACAGCACATAGCATCTTCATGCACATGGGTACTATGATTCAGTGGTGGGTACAGCTAACCAAAAAGTTAGCTTCAATAACCACTAATCCACTAACTGAAAAGTTGACTTTTATAAGTCTAAACCGATAAACCACAAAAAAGTTTTGCACAAGTTACAGCTAACCGCTAGTACTGACTCGGTACACTGTCGGCTACTGATAAGCCAGTTTTGAGTTTAACCACAGCCGAGGCTTTTGAGTAAAATCAAAGGTGATCACAAACCACAAATGAACAACGAGCCAAAGCTTCTGTCTTTATACAGTGTGCAACATGTGTGTTGGTTTTTACAAATAAATGTGTACTTGTAAATCTGTCTTTTTTTTCATTTGTAAAAAAAAAAAAGGCACTTGCAAAACTGAAAATTCTGTTTGTGAAGTGTAATTCACAACAAACAGCGACCAACATTGGTTGCTATTCACACTCCCATCCAGCAGATGACAGTGTTCAATGCATTTTGATGGGGGGGGGGTGTCGATTGAACAAGACTCATTTGAATTTCCCATAATGCCTTTTGGCGCTGTTAAAGCTCAAACCTTCAGAATTAGTGCATTACTTTACAAGATAAGTGTGATAATTTCACTTTGTAAAAATGACAGTTACTGTTAATGTTGATAAACTGTTCAGAATTAGTTGTTTATAAGTGAAACCATGAGTGAAAAGTGCTTTATGTTTCATGTCTCCTGCCCACCTGTCGCAGGTGGAAAGTAAATTACACTTTTTTTTTTTTACGGCAGCAGCTGGCAGCCAGCCTGCCCCCTTCTGCAAGGGGAGGACTGCGCCCACAGCGGTCTGACTATTGCAAAACACACAACATATAGTATAATTTTGACGGTTAAGTTTTGCTCACTATGCCAGCAAAAAAATGTTGGAACTAAATCTAGTGAAAGCTAGTTGGTCCACTGATGGCTTTCAAAATTAGCTGGAAAGCTAATCTGCTAACAAGAAAGTTAGCTTCACTAATAAGCGAAGTGCGCAACGCATCTGCGCATGAAAATTCAGTAAGGTATATCTTATATATTATATTCCAATTCTAAGGTGGAACTATGCCAGTATACAAAGGTATATCTAAATATCTAAAAAGGAAGAGTAAAATAGGAGAGTAGAAAAGAGTAGAGTAGAGCCACTTAGGTGCCTGGTCTTGAGAACCAGGGATGGTCGGTCAAACAGGGTCAAAAATTCCAGCTACCAAACATGCACCACCACCATTGAAATTCGTATATGGTAGCATTAGCGGACTGTGAAAGTTAAGGCTTAAGCCCCGGTCACAACCCACCATGCCTTTTTTTTTAGCCGTACGTTTTCTGCGGATGCCACGGCCACTACGTTTTTGTGAAAACGTACGGAGGCAGTAGCAAGAGGAGGGAGGGAGTACGTTCAATGCACGTCTCTTGGAGTGTAACGATAAAGAGAGTTGACAATAAAGCAATGTGTGTGTGTGGGGTCGGCTTTTCTTTTTTATGAGTGGGACCGGAGCGGCAGGTGTTTTTCGCCGTCAGCGATGCATGAGCATGTCCAGCCTGCAGCGGTCAGTTGTAAATGGACTGCATTTATATAGTTTATATAGTTGTATGAGTGTTTACTTGCCTCGAAAAGTTACAGCTAGTTAACAGACTGAAGCTGTGGAGTGTGTGTTGCTGACGTTTGGAAATAAAGTCCAAGTTCAAGTGAGAAGCTGCGTTGTGCATGCAAATCTGTCGGCCTCCATAGTATGTGGTGAGTGCCGTAATCCGTACTACCTACGTACGGATTTGGTTAATTCAATAGTAAGTGAATGAAACTGTGCCGCTTTGAATCCGTACTGAGGCAGTACTCACAACGTGCGTCATCTGTACTGCTGGTGAATCCGCAGCCTGACCGCAGCGAAAGTTCTGCATGCACTAAAACCTCTACGGCGTGTCTGCATGTGTCTGCGTGCTCCTAAATTTGTACTGAGGCAGTACTTACGACGTACGGATCTCCAAATTTAACCCACGTTTTTGCAAGTAGACTGCACGCACGTGCAAGTACGGCAGGTTGTGACCACGGCTTTACAGGGGTTGTTTCAAAGGCTTTAAGCCTTAAGCGATGCATACAATAATGACAGGGGCGCATTGTGCTGTTTTCAAATGCTCAAACAGAATTTATAGGCTTGAAAGGTGGCAGAAAACACACAATGGCAAAGCTCCGCCGAGTCCACCCAAAGACGGAAAGAAGAAGGAATGTGGTTGTAAACCTCTGTTCATTCTACACAATTTCCCCACAGAAAAGAAACATCCAAATGGACTTAAAAGATGGACCAAAATTGTAAGTTTCTTGCACATTTATTTTGTCAAAATTCTGAAACCTTGCTGAATTATAATGTGGTGATGGCGCCGTTTTCATGCATCGACTTATGACTGTAATGTCACGCCATGAATGACTGAATTTTATTATTAGAGTGTAACATTGACATGTTCTATAAACAAACTGCATGCATGCACATATCAATGTATGTCTGTCAACTTATCAAAACAAACGTGACACCAAACAGGTGAGACCCACCTTCCTTGTAGTCATTACAAAGCTGGTGGAGTAGCGATTTCTCATCCCTGCTTAGCAAATATTCTGCAGTATCGGCTAAAATGCAAGGTGGCCACAGTTTCAGACCCTGGACTTCATCTAACCATCCGTCAGTTGCCTTCAAGGGGTCAGAAATTTGTTTGTCTCCAACTATCAACAAGGACTGGGCGTCATTTTCAACAGCAGCTCTCTCTTCCTCCTTTGTCAGCACCAACTGTAGTTTCTGTACCGATGCAGCACACGCAAGAGCAGCCAGCTCTTCTTTCCGTTTCGGTCTACTGCCGTATGCAGTTCTGGTTGTAACAGGCAATCCGCGGAGCTTACAAAAACGCTTTAAATCATCAACTTTCTAGCAGTTGAAATGGTCCAAATCACAACACTCCTCGCTGCTTTCCGCCGTCTTTGAATGTGGACTGGTAGCCGAAAAAATTTGCGTCCCCATAATGCACCACACGACCCTAGATTTGCACTTCGCTTATTAGCGGTTAGCGGATTAGCAGAACTGTGCCCACTACTGCTATGCTCTGAAATCATCAGTGCAGATATTTTCAAACCATGTTTCATGATGGCAGAGAGAGTAGACAAGGATATGTTTGTTTGAGGAATCCACACCATCTGTGGTGCAGTGACCCTCCACCTGCTCACAGAGGAATCAAAACACTTTGTTCCTCCAAAGCTACACTTCATCCCATTGCAGATACGGCAGATGCCTCTGCTGTACGTCATGTTGGGCGTATGGTGGGATCCTGTCTCCTTTGTGAGTGCTGATGTGCATGTTGTGAATGGGTGTGTGAGAATGCATGTGAGCGTGCGTGGGTCTACTAGATGCGTGTGTGTGTGGGAATGAGTGGTTGAACAAGAGGTTTTGATCTTCATGTCTGAGGTTATATGGTGTTGTTACAGTGTTTACTTTTCAGTTCCTGGTTTGTAGCTGTGCCTGACTGTCGTCATAGTTACGCTTGTGATCTGAGCGCAGCACGGTGACAGCAGTCCGCTGCGAGAGTCCCGCCCTCTTGTGCACTTGTGCTTTTATTTCCTCTTTGCATTTTTTGGTATCTCTTATGATTTTTGTACTGGGGTTATTTTAGTAGTTTCTGTCTTCTGATGTTTTCTTTATATAGTAGTTCCACGTGTGCTCTTGTAGGAGTTGCACTGTATTCTTTGGTTCACTGTTTCATGACCTGGGTTTTTTTCCTTTGATAATATTGTGTGCCAGTGTTACCGACCAAATGGTCTCCCCTAAAAATCGATCCACCCTGCCTTCACTGCGCATGCATCATTTTGCAGCGTCAGCAGCAATTCACTGATTAACACCTTGTTTCTGCTTAAAACTGCACTACAGTCATCATCTATCTCAGTGACAGATATCTAAAGCTCTGAGTCTGACTCAATATCCTCTGAGTCTGACTCAATATCCAAAGCAATCAAAGGGAATAATGTGATTATTATTAGCGTTGGGTTGAAATGGGTACTTTGGTTGCAGCATTGGGAAATTGAATGAGGAACCTGAGTGTCTGGGTTTGCAAATGTGCTTGATAAAGATTATGATCCACACCTTTAATGACCTCCTGGACTCTGTCATTAGAAATGTATTAGCATGCAGTGAAGGTACTGAACCTGTAGAGACATTCACTTATCTGATGTCTCTGGGTCCTTGGTCTTTGAGATTTAGGATGCGGAAAGTACCTGGGAAGAACTTGTGGAGTCATGAGGTTGCTGGACAGAGGTGATGCTTGGTGATGATGATATCTTTGGAGGACAACAAAGGTCCAAGTCTTTAGGGTCTTGGTGCTTCCTAATCTGTATGGTGAGACTTGGACACTAACCAGACCTCAGGTGACAGCTGAATGTCTTTGGAAGCAGGTCTCTTTGGAAGATCTGTGAATACTGCTGGAATGACTTTGAGTCAAATGAGTGGTTACTAAGAGATACTAAGATGAGGATTATCACTTGTATTGTGACGGGGCGTCAGCATCAACACTTTGGCCATGTGATGTGTTTCTCTATTTTTATCCAGCATGTAGGTGCTTCAGTGTTGATGACCCCAGTGGCTGGTGAAGGTCAGGGACATGCCCACACTTCACCTGGCTGTGGCAGAGAGATGGTTATTTTAGCAATGTGGGAATGGACCGGTATGTGGCTGCCATCCAGGACCCATTATAGTTCCGTGGTGCCATGGATGACGTGCAAAAACGTGCCACCAGTGCATGCTCCCAGACTTGACTTGTTTCATGAAAATCAGTTTATTAACTTTCAAATAATCAAAGTAAGTCAAAAAGAATGAAAGTCTCACTCGGCTGGCGCTGGAGTTGCATCACTGTTGTTGGGTTTCGCCTTCATGGCTTCGGCACACTGTGTAATCAGACACTGCCACCTGGTGGAACAAAGGTGAGACATCAGGCTGTGACAGAAAACTTGTGGTGTGAATGCATTAATATGAAACTCACGTTCTCTGGTCAGACACCGTCTGAGCCATCAGCTCATAGATCTGAGCCCTGTTTTCAGACATGGACAGCACAAACAAAGACTTGTTGTCTGACGGGGACAAAAACGCAAACAATGACTGTTATGTTTGGCATAAAGTACCACAACACACTAAACTTCTGTCCACTTTATGTATTAAAACAAGTTGTTTATGGGACAGAATTTTGTTAGCTGCAGTTTGTATCTAGTCAAAAATAAAACAAACTTTTCACTATGAAAGTGAATTGATAAAGATGGGGGGGTAAAACCCAGGAGGAGCCAGCCAGAACCTGTGTACTCCATCTCTCTAACGCAAACTAGTAAGGACAGGTACCTTAACCTTTAGCATCTCCCAAAACCGAATCCTAAATGCTGCCATGACCAAACTGACAACAGGTCAGATCTGAGAAATGTGTCAAACGTTCAAAACATCGAAGTTGACACTATCTCAAAATACAAGTCATTCTAGTGGTCCCCAATAATCCTCTGATGAGACCTTGTACCAGAGTCATCCAGTCTTCACCTTAGGTTACTGGTTAGAGTCTCACAACAATACCACCAGTATCCTAAAGACTTGGACTGTCCTTGATTCTCCTGCATGAAGTCCACCAACTTCATGACTATATAAGATCTTCACAGGTGTCTCTTACCCTCAAAGGCCAAAGACCCAGACAGAGTAATGTCACTGTCCAGACATGTAAGTGACGGTAAACAAGCAAAAAAGCACCACTATACCTCAGAGTTTAACATAAATCCTAGTCTTGGGATGCAAAGGGACACAGTTTACAAACACAAAATACCAAGTCCTCCAGAGGTAAGTGCAGATCTTACCAGTTGCCACAGGGCGAACCAAGACCGAGTTGAGTTTGATGACAGGGCTGAAGATGTGTGTAGGTGTCGGCGGTGGCAGCCGCATTCTTTCCATGGAATTTGAGTACTAAACGCTCATCCTGTTTCTGCAGTAAAACTAGAATATCCTCCAGGAGGATGGTATACAGCTCTAACAAAAATAATAATAAAAAAACAACAAAACAAACAGGTTTATGACAACTTGATGTGTTGTATTTTCAAGAATTTTATTAACAGTTTCTTCTGACTTCATGTTCATACATTATTGTGTTTATGCTGCTCACAGAATTTTTAGATTCCAAATTAAGGGCCTGAATCAGATATTTCATTTAAATGGCCATTCTGACGAACATAATATTGGCAGAGGTCACACAGAATTTAACACAACGGTTTTAAATGCATTCAAAGGGATCCATGGTGACAAAAATACTACAAGTGTGTTGTGTGTTTACCGATCGTCTTCTCTTTATGAACTTTCCAGGACAGAGGTCCCTCGTGCACCATCCTTCTCTTTGTCAGATCCAGATTCTGTAGAAGAAGAACACAAGAACAGAAAGACTTCATTAACAAGTCCACAACTGGAAAGCGCAGCGATGCTTTTATTTTGATACACTGAAGTTCAAAGAGTGAGAAAGTCCTCACCTTCAGCTCCAGGATCATCGGGTTTTCACTCTGTTTGAGTGATGATACGTCCAACCTCCTCTGATACTCCTCGAGCCTCTGAAAGTATTTCACCATGACAGAACAAATGCATTACGGTTGACAGGTATAAGGTCTGGAAACTAGTTACCAAGAGGTTAAGTGAACCTTAGAGTGAAAAGAAAATCATCAAAACATAAGCGGCGCTGAGATCACGATGTCTGTACCTGTTTGTTCTCGGCCTCTTTGACAGCCTGGTTGACGTGGTTAAGAATCTTCTTGCAACATTCTGCAGCTTTTCGCACTTTGTCCCGCTCCTCACCATTATCTACAGTCAACAAACAAACAAAAACAAACACACACACCTGACCAGCAGCTACTTCACAGACTAGAGGCTTGCTGTTACCACCTGGTTGGATCAAATTGCTGAGTGGAGTCTTTGAGGATATTGCAACCTTGTCTGTGACAGCGACCCCTAGTGGTACATGAGTATATTGACAAAATATCACATTTTAAATATTGTATTGTAACTGAAAAGCGTTTCTCAAACTGTCTAAAAATGACTCCAAAGTCTAACAGATAGGAGCATATATGTATTATTTACATTATTAACTTAACCCTTATGTAAATTGTCTGAGAAGCTTTCTCAGAGTCTCAAATTATATTTTAGTGTGCCGAGATGCAGGTGAATACTTGGTACTTGTACTTTTAGATCTGTCTGCTGCTTTCTATACAGTTGATCATGGTGTATTACTTGAGAGGCTAAGAACATGTGTGGGCATCTCTGGGTCTGCCCTAGATTGATTTTATTGATTTTATTTATCTTTCTAACAGGAGTTTCTCTGTTGCTACAGCCAAGTATACATTTTCTTATACCTTCCTGTCCTGTGGTGTGCCCCAAGGTTCTGTTGTGGGACCTATTTTATTTGCTCCCGCTTGGAAGTCTCATATCACTGTTATGCAGATGACATCCAGTTCTACATTTCATTTACTTCACAAAATGTTGCTAGGGTATCTGTCCTTCAAAACTGTGCTGAGGCCATAAGAGGCTGAATGGCGGCTAACTACCTGTCTCTTAATACAGGAAAAACTGAGGTCCTTGTTTGTGCTCCTGAGGAGTTTGTTCCCTTAGTGATTAAGAACCTTGGCTTTCTGTTCTCCTTTGTTCACTCAGCAGTAAGAAATCTAAGTGTTACATTTGACCATGCTCTCAATTTGGACACACGTTACCTGTCTTGTTCAATCCTGCTTCTTCCACCTTTGGAATATTGTAGCATTGTCTCCAGAGCTGAGCTGGAGATGATTATCCATGCCTTTGTTTCCTCGCACCTGGACTATTGCAACTCCCTGTTCTTCAGTCTCAGGAAGTCCTCTCTGGACAGCTTGCAAATGGTCCAGAATGCGGTTGCAAGGCTTCTTATTAAGTCTTCCAAAAGGTCCCGCGTAAACACCAATTCTGTCCTTCCTGCATTGGCTCCCCATTCATTTTAGGCTGCATTTTAAAGTATTGGTGATAACTTTCAGAGCTCTGCACGGTCAGCTGCCACCCTACAACAGTGAACTCCTACACCTTTATGCTCCAAGCAGGTCTCTGAGGTCCACAGACCAGAACTCGTTAGTTGTACCAAGGTCAAGGTTGAGAACCAAAGGAGACTGTGCATTTGGGGTAACAGCTCCCAAGCTATGGAATGAACTGCCATTGTTTCTACGATCTGTGGACTCTGTTGGAGCTTTTAAGGAGAAGCTCAAGACTCATTTCTACAGGACTGTTTTCACTTAGTGCTGTCTTGTTGCTATTTTTAATCTTTGTGTTTTTATTTTTACTGTGATGCACTTTGTGATTGCATCTAAATAAATTAAAGATTAAAGTAAAAATTTAAGTAAATAAATTTTACTTATTATTTTTGGATATTTGGGAAGTTAGGTGGTCTTTGAGATTTTATTTATTTATTTTTTATCGATGAAGTCGTCCTTAGTCTGCAAAAGTTGGAGGAACACTGGGTTATTGTGGTTGTTGTTTGTTTGTCTGTTTATACATCAAAATACATGAACCTCAAAGAAAATAAAAACAAACCCAACAACAGACAGGATTGCAAGATCTTGACTTTTGAGCCAAAATAGCCCAAACAGGAACCTCTGCAACATTCCCATAGTGATTTGCGTGTTCCAAGACAAAAACAGTTTTACAAGTTTAATTTGAGTCTGAAGTCTAGTTTGTCACCATGTCAGGTAAAGGACACACAAAATCAATTTTGTTTGTGCCGATCAAGATATCTCAAAAACCATAAAGGATCTCAACACACCATCAAAATATAGTAGCTTGAATCCACAGCAAACAAACAGATAATAGGCTTCGATTTTTACCTCACTTTTTTTTTTTTTGAAGAGACAAAATGATTTTGGCCACAGTGTCAAAAAAAAGCTCATAAACTGGTGAATTAAGAATTATAGCAGGTTTAAGATGACTTCCTGATGGGATGGTTTAACTTTCCTTTCTGCTGAACCATTTTCAGCAACATGAGCAAAAACTCCAATGCCTGTGTAGTACCTGTGTACTTGGCGATGTTGTCTAGCAGCAGCGGATATTTGGTGAGTCGCTGCATTTCGACGGGAATGATGTCTTTCAGCTGCAGCCTGCGACACAGACGGTTGCTCTCTGCTTTCTGAAAATTAAATATTTAAAACAGACATACAATCACCATTTAAAACTTCACAAGTTCCGACTGTTTGGGGAATTCAACACAACCGAGTCATGATTGGTGACAGATACTAAAACTTTACCATACTGATAATTTTACAATAACTAGTTATGTCAGTTTCAGTGATGATAGAAGTTCAGAAGAAAAAAACAAAAAAAATTCTGATTAGAAAGACAAAAAAGATAAGCAGATTATTTGAGACACAACATGTAATCACTAGTTATTTTGAGAAGTAACTGATCAGATTGTTCATTTGTGTTTTACAGAATTGTGTGGCTAATTTTATATCTTTGTTGATTTAAAGTACATTAAATGTGAATCTTATCCTCTAATCTGTTTCCACTCGTGGATTTGTAAGAACCCAGCATATAGAAGACAATTATTATACTATCAAAATCCAAAATTTCAACATTGATCCCTCCTCCAGTGATCATAATCAGACTATGTGTACTTATGCATGCAGCAACCCCGAACACACACACACACACACAAACCCCCCACAAATGCAACTTCTCTCTTGCTCACACACACACACACACACACACACACACACACACACACACACACACACACACACACACACACACACACACACACACACGTATGTAAGTACGAGGTCTGTTAGAAAAGTATCTGACCTTTTTATTTTTTGCAAAAACCATATGGATTTGAATCACGTGTGATTGCATCAGCCAAGCTTGAACCTGAGAGACCTCCAGGTGGACACCATTCGGAAAATTCAGATGGCTTTCAGGGGCGATTTTATGGGGATTACACAGATTAAGGAGGAGTGCTCCAGCCGGTTTAAAGACCGCCCACAGTGGCTGAGAGCGCGGCGCGCTCCGAGCGCTGATCGACAGGCTGAAACAACCAGATCATTTCCAACGTGAAGGCTTTGTTGATCCGGGACGTCGTCTGACTTCCACAAAAATGGAAGAATACGTGGACATCAGCACTTTTTCGGTACATTCCACTGTTACAGGAGTTTTTGTCATGGAAAGAGAAGTGGAGGGATGCACCACGGAGCTGCTCATGGCGCGGGACAAAACCACCTCCGTGTTGGTCTCACAGGACAGCTTTGCGATGGCTTTCAGATGGCTTTCGGTGGCTTGTCAGTCGTTTGAGTATCCGAGAAATTGTGCATAAGTTGGACATACCAGAACATGTCCTGTGAGGCTTCATCACGGCGTTGCTTTGTGCCATGCGGCTCCATCCCGAAGCGCGGAGTTCCTCCGCTCCTCTTTCCATGACAAAAACTCCTGTAACAGTGGAATGTGCCATTCATTTCCAAACTGGACGATGTGTTGATCCAGGACATCGTCTGACTACCACAGGAATTGCGGAAGACGTGGACATCAGCACTTTTTTGGCACATTGAGACAAACGTGCGGAGGAATTCCGTGCGTCAGGACGGAGCCGCATGGCGTAAAGCAACGCCGTGATGAAGCCTCACAGGAAGGACATGTTCTGGCATGTCCAGCTCATCTACAATTTCTCGGATAGTCACACGACTGAAAAGTGTCTGAAAGCCACCGAAAGCCGTCCTGTGAGACCAACACAGAGGTGGTTTTGTCCTGCGCCATGAGCGGCTCCGTGGCGCATCCCTCCGCTTCTCTTTCCATGAAAAAAAACTCCTGTAACAGTGGAATGTGCCGAAAAAGTGCTGATGTCCACGTATTCTGGCATTTCTGTGGAAGTCAGACGACGTCCCGGATCAACAAAGCCTTCACGTTGGAAATGATCTGGTTGTTTCAGCGGGGTTTCAGCCTGTAGATCGGTGCTCGGAGCGCGCCACCCTCTCAGCCGCTGTGGGCGGTCTTTAAACCGTCTGGATCACTCCTTAATCTGTGTAATCCCCATAAAATCATCCCTGAAAGCCATCTGAATTTTCCGAATGGTGTCCACCTGGAGGTCTCTCACAGTTTCTGGAAAAATTTGATGCAGCAAAGCTCCAAATTGTTCAGACATTTTATTCGCAATAAAAATCCGACGAGAGGGGTGGACCACTGCTCACACAAAGCCTGCTCACAGGCAAATGATGCAACCCACAGGCGTGAAAAAACTCACGCATGCGCATGAAGGTTCAAGCTTGGCTGATGCAATCACACGTGATTCAAATCCATATAGTTTTTGAAAAAAATAAAAAGGTCGGATAGTTTTCTAACAGCCCTCGTATGTATGTACAGTGCATCCGGAAAGTATTCACAGCGCTTCACTTTTCCATATATTGTTAAGTTACAGCCTTATTCCAAAATGGATGAAATACATATTTTTTTCTTCACAATCCTACACACAATACCCAATAATGACAATGTGAAAAAGATTGTTTTAGATTTTTGCTAATTGTACATAAGTATTCACAGCCTTTGTCATGAAGGTCAAAATTGAGCTCAGGTGCCTCCCATTTCCACTGATCATCCTTGAGATGATGAGATGATGTTGATGACATGATTTGGAAAGACACGTGTCTACATATAAGGTCCCACAGTTGACAGTGCATGCCAGAGCACAAACCAAACATGAAGTCAAAGAAATTGTCTGTAGACCTCTGAGACAGGATTGTCTCAAGGCACAAATCTGGGGAAGGGAACAGAAACATTTCTGCTGCTTTGAAGGTCCCAATGAGCACAGTGGCCTCCATCATATGTAAACAGAAGAAGTTCAGATCCACCACGATTCTTCCTAAAGCTGGCCGCCCATGTAAACTGAGCTATCAGGGGAGAAGGGCCGTAGTCAGGGAGGTGACCAAGAACATGATGGTCACTCTGTCAGAGCTCCACCATTCCTCTGTGGAGAGAGGAGAACCTTCCAGAAGGACAACCATCTCTGCATTAATCCATCAATCAGGCCTGTATGGTAGAGTTGCCAGACAGAAGCCACTCCTTAGTAAAAGGCACATGGCAGCCCACCTGGAGTTTTCCAAAAGGCACCTGAAGGACTCTCAGACCATGAAAAACAACACTGTCTGGTCTGATGATGCCATTATTGAACTCTTTGGTGTGAATGCCAGGCATCATGCTTGGAGGAAACCAGGCACCATCCCTACAGTGTAGCTTGGTGGTGGCAGCATCATGCTGTGGGGATGTTTTTCAGCAGCAGGAACTGAGAGACTAGTCAGGATTGAGGAAAAGATGAATGCAGCAATGTACAGAGACATCCTGGATAAAAACCTGCTCCAGAGCGCTCTTGACCTCAGACTGGGGTGACGGTTCATCTTTCAGCAGGACAATGACCCTAAACACACAGCCAAAATATCAAAACAGCGGCTTCAGGACAACTCTTTGAATGTCCTTGAGTAGCCCAGCCAGAGCCCAGACCTGAATCTGATTGAACATCTCTGAAGAGATCTGAAAATGTCTGTGTACCGACGTTCCCCATCCAACCTGATAGGTGCAACAAGCTTGTGGCATCATATTCAAGAAGACTTGAAGCTGTAATTGCTGCCAAAGGTGCATCAACAAAGTATTGAGCAAAGGGTGTGATTAATTATGTACATGTGATTTCTTAGTTTTTTTTTTGTTAGTTTTTTTTTATAAATTTGCCAAAAAAAAAAAAAAAGCGCAACAAAACTTTTTCGTGTTGTAAGTAGAATGTTTTGGGGAAAAATGAATTTACTCCATTTTGGAATAAGGTTGTAACACTGTGAATACTTTCTGGATGCACTGCATGTATGCCCCCCGCCCCACTGACACACACAACCCGCCACACATGTTTTGGGGAGGTGACCACAGGATTCTCTGTTCTAACCCCGACCAGACTGAAAAAAAAAAAAAATCAGTAAGGGCCCTTGGGTAAGGTTCTCTTCCCCAAGTTGCTCCCAATAAGCAGTTGTGCGCACTGGCACCGAAAAACTGATGTGTGAGAGTATATGTGTGAATGGGTGAATGTGAGGCATCATTGTAAAGCACCTTGAACTTCTGATTGAGATGGAAAAGTGCTATATAAATTCAGTCCATTTAGTATTAGCGTCACACTTCTCATCAGACCTGAGGTGACATACGGTAATGGACACTGCGTTTGTTCGAGTGTTGCGTTGACCTGCATGAATAAGCTGAACCTCTGGTCCTTCTTCTTCCTCATTTTGATGAGCTCCAGAGCAGACGGCTGGTTGCTACAAAACATTGCTGCTGCTCCTTTAATCTTCTCCTCTTCTTCTCCACTGAACTGAAATTTACATTTCAAACATTTAGCGCAGTTAAAAAAAAAAAAAAAAAAAAAAAAAAAAAATCCAATTTATTCCTCACTAACTACTAAATTTTTCAACTGAAGACATAAAGCAGCTTTATTAAGAGACAAAGTTATGACGTTAAAGGGCAGTTTATAGTTTTTGTGTTCGTGAGGTGTATGTTTGTCGTTTGCTTTCATCTGTAGATATCCATGACAACATCTGTGCATACGTTAATTTAATTTGTAGAGCAGAGACGAGGTCAAGGCAGGTCAGGGCATTTAAGGTGAGCAAAGCGGCTCTTCACACTAAATAAAGTGGGTCTGACATCTGCAAGAACCTCACAGAGACACCTGGTGGTCCTTTGCAGAGTTGTTTTCATTTTATTTTATAGGTGAGAGTACTGCGTGTTGTGTTTGCACCAGTCTATGCTGGTATGGACACACACGATTATAATACACACCCACAGGGCCCTATCTTGACAACGTATGGCAAATAAGCCCATGGGGAGTGGACAACTCCTTTTTAGCATCTGATCACAACACAGCGTGCAGGAGACAAGAGAGTAAATCCTTTCTGGGTCATGAGGTCTAGATGATCTGGTTTCTGTAGCGTGAAACAGATGAGAGGCTATGACTAAGTCCACAGGTACATAGGTATTTTTGAAAATGGGGATTTTCCGCCTTCTTCTTCATCTGCTTTAAAAAAAAATCAATTTCAAATAAGCACTGTTTAAAAAAAATCTCTGCATGAAAACACAAAACACATTATAAACTGTTGCAGGGAGCACACCACAGCAACAGGTGGCGATACAACCCTCACCATATCGTCATGCTGGCTAATCAGAAGCCTGGAAAAAAATAGAAGCCAAAAAAACCCCCCAAAAAAACAATGTTTTCCTTGTCAACACATCAACACAAGCAGTTTCTAGAAAGCTTCACCTTGGAAGGAAGTCCATTTGCAGAGATTTAAAACACAGTTTGTGTGTGAACAAACGGCCAAAAGGCATAGAAGACACTACGTTTTCCAAAATACCCACGTACAGTAGTGTTCAGAATAATAGTAGAGCTATGTGACTAAAAAGATTAATCCAGGTTTTGAGTATATTTCTTATTGTTACATGGGAAACAAGGTACCAGTAGATTCTCACAAATCCAACAAGACCAAGCATTCATGATATGCACACTCTTAAAGCTATGAAATTGGGCTATTAGTAAAAAAAAAAAAAAAAAAAGTAGAAAAGGGGGTGTTCACTATAATAGTAGTGTGGCATTCAGTCAGTGAGTTTGTCAATTTTGTGGAACAAACAGGTGTGAATCAGGTGTCCCCTATTTAAGGATGAAGCCAGCACCTGTTGAACATGCTTTTCTCTTTGAAAGCCTGAGGAAAATGGGACGTTCAAGACATTGTTCAGAAGAACAGCGTAGTTTGATTAAAAAGTTGATTGGAGAGGGGAAAACCTATACGCAGGTGCAAAAAATCATCTACAATGATCTCCAATGCTTTAAAATGGACAAAAAAAAGCAGAGATGCGTGGAAGAAAATGGAAAACAACCATCAAAATGGATAGAAGAATAACCAGAATGGCAAATGCTCACCCACTGATCTCCAGGATGATCAAAGACAGTCTGGAGTTACCTGTAAGTGCTGTGACAGTTAGAAGACACCTGTGTGAAGCTAATTTATTTGCAAGAATCCCCCGCAAAGTCCCTCTGTTAAATAAAAGACGTGTGCAGAAGAGGTTACATTTGCCAAAGAACACACCAACTGGCCTAAAGAGAAATGGAGGAATATTTTGTGGACTGATGAGAGTAAAATTGTTCTTTTTGGGTCCAAGGGCTGCAGACAGTTTGTGAGACGACCCCCAAACTCTGAATTCACACCATAGTTCACAGTGAAGACAGTGAAGCATGGTGGTGCAAGCATCATGATATGGGCATGTTTCTCCTACTATGGTGTTGGGCCTATATATCGCATACCAGGTATCATGGATCAGTTGGGATATGTCAAAATACTTGAAGAGGTCATGTTGCCTTATGCTGAAGAGGACATGCCCTTGAAATGGGTGTTTCAACAAGACAATGACCCCAAGCACACTAGTAAATGAGCAAAATCTTGGTTCCAAACCAACAAAATTAATGTCTCGCGATGTGAAGAAATCATGAAAAACTGTGGTTATACAACTAAATACTAGTTTAGTGATTCACAGGATTGCTAAAAAAGCAGTTTTGAGTTTGTAGCGTCAACAGCAGATGCTACTATTATTGTGAACACCCCCTTTTCTACTTTTTTTTTACTAATAGCCCAATTTCATAGCCTTAAGAGTGTGCATATCATGAATGCTTGGTCTTGTTAAATTTGTGAGAATCTACTGGTACCTTGTTTCCCATGTAACAATAAGAAATATACTCAAAACCTTGATTAATCTTTTTAGTCACATAGCACTACTATTATTCTGAACACTACTGTACATGGACCCCCCCCAACCTGGATGGGATTCTGATACGTCACATTAACATCCGGGGGTGAAAGTGACCATTTGTTTTTGATTTTTTACCCACGACAGAAGATCATCTCCGATGTGACCGATCACTGACGTCTCGCTCATGTTCCTCATCGTCATCATCTGCTCTGTTATCGATGCTGTGGATGAATTCATAAACATCAATTTATTTTTTCCTTCTCGACTTTGTCCTCTCACACGTGCGTGAAAAATGATGCAATGGCTGTTTTCCAGTAATGCACATCACCACACAGTCAATAAGTGCGTCTCTATTACCCTCCGAACTGCCCACTTTTTAGTCGCAAAGTGAAAATACGCTTAATGGAAAAGTGTATTTTGAAAGGAAAAAAAAAAAGAATATCACAAAACAGTTTATGCTCGCATGAAGTGGTTTTTCAGAAAATTTGAAAAAGTCATATTTTTGACAACTGCAATAGAAGCACTTTTTTGTTGTATTTCAGGTCATGTGATATGTAGGAGGAGTCACACGACTTACTAAAAATATTTGGTGTAGTACACGAGGACAGAGGAACAGACGATGTTACGGCTGTACCCGATTTAAAAAAAAAAAAAAACACAAAACACAAATGACAATATTGAGCAGAACTTCCCCTGAAGTTGCCATAACAACTGGAATTAGTTATTGACAAAACCCAGAAGTCGCAATCGTCACTCAGTGTAAGCTCTGTAACGGAAGTAATCGCTCACCACGTGGTACTGTGAGAGTACTGTATTTTCCAGAGTATAAGTTGCACTGCTTTTCTGTATTATCAGCTCTTGAATTTGTTTTTTGGGTTTTTTTGTGCATTTTTATCATGTTTTGTCTTCTTTCATTATTGGGGCAGCGGTTAGAGCACAGAAAGTTCATGTTGCACCAGAAAGGGCATCCGGTGTAAAACCTGTGTCAAATCAACAGGCAGATCTACATCAGATCTGCTGTGGTGACCCCGAGTTAAAAATGGAGAAACTTAAAGAATTCATGATTCTTTAATTTTTAGAGTTTACTTTGGTTTGTACTTTGATTCCTGGTTAAGCCTGATGATGATGATGATTATTATTATTATTATACACATGATTTTGTGGTATATACTGCATTTTCCTTAGTATAAGTCATTTTTTGCTATGTTTGGAAGGTCCTGCAACTTATATACTTTTTTTTTTTTAAATAATAATGATTATAATGACTATTTATACAGAATTTCCTCAACACTAAACAAAATAAACTATAAAACTAAAAAAAATAAAACATGCAATACAATAATACACAAAAATTCCAAATTGAAGAGCTGATAACACAGAAAAAAGGTGCAACTTGTACTCCAGTGTGACATATTCCGGACAATACAGTATTATAGTAATTATTTATATCAGGCTTTGCCAGGAACCAACATTTTTTTTTTTTTTATCATTTAGAAAACTTGTTGATAAGTCTGCATCTGTTGCAACTTTACTACAATGCAGAGGACGATCTGCGGCGTGAAAATTAGCCAATGCAATGTCTAAAACAATTCCAAATTCACAGCAGGTGTGTCTTTTCACAAACTGTGACAATAATTAATGATTTTCCAAAGTATAAGTCTAAGTCACGGCTTTTTTTTCTACTCTGGAAAATATGGTAGAAATTATTTTCTATTTTAGAAATCCAACATGACATCAGGCGCTGGGAACTCCTCGTTGTACGTACATTTGCTGTATTCTTTGATGATTATGTTAGCATGCGGTGTAGCGCAGCACGTGAGGATGAAGTTACCATGTAACTGAATGATTTCGTCCAGATTGGTGAAGATGTGTCTGATGTCATCTGGGGGCAGGATTCCGTGTCTGTTCAGCCTCTGGCAGAAGACACGGTCCAAAACCTTCAGCATGTGCAGGTGTGCACGCTCAGTGTAGAAAAGCTCTGAGAGTGGACACACACACACACACACACACACACACACACACACACACACACACACACACACACACACACACACACACACACACACACACACACACCATACTACATTGAAACAACTCAAAAACAACTTCTATTTTCATATTCATGAACCATATTCTCCAGAGTATAAGTCTCTTTTTTTCTATAGTTTTGGAGGCTCTGCGACTTATACTCTGGTGCGATACAACTATACTTTGGCAGATACAACTTCTACTCCAGAAAATACACTATTTGTCTGAAACTTCTATTCGGAGTCAGTTTTACTCAAATATCCAAGAGTTCAATGATAATAAACAGCTGTTTTTTATTTTAAAATATTTTATCTTTTTTAACAAGCACAATGTAAAATACATTTATTGCACCAGACATTGCTAAAAGCTCATTTTCATCCACCGTCCCTGGGAGCAACATCAGCAGCCACCAATGCAGAACCAGTCACAACTCTACAAAATTTCAAAGTACAAAATACAAAAATACAAACAAAATAATCTATGAAGCTCTCTGAGAGTCTTATTGAGGTGGAAAAAAGTGCTACAGAAAGTATGATCATGTATCATGTGCTGAAATTTAAATTTGTTGAGAGTGAATTTTTTATTTTTCAATTTTTACCCAATGTGACTCGTTCATAAAACCCTAACCAATTAAAATCCCTACAAATGTGCAACTTCACGATTAACCTTTTTGGTCAAGGACCCTAAATACATCAATCTGTTTATCATTTTGAATGAGATAAAATTTGATATATAATTTCTGTATATTTTCCCAATCTTTGTTTGTTTTTAAAATAAGTGCATATATACGTTTTATTACTTGCAACATGTGCAATACAGTCACCAGTGTGAGTATGTGACATCTGATCAGGAATGGTAATTTGAAAAAGCACTACACAGAACCTTGAGGCACCCCGTTAGCTCAAACACACACACACACACGCACGCACGCACACACAACCCCCCACAAATGCAAGGCACTTTGTTGATCTAAAGAAAAATTTGGAAAATATTCCAGTGTATTCCAGAAATGTAAAGGGTCACATTGTTTCATCCTCACCGTTGATGACTTCCTGTCTTTTGATCTCCTGTGGTGTGAGACTTGCCAAGATGCCTCGGCTGACCAGAGCCTGCCAGTTCAGAGGGTCTTCTTCACAGTCCACCTCCACTCCCTGCTCGTCTTCGCTCTGGACGTCAGCAGAACTCACGGCGTCCAGCCTGCTGCGGGCCGAGACGTTAATGGTGCTTTAAAACACAAAGCACTCAGGAAACCGACATGTCAATCTTCAATTATGAAATGAAACATTCCACAAGAGCAGCTTAAAGTGTGAGAATTTAACACATGAAAATAACTTCATGAAAATCTTGAGCTTATTCTGGAATAGAGCACATTAAAGTTTAGCATGATTCAGATAAAGAGGCAGCATGTTTCATTAATAAACTTTTTTTTTTTTTTTTTTTTTTTTTAAACAAAACCTGCATCACAACGTTCTGTGTCGTGTGCACGTGTGAATGTTGAAAATTCACAAAAACCTGAAGAGGCCTCAAGGAAAAAATGCACAGCATAAAATTAGGAAAAAAATATTCTATAAGCAGGTTTGTTAAACTTTCCCAGTTTTTTTCAGAGTGAAGAGACAACTGTTTGGGGGAAATTTAAAACCACATGAATACCTAAAACCATCCTGATCCTCTTCCTGTAACTGCTCTGCGTTGGAGGGACTGAAGTCAAACTGAGCACCAGTCAGCGTGGAGACACCATCCTGGTTTTCGGCGGTCTGCAGAGTCTCACTCAGTTTGGGCTGAGCGGAGAACGGAGACGTATCTGTGTGGTGAAGATCAGAATGACACAAAGTTCTAGAGTGCATTCAAGGTTCATCAGCATCTCTCAACAGGAAAACTCTGCACATACATACGTCATGAGTGTGGCTGTTTCACCAATCACTGACCTGGTGCACAACTAAGAACAACACTCAGGTTTCATTCCGTCTTTGAGCTGTATCTCATAGTCCATCATAGCTTCAGATGCTCTTGTTGGATCGCCAAAGTGAATCCAATAAGGAGAGAATCACACCCTACGTATTCTGTCTCGATCGGCCCTCGTATGCTCTTCCTCATGCAACAAACCCGTACACACCTGTCACACCTTGACGATTTAGCCAGCATATGCCGACTGTAATAAAACTGCTGGCGTACGTCTAATATGTTATGGGTAAGGTTTGTGTAAGTTAAGAGCACGTTGAAGCACATTGATATACAACCCCTGGCAAAAATTATGGAATCACCGGCCTCGGAGGATGTTCATTCAGTTGTTTAATTTTGTAGAAAAAAAAGCAGATCACAGACATGACACAAAACTAAAGTCATTTCAAATGGCCACTTTCTGGCTTTAAGAAACACTATAAGAAATCAGGAAAAAAAAAATTGTGGCAGTCAGTAACGGTTACTTTTTTAGACCAAGCAGAGGGGAAAAAATATGGAATCACTCAATTCTGAGGAAAAAATTATGGAATCATGAAAAACAAAAGAACGCTCCAACACATCATTAGTATTTTGTTGCACCACCTCTGGCTTTTATAACAGCTTGCAGTCTCTGAGGCATGGACTTAATGAGTGACAAACAGTACTCTTCATCAATCTGGCTCCAACGTTCTCTGATTGCTGTTGCCAGATCAGCTTTGCAGGTTGGAGCCTTGTCATGGACCATTTTCTTCAACTTCCAAAGATTTCAATTGGATTAAGATCCGGACTATTTGCAGGCCATGACATTGACCCTATGTGTCTTTTTGCAAGGAATGTTTTCACAGTTTTTGCTCTATGGCAAGATGCATTATCATCTTGAAAAATGATTTCATCATCCCCAAACATCCTTTCAATTGATGGGATAAGAAAAGTGTCCAAAATATCAATGTAAACTTGTGCATTTATTGATGATGTAATGACAGCCATCTCCCCAGTGCCTTTATCTGACATGCAGCCCATATCATCAATGACTGTGGAAATTTACATGTTCTCTTCAGGCAGTCATCTTTATAAATCTCATTGGAACGGCACCAAACAAAAGTTCCAGCATCATCACCTTGCCCAATGCAGATTCAAGATTCATCACTGAATATGACTTTCATCCGGTCATCCACAGTCCATGAATGCTTTTCCTTAGCCCATTGTAACCTTGTTTTTTCTGTTTAGGAGGTTTCTTACAGTTCGGTCACAGACGTTGACTCCAGTTTCCTCCCATTCGTTCCTCATTTGTTTTGTTGTGCATTTTCGATTTTTGAGACATATTGCTTTAAGTTTTCTGTCTTGATGCTTTGATGTCTTCCTTGGTGTACCAGTATGTTTGCCTTTAACAACCTTCCAATGTTTGTATTTGGTCCAGAGTTTAGACACAGCTGACTGTGAACAACCAACATTTTTTGCAACATTGCGTAATGATTTACCCTCTTTTAAGAGTTTGATAATCCTCTCCTTTGTTTCAATTGACATCTCTCGTGTTGGAGCCATGATTCATGTCAGTCCACTTGGTGCAACAGCTCTCCAAGGTGTGATCACTCCTTTTTAGATGCAGACTAATGAGCAGATCTGATTTGATGCAGGTGTTAGTTTTGGGGATGAAAATTTACAGGGTGATTCCATAATTTATTCCTCAGAATTGAGTGAGTCCATTTTTTTTCCCTCTGCTTGGTCTAAAAAAGTAACCGTTACTGACTGCCACAATTTTTTTCCTGATTTCTTATAGTGTTTCTTAAAGCCAGAAAGTGGCCATTTGAAATGACTTTAGTTTTGTGTCATGTCTGTGATCTGCTTTTTTTCTACAAAATTAAACAACTGAATGAACATCCTCCGAGGCCGGTGATTCCATAATTATTGCCAGGGGTTGTACGGCGAGTACCTCTGAAAATTTTGGGCAAAATTTGGGCACAATATTTTTGATGTTCTGCATATGCAGGACATAAGGTGTAGGTAAGTCATCTAGGTTTGTTAATCAAGGGCCATAACTTTGGTAAAATGTGTCAATCTTGTACAATATTAAAATATGCATATTATCAACCTATAACAAGTATTTTTACCAAGGTACATGAAATTCCTACTAAGAATGCAGGGGCTCAAGCATGAAACTGGCAGAGTACACATTTGTTAATCAAGGGCCATAATTTGTTAATCAAGGGCTCGACCGGGAGCAGCCAATTGGATAACAGCAACAACATCAAGTTTGAAGAAATTTCTACTAAATGTGTGAGAGGACTTGATTTCAGAACGCTTATACCCTTTTTGGAACGGACAGACAGACAGGCGGATGGACGAAAATCGCCAAGACATAAACCCCCTTCGAGCTTTCAGCCAACGGTGAAACAAGCGCCCCCTTTAGTCAGAATCCTGAAATCATGCATGGATCCTGAGTGGGATCATTAAAATATAAACATGTTTTTTGTTGTACTTTCTGACTGCAGTTTTTTTTTTTTTTTTTAAACATACAGCTTGACAAAATCTCCATCGTTATACAATGTGAAAATAGTAGAGGTACGTATCTCGATTTAAAAATTCTGGTACACTTTACGACGGACAGATCTAGACAGAAGTCCAGATGTGACTTGAAACAGGGGGTCACTGTAGTATGTGGCCCAACAAGACGTGCACATGATCACAGGTCGCTCCATGTCGGAGCGTCACAACTCCATCATTACGGGTAAGCAACTTACTGGAGTCAGAGGTTTGTCCGGAGGTATCTGAAGCGTGACCAGTGGGGGAGCTGTGTGGGGAGGAGGAGTTGGAAGGCAAACAGGGACTGCTGGCCTCGGACCCCTCACTCAGCAGATTTCCTCGGCTCCGGCCAGAATGTGCAGCAGGAGATTCGGGTTGCTCTGGGATGGTGAACGCCGGCTGAGAGGTGAGTTTGGGTGAACACTGTCTGTTCAGCTCCACGGCTTTACCGACTACACAGAAAACACACAAACACACAGAGTAGGACCCTGAAACCACTTCAGTATTCATCACATTAATTAATATCACATAAGCGTCACGTCTGAAGGGGTTTAAAATAACAGAGATTATTTAAAAAAAAAAAAAAAAACGTTATTTCAAGATTACCGTGGACCAAAGTTGTAATATTGGCAGTAAACTTGTGCTGTTGCTAACCTGAATTAGCTTTTGTGCTACAAAAATACAAATATGTTAATGATTATTACTGAAAGAAAATCATAAGCAAACCAAATATTTTCCTCTTGAGAGAAAAAAATAACATATGCAAGTCAAACGGGCGTTTACTAAAAATCACACTTTTTTCGGTATTTTTGTGCAGTGATGTAGTAGTGTACTTCATATTATTATTGGACTTTATTTTGTTTCACGCTTTGATTTCTAAGAAAGGCCAATATAAGTAGTTATTAAAATTATTATGAATAAAGAACATGTGATTTTTCAGTGATTAAGTCACACCGGACGGGACGTGACTTATACTCTATTTATCTATACTATATCTACCACAAAATGACCTAGTTTCTTTTCCAGTTCAGACATTTTCAGCAACTTTTGAGATAATCTCATCATTAGTTAAAAGAGTTCATCATACAATACAAAATAATTTTTTTATTTCCCTCTGACTCCACCCCTTTAGTTACATCTACCAAAGGACATATAGGACATGATTACAAGATGGATTCAACCTTTTCACTCACTCATCTTCAACCTCTTATCCATAATTGGGTCGCAGGGGCAACAGCTCGAGCAGGGGACCCCAGACGTCTCTTTCCTGGGCCATACTGACCACCTCTGACTGGGGGATCCCGAGGCGTTACCAAGCCATTGTGGAGATATAATCTCTCCACTAAGTCCCGGCTCTTCCCCAGGGTCTCCTCCCAGATGGACGTGCCTGGAACACCTCCCTCGGGAGGAACCCAGGGGGCATCCTTACCAGATGCCCAAACCACCTCTGTTGGCTCCTTTCAATGCAAAGGAGCAGCGGCTCTACTCTGAGCTCCCCACGGATGACCGGGCTTCTTACCCTATCTCTAAGGGAGACACCAATCACCCTCCTGAGGAAGCCCACTTCGGGCCGCTTGTACCCACGATCTAGTTCTTTCGGTCATGACCCAACCCGCATGACCATAGGTGAGAGTAGCAACGAAGATTGACCAGTAGATTGAGAGCTTCGCCTTTTGGCTCAGCTCCCTTTTTGTCACAACAGTACGGTAGAGTGAATGCAATACCGCCCCTGCTGCGCTGATTGTCTGGACAATCTCATACTCCATTGTCCCCTCACTCATGAACAAGACCCCGAGGCAGTGGCAGCTGGTGAAAAACAGTCTTGGTGGGGCTGCTGTGCCAATAGATTCCCTTGCCTTGTCCAGTACAGGCATTCAAGTGAACAGTCGGAAAATTACTACAATTCCACAATAATCATTTCATGTCCTTCTCAAAATCAGCAGTTTTACAGATAAAGTTAACCATTTACAGCTATATTAGGCCCCATTTGTACTTTGGAAAGGAACAGTATCAAATACAACACTCAAGTTCTTGAGCAAAGAACATTTCACCATTTGACACCAATTACACACATAGTACACCAAACTATATCACCACATTTACACTCTTTCAAAATATGGAAAAATTCTTCAATTGACAGAAGAACATTATGTACATACTACAATGTTCACACCACCTTCAGAGAGAGAGAGAGAGAGAGAGAGAGAGAGAGTGTGTGTGTGTGTGTGTGTGAGAGCGAGAGAAAATTAAGGTAATATTTTGCATGAACATTACTGAGTGGAACGGAGGCAAACTAAAGAAGCTTGAAAAACTTAAATTAAATAACTTAACTAATAACACCAAAACCTTTAAATTAAATTGGTTAAAATGAATTAACAGTGTAGAGGACAAAGCAAATTAAGTATAAAAAAAACCCACTTAAATAAATGCGTTGCTAAACTTGGGTTTGTCTGACTATAAGTGTCTTGTGTGTACTCAGTGGCTGAGTTAGAATTTCTTTAAAAAACATGCAAATTGCTATTTTAGGGTTTTGTTTCGTTTTGTTTTTAAACTGAGCAAATAATTTGTTTTAGAGTGTGGAATACTCCAAAGAATATTTCACTTCTGTGAACTGATCCTCATAACGTGTAAAGTGAAATCAAAATACCAGCATGGCTGCAGCTTTGAACACTGTTACAAACAGCCCCGGCCTCCCCTATTAGTACCATTATAACTGGTCTGCTGTCCCAATAAAGATCACAGCTTTGACCCCCTAAAACAAACAAAAAACATCACTCATTCGTTTTATCTTAAATTTTCATCCTCGTTTCCACACCAGGAGCAACATTCTGGAATAAACCCGAGCAGCTCGTCAGCTCACCTGAGCTGAAGTGGTGGATGCGCTCCTTTCCACCCCGCAGTAAAGAGTGCAGAGCAGCAGCCTCCGTGACGTGTGTGCGCTGACAGTGTGAATGAAGCCTGACACGGTTTATAACGAGTCAGACAAACGTCTCTCCTCCAACCGGGATGTGCAATTGTGATTAAACCACGAGAAAGATCTGATATGCGCACCTCCATGCGCCTTTAAAAGGATCCCCGCGAAACTTTGGTGTCATTGATTTGATTAGTTTTGTCCCGTTTTAAACCTCCGAAGAGTTCTTCAACTTACTCCAGCAAAACACACGGAGACAAAATAAAAATAAATAAATATAACCCAAACGTCGTCATCACCATCATCTCTTCCTGACTGACTGACAGCAGCAGCTGCAGCGTCACGTATATCACTGACTGTAATCTAACGTTCCGGCATTTTTGTAGCAGGGGCTAAAATTACGGCGCCCCAAAGCCATTAATTTTGGCAATGTTGATTTGCCAAATATTTATTAATTTTCCCTAGCAACTACATACAACTGGTTATTTCGCTGCACTTCAAGGGTGCTTTGAATGATCGCCCAAGACGAGGAATGATACGTTCTCTGCTTCTGTCAGTGGAAATGCACTGTTGAATGAGAGTCAGTTGGAGGAAGTGTTGTTTTAATCATTCATATTACATGTAGGCACATACTATTAAGTAAAACTGACACTGATAATACTTTTTAAATATATATATTATGACTTTTCCCCTCCACATCTAGGAGGGCAGCGCCAGAGCGCCCCCAATGGGCCAGCCGCCACTGCCCCGAGGTACTTGAACTCCTTCACTTGGGGCAAGACCTCATTCCCTACCTGGAGAAAGCAATCCATCGATCCAGTGAGTGTTGGAGGTCACGGGCTGATGAAGCCAATAGGACCACATCATCTGCAAAAAGCAGCGATGAGACCCTGAGCCCACCAAACTGGAAACCACCACGCCCCCCTCCTCCGACTATGCCTCAATATCCTGTCCATGAATATCACAAACAGGATTGGTTACAAGACCCAGCCCTGGCGGAGGTTAACCTCCACCGGAAACAAGTCCAACTTACTGCCGAGCACCTGAACACAGCTCTCGCTTTGTGAGTATAGAGATTGGATGGCCCTGAGAAAGGACCCCTTCACTCCATACTCCCGCAGCACCTCCCACAGTATCTCCTGGGGTACCCAATCATACGCCTTCTCCAAGTCCACAAAACACATGTAGACTGGATGGGCATACTCCCAGGCACCCTCCAGGATCCTTGTGAGAGTGAAGAGCTGGTCAGTTGTTCCATGACCAGGACAGAATCTGCATTGTTCCTCTTCAATCAGAGGTTCGACTATCAGCCAAACCCTCCTTTCCTGGCGATGAGATCTGGAACAGCGCCCAAGGAGTGGCAAACTGGGGTGGTGGTCCCCATATTTAAAAAAGGGGACCAGAGAGGGATTCAATCTTTTCAACAAATTTAATCAAACCTGAGTCGTTAACACGGTCCAGCCTGTATTTTGAAAAATTTGCAGATCAGGTCAAAACCAAACTTCTCACCAAGCTTGACAAAAAGTTGGTCATTATTTTTGGTGTAAAGAACAAACAGATGTGGGTAAAACCAGTGGTGGGCACAGTTCAGCTAATGTTTTTGCTATCGGATTAGCTTTTCAGATAACGTTTAAAACCATCATCGGACCAATTATATTCAGATAAATTTAGTTCGGATAACATTTTTTTTGCTGGTAAAGCTTAACGGTCAAAAACGATTGTAAACCCTAAAATCAAACATTTTAGTCTGTGTTGTGTTTGTGTAGCCACTAAGCAGACTGGCTGCCTGTCACTTGTTGATGATGTCATCATTAAGTGCAAAATGTGATTGGCCAGTCGACACAGGGAGCATTGTGGGTAGTGTAGTTCACGTTCACTTTGGACGTTAGAGTGACTTGTCCACTCGACACAAAAACAAAACAGCCTAATTTTAACATTATTTTATTTCTTTGTGGCTGTAATTTAAAAGCCAAAACTCACTGGGGGAGAGGAGCTCTCATGGCGCAGCTGTGTCTACAGAGGGAGGGACCTTTCTTCACATTTTGACACAGTTTTGGATTTTTAAAAAAGGACGCTTTTTGTGGATTATTTATTCAGATGAATCCCACTGAAACTAACAGGTAAGAATTTATATTTACTACGTGTATTTTATTCTGCCAATCAATGCATTAATGGATGTATTTCGGATGCTTAAGCAGCAGGGTTCAAAGCGTGTGAAAAAAGCGGCAGCTTTTAGTTTGTAAATGACGGTGTATCTAAGACCAAGATAAACTGTGACTTCTGATACTGTGTTTTACTGCTTTTGAAAGATGATGACAGTGTTTGGGGTTTTATTTTTTATTTATTCATTGTTCATGAGTTCTTTGTGTTTGTGATCCTTGAATTTACAGTAGTACAGTGCAGTCCCTGTGGTGCTTAAAGTGAAACTGGTTTATCAGAAGCCGACAGTGTAATCTGATGTGGTCGCGTCCAAATCAATACTAATAGCTATCGGTTATCGGTTACCTGTAATAAAGATAAATTTTTTAGCAGTTTATCGGTTTATCGTCAGAAAAGATAACTTTTCAGTTATCTGATTAATGGTTATCAAAGCTAACTTTTTGATTAGCTGTGCCCACCACTGGGTAAAACCAAACATCCTTTTCTGCAACAGCTCAACTAAATTTATTTATATATTACCAAATCACAATGCAAGTCACCAAGGCACTTCACAAGGGTTAGGTCCAACCTTTCCCACCGCTTGAGCAAGCACACAGGTCACAGCGGTCTGGAAAAAACTCAGGTGTTTTTTTGATTGTGAAGAAACCTCAAGCAGACCAGACTCTGCAGGGTGACCATCTGCTTTGCCCAAACAACCAAAATCCAGCAACAAACCTGTAACTCTTCTATGTCTGCCTGTGTCTCCTCACCTGAGGTGGAATCGACTCTGCTGAGGCGCCGAGGCGGCACGAGGATGTTGGGAAAACGAGGCTTTTTAATCTTCTCCTCTCCGTCCTTCTCAGACCTGATGCTCTTCTGCTGGTTAAAATAATGTTAAAACTCAGACCTGCTATATTCTGAATCATCACAAACAAGGATGTTTAATTCAAAGAGGATCTGACTGTTGATCTTAGTGAACCGATGGCTTTCTGCATCAATTTTTATTCTGGTTTTGTTTGCTTCCATGTGCGTTTGTGGTGCAGGAACACGGCGGCTGTGCATGCGTGGAGTGCAGGAACATGGCGGCTGTGCGTGCGTGTGGTTCAGGTACATGGCGGCTGTGCATGCGTGCAGAAGAATTCACACCTTGATTTTTGGCAGAAAGTTGATGCGTCCTCGTTTATGTTCAAGGCCACGAGGTTCCTTCACTTTGACTCCGAGGTGCTTCATGTAGGTGAGGATGACATACTGCATCGTTGTGCTATAAGATGCACAATGATCAACAACAACAACAAAAGCAGCATTCAGCGTTTGGTCATGAACAATAATGCAACGCAATCACACAAAATCACTGGAAGAATTACGGTTTGGTGATGTTCTCTTAACTCCTGAGTTTTTTGCCCTTTCATTGGGCAACAGAACAGGTCTTGGCCTCACTTTATCTAAATTCTGGGTCTGTTAGTGAAGCTCAGTTCTAGTGGCCGGCGATCACTTTAGTATTGTTTCTGCTTCCTTGTCAATTTATTGCTGGTGAACTCATACCTTAGGTGCAGTTATTTCCGGCTGACTGATTCTGCTCTTTATCTCTCTGTCCGAGGCACTGAAAAGACCACATGAGGCTGACGGCTGAGCTCCACAGTGCACTGGACTCACCCAGAGATGCTCTCCTCAACAATGCACTTTGTTTTGATGCTATTCTGGTTTTTCTGTTTCCTGTTTCTTCAGTTGGTAGAACTTTGTAAAAAACTTGTAACGTTAGAATGGCCAAGCAGTGGGTCACCCCCCTGAGTCTGGTCTGCTTAGGCCATTCACTGCTGTGTGCGGCTGTGATCAAGGCAACACTGCAGAGCTGATCAGAGCTGCACCAAAATGTTTATTGATCTCAAAATTAACGAATATTTGGCATTATTTTGTGAGAGATACTTTTCTTTGGCATTCTTTTTTTTAGAAAAAGAAGAACTGACACGTGTTGTGTGTTATTACGATGTTGACAGTATGGTGCAAACCACACTGTGGCACACTCTCACACCGATGATGACTATGACACCGGTGTACCGCCCCCTTACTCCATAGTGCCATGTCACAATGCATTATGGGTAATGCCAACTTTTTTGTGGCAACTGTAATCAAACAATTCATTTTTGTGTACAGTATATAAACAAGTAGTACTTCTACTAACAGTCGTCATCACGGCAACCCCTCGGTGGTGAGGAAGATCTTTGTCCATTCCCGGACGGTATTCTACATCCAGAGTCAATCTGGAGACGCCTGTGCTCGAGGTTTTTTTTAACGTGGGAATGTCGTTGCATGCTCTCACACACACCAGTGGCTGGGAAATCCCAGATGATCAGGATCCTCAGATGATGAGGATCACCTCCTCCGCCTGATCCAATGTTGAGGACTTCTTGTTTCACAAGAGCCCTGTTAGCCGTCTCCTGGGTTCCTGTTGGGCCTTAATAGTGACCATAGTGACCATGTATTACGCAAGGTCCCCGCTATATTTCGCCTCACCTGGCAATCCCCTACTTGATCCGTTACCCAGGTCTCACGACAGGAATGAAGGGTTGGATTCTGACACCTTCTACTAATAGTAATGATACAAATAATGGTATTATTGATATTATTATTGAAAACAGTAGTGATACTAACAAAATACGGAGGTGTCTGGGGCAACAGTCAAATAAATGAACTGAAAATAAAACAGTTCTGCAAAAATAGGTTTCAATTTGTACTGTGGCTGAGTTATAATGAAAATACTCAAGAATACTTTCTCTTACCACTTCTCCTCCTCTGAGGGCTGTGATGTCATCCTGCAACACAGGAAGCACGATGTCAGACACCCATTCAGAAACTGAATTTTCATGTACTTCTGTGTCTTTTAGGTGAGCAATCTAAGTGATTAGTTTGACGCCACCAACCAACACGTATGTCTGGATATTCAGTAAATGTCACGTGTACCCAGTGAGAGTGTTGAGGCTTACGAAGGTCCTGGATCAAGACGCAGGATCCAGGATCCAGACTCTCAGTAAGTTCCCTAACTCAGCCATCACTGGCGTGAATGTGGGGAAAGTGAAGAACTTCTAAGAGATTGAGGTACCTTCATAATGTCTCTGAAGGCTTAGCCCACAAGGTCTGGAGATGTCTGAGAAGAATCTTTAGAGTTACAAAGTTCCTCATCAGTGGTGTATTGGTCTACCAACACACTCTACATATGGCTGAAGATCCAGGTTGTCACAGTTGTGGGTTTTTCTATCCTTACTGTCCGTTTGTGAGTCCTGGATGTTACCAGTGAGCTAAGGCCACAGCTGGATGTCTTAGGTACTGGGTGTCTTTGGAGAATTCTTTGGTACTACTGGATAAAGACTTGGTGTCATTGAGCAGGTACTCAGATGGTTACACTAAACCTGACTTTACTTGCTTATAGAGTGAATAATGCATTGGACCTTTGGAGATGTGACTGCAAAAACAGGCTGGCAGGCCGGTGAGATCCGCCCCTTTTTCACACATTGTCAAAACACTGAAAAACAGGCTACACTTCATTTTGCACATTCCTGTAAATGTGCAAAATGTACCTTAGCCTTAAACCCCGCCCCGGCCTTTGGAATACAAAGACAAAGGTCTAGTCTGGTCTCCATATCTCCTCCTGCCTCAAGACTACTAACATGTAGCCTAAAGTGTGGCAGCATCCATGCCTTGGAACGCTCTTCCCTCAATGATCCACAGTGGTCCTTCTCTAGGCATTTTTAAGAATCCTCTGAAATCTTACGTGGTCAGTACAGCCTATGGACTTCAGCCCCACAGTCCCCTTTGTACTGTATAAAGCGTCCTTGGTTAACTTGAAAAACTTGAAATTTAAGTTATCATCATCATTATTATTACTTCATAGTTGTGAAACTTGGATCAGTTGTGATGAGGATTCCACTGCAGGCCACGCCCACATTTCAACTGGCTCCGGAAGACAGATGGTTATGTTCATGAGGTGGGGATAGATGGTTGCCATCCAGGACCCAAGGCGGCCCTGTAGTGTGGGTTGGGTGGAGCGAGGCGCAGAACCCGTGCACACTCCCAGATCTGACCAGACCAATAGCGACAACAAGACGAACCTGACTGAAAGTAAGACTGGAAATGGTTGTACCAGAACCGTGAAGCGACATTGTTACACTTTGCGTGCTGAGGGACTCACAGGATATCCTCAATCTTGGACAGGATGTGCTCTGCACAGCAGCATTCCTTCTCCAAAATCTGCTGGTCTTTTTCTCGCTCTGAGTCCAGTTTACACAGCTCGTCTTCTGCCAGGGTCAGACCCATACTGCGCTTCTGCCTGCACAACAAGAACATTTACACGTACAGCGCTTAGTTAACACTGATATTCTGAGGTTCTGCAGCTCAGAATCCCATGAACCACAAACACGACGTCACCACACGGAGGGGACGTGGAAGCAGTGATCCAGCATGCTAAATGTTAGCATGTTCACACGACGTGTGCTCATATTCTCGTCATGGTGTCACAATTTGTCCCAATGCTAGCAGGATGCTGCTCACTTTATTGTTAGCATGTTCACATGTCAAAAATATCAGGGTGGAATTAACATGTTATCATCAGTGTTAGCGCTGCATGTTTGCAATAAAGTATTACATTATTGCTCCATCACAGTAATAATTCTAGTATTAGCAATATGGTGCCATCATGCTGGTGTTTTAGGGTATTTGCTAATAATATTAGCCTGAAGGTTTAGTATGCTAAATGTTAGCACGTTTACACGATGTGTGCTCACAATTCTAGTCAGTGTTTTGAGTTTTTCTCTATGCTAGCAGACTGCTGATCACATTATTATTAGCATGTTCACGTGTCAAAAATGTCAGGGTAGAATTAGCATGCTATCATCAGTGCTAATGCTACATGCAATGAAATATCACATTTTTGCTGCATCGCAGTAACAAAGCTAGCATTGGAAATAGCATGCAATCATGCTGGTGTTTTAGGTTTTGTTTTGCATTAGCCTGAAGGTTTAGCATGCTAAATGTCAGCATGTGTAAAATCTAACCTGCAAGAGTTAAAAAAGTAGTTCTGTGTAGTGTTAAGTGTTTAAACTTTGTGGCATTAAATAAATTAACACTTTCGCAAACTTTTTAAACTTTATTTCCCTCGAAGGCCAGTTGGATTTGATGCAAGACTATATATATATATATATATATATATATATATATATATAAATGAAAGAAACTGACCAAGAAACTCATTTCAAGCTAAACATAACATCAGGGCAATTCTATGGTAACAGAATTACAATCAAAGCAAAAAATTTTAAGGATAAGCTAAAATAAGGCCAGATTTTGCCATCGTAATTCTGTTGCCATATGATTGCCCATCAATCACACACACACACACACACACACCTTATATATGGTATTTGTCAGCATTTATTATTATTTACAGACATACAGCACAGACTTTCGGCCGCTGAGATTTGAACCTGGCAACGAAAATGCTGTTTTCTGGAGCCACAAGAGCCGCTGATCATACATGTGTTGGTAAGATAAAAGCAGTGTCTGCTCCAAATATCAGCACATGTGATATGATTATTCTCTACAACAAACAGGGATACCATGTCTTAAATAGACAAAATCAATCATGCTTTTTGTATGGATCCGTGGCACCAGTTAGCCAAAGTGTAAGCCTTTTATCCTCATTATATATGTGCTTTTAAGATGGTGACTTACAAAATGACTGCATTTATTGTTTCTGGGTAATCGTGCGTTAACAGTTGAGGGTTAAACAAGGTAACCCCTGATCAGTACGACCCAGCTCTACACGGGCTCCTGTCTCAGTCAGCTAATGTGTCGTTTAATCAGAGATTGTTTCCTGTGAAAATCGACTGTGAAGTTGATACTGCGTTTGTAGTTCTGAGGGCACAAAACAAAGACAGATTTCACATCCAGTTCTTCTGATGGTACCTGAAGTCTTCCAAGTTGCTGTGCAGGTCGGGGAGAACGGCGTCCTGCAAGAATTGGCTGTACTGCTTACACAGATCCTCAGGAATCAAGTCCAACCTCCTCCTCTCTGCATGCATGAATGAACACACACACACACACACACACACACACAAAACTTATTGTCTTATGACACATTTATTAGTGATTCCCAATAGACGGGCGTCACGTTTTTTTGTTCACTAACGTAATATAGTGATTCACCAAACTTAAGAACGACTCTGACCATTTTGACATCTGAAACTATTGTGCAGCACATCTAAATCATTAATCACACTTTTGATTAATATTCAGGACTAAAATTAAGTATTTTATGTACTCATATATCAGATATTTCATGGTGGAAGGAAGTAGAAATTGGAATGAAAAAGTAAAAGCTGCATACTTTTACAGCCACAGCGGACACCAAAGGTGTTTACATTTTGAATTTCTATGTCAATATCTTCTGGTGTATTTTTAAAACAAAAACAACAATGAATGGCACTATGTTTACTTATACTGAATGACAGCAACATTGTTTTATTACCAAGGATCTAAGGGACCCCCCCCCCCAACCAAAATTTTCTACTGCCGCCCCTGGAAACTTGCATTCATGCTATAATTTTATTTTTGAAGGTGAATGAATGAAAAGGTTTTGAACACATTTCTGGACCGTTTGAATGAGAAACATTTAATTATGACACAAACTAAAACATCATTAATAGTTTAATGCGCTCAGAAAGGAAACAAATTAATCTGACATCAACAGACTTTATTTCAATAATATTGACCGAGTAAATCTGAAACATGTTCAGTGGTTTGCATTTGGAAACTTCATTGAAGAATTGTGGAAAAAAATCTGAAATACTGAAAAACATGCTTAACAGGTTCGAGGGCATCAAAAATTCTAAGTCAAATGACTCTGAACGTTTGGCTAATTTATTATAGTCTATAATTACATAGATTATATTGTTTTAAAGCTGCACTTTGCCTTAAAATCATTTTAATATCCGATAATTTTCCTCTTTATGTGCATTCTGACAGGGTGCTGCAGGAAGACCAAAAAAATAAACTAGTCCTCACCCGAGCACCACTCAGCACAAGTTAGAGCAAGTCATTTTTTTGGAACCCAGTGGATTTCCAGGCATCCCTAGATCATGTGGCACACACTCACTGTTCTGAAAATCAGTACACACATTCTGTTTTCAACTCCTGATATTTCTGAGTGAGTATTTCCACTCTCAGGACCCGACCAGCACTGGCCCCAAGGCTGCTTCGAGTACAGCAGAAGCACAGATGATCTGCTGTCTTCACGTAAACGTGCACCTCCTCCTCCTCCTTCTCCGCTCACAATTGCTTGAATTGTACTTAAACGATGCATGAAGATTTACACAGTTATTACTTTAAAAACAATTAGCCATGGCAATAAATCTGTTTTACACACTGTTATGTCACATTTCCGATTAATCCGCACTTCTTACGCGTGTGGAAACGTGGGGGCTGGTCTGTGATGCCATAAAGGTTGCTGTTGCATTTTGTAAAGTAGCCTGATGATTGCAATCGCGAATAGTATACAAATAATGAATGTTTATGAGTTCAATGATACACATATTTCATGAGGTGAAAGCTGGAACACACCATTGTAGCGCCTGGCCTCATTCATTCATCCATCCATCCATCCATTTTCTTCCGCTTTATCCGGAGTCGGGTCGCGGGGGCAACAGCTCAAGCAAAGCTGCCCAGACCTCCCGATCCACACACACCTCCCCCAGCTCCTCCGGGGGAATCCCAAGGCGTTCCCAAGCCAGCCGAGAGATGTAGTCCCTCCTGGGTCTTCCCCGGGGCCTCCTCCCAGTGGGACGTGCCCGGAACACCTCTCCAGCGAGGCGTCCAGGGAGCATCCGGAAAAGATGCCCGAGCCACCTCAACTGACTCCTTTCGACGTGGAGGAGCAGCGGCTTGACTCCGAGCTCCTCCCGAGTGACCGAGCTCCTCACCCTATCTCTAAGGGAGCGCCCAGCCACCCTGCGGAGGAAACTCATCTCGGCCGCTTGTACTCGCGATCTCGTTCTTTCAGTCAGGAGCCAAATCTCATGACCATAGGTGAGGATCGGAATGTAGATCGATTGGTAAATCGAGAGCTTTGCCCCCCTACTCAGCTCTCTCTTCACCACGACGGTCCGATACAGCGACCGCATCACTGCAGATGCTGCACCGATCCGTCTATCGATCTCACGCTCCATCCGTCCCTCACTCGTGAACAAGACCCCGAGATACTTAAACTCCTCCACTTGAGGCAAGGACACTCCACCGACCTGAAGAGTGCAAAGCACCTTTTTCCGGTCGAGAACCATGGCCTCGGATTTGGAGGTGCTGATTTTCATCCCGGACGCTTCACACTCGGCTGCAAACCACCCCAGTGCACGCTGAAGGTCCTGATTTGACGAAGCCAACAGAACCACATCGTCCGCAAACAGCAGAGACGAGATTCTGTGGTTCCCAAACCAGACCCCCTCTACACCCTGGCTGCGCCTAGAAATTCTGTCCATAAAAATAATGAACAGAACCGGTGACAAAGGGCAGCTCTGGCGGAGGCCAACATGCACTGGAAACAGGTTTGACTTACTACCGGAAATGCGAACCAAGCTCCTGCTGCGGTCGTATAGGGACCGGATAGCCCTTAGCAAAGGACCCCGGACCACGTACTCCCGGAGCACTCCCCACAGGGTGCCCCGAGGGACACGGTCAAATGCCTTCTCCAGATCCACAAAACACATGTGGACTGGTTGGGCAAACTCCCATGAACCCTCAAGCACCCGATGGAGCGTGTAGAGCTGGTCCAGTGTGCCGCGACCAGGACAAAAACCACACTGCTCCTCCTGAATCCGAGGTTCGACCATCGGTCGAATTCTCCTCTCCAGTACTCTGGAATAGACCTTACCAGGGAGGCTGAGGAGTGTGATCCCCCTATAGTTGGAACACACCCTCCGGCCCCCCTTCTTAAACAGAGGGACCACCACCCCAGTCTGCCAATCCAGAGGCACTGTCCCTGATCACCACGCAACGTTGCAGAGGCGTGTCAGCCAAGACAGCCCCACAACATCCAGAGACTTAAGGTACTCAGGACGGATTTCATCCACCCCAGGAGCCTTGCCACCGAGGAGCTTTCTAACCACCTCGGTGACTTCGGCCTGGGTAATGGATGAGTCTGCCTCCGAGTCCCCAGTCTCTGGTTCCTCTTCGGAAGACGTGACGATCCTTGAAGTACTCCTTCCACCGCCCGACAACATCCCCAGTCAGGGTCAACAGCTCCCCACCCGCACCGTAAACAGTGCTGGTGGAGAGCTGCCTCCGCCTCCTGAGGCGTCAGACGGTTTGCCAGAATCACTTCGAGGCCGACCGATAGTCTTCCTCCATAGCCTCCCCGAACTCCTCCCAGACCCGAGTTTTTGCCTCTGCAACCGCACGGGCTGCGGCACGCTTGGCCTGCCGGTACCTGTCAGCTGCCTCTGGGGTCCCACCTACCAACAAAGATAAGTAGGACTCCTTCTTCAGCTTGACGGCATCGATTACTTCCAGTGTCCACCACCGGCTTTGGGGATTGCCGCCACGACAGGCACCAGAGACCTTGCGACCACAGCTACGAGCAGCCGCATCGACAATGGAGGTGGAGAACATGGTCCACTCGGACTCCATGTCTCCAACCTCCCCCGGGATCTGGGAGAAGCTCTCCCGGAGGTGGGAGTTGAAGACCTCGCTGACAGAGGGTTCCGCCAGTCATTCCCAGCAGACCCTCACGATACGTTTGGGCCTGCCAGGTCTGACCGGCTTCCTACCCTCCCAGCGGATCCAACTCACCACCAGGTGGTGATCAGTCGACCAGCTCTGCCCCTCTCTTCACTCGAGTTGTCCAAGACACGTGGCCGAAGGTCAGATGATACGACTACAAAGTCGATCATCGACCTCCGGCTCAGGGTGTCCTGGTGCCACGTGCACTTATGGACACCCTTGTGCTCGTACATAGTGTCATGATGGACAAACTGTGACTAGCACAGAAGTCCACAACTGAACACCCGCTCGGGTTCAGATCGGGGAGGCCGTGCTTCCCGATCACCCCCCTCCAGGTCTCACTGTCGCCGCCCACGGTGGGCGTTTGAAATCCCCCAGGAGAACAATGGAGTCCCCAGTCGGGAGCGCTATCTAGTACCCCTCCCAGGGACTCTAGGAAGGTCGGGTACTCTGCACTGCTGCTCGGCCCTCTGGGGTCGCATTGCTTATTGCTCCCCAGCTCAGTCGCCAAGTGTTGGAGTTCACGCCTGGCCTCAGTTCACCCTAATTAAATAAATACATTAATGCTGTCTCAACAAAAAAACCTGAGGATTTGAACTGAGAAGAGAGACTGTTGTGTGTTTCACACTCAACTGAAATTCCTGGTGCCATCTGGAGATTTGGAAGGTTAGCCTGAGGACCCCCCCCCTTTGGGCCTCAACACTGTGCTTGTTGTTTGTATTGATTATTCAAACAAATGCTTTGCACATAATCATTCCATTTTATTGACATGTGTTCCTTGTAACTGATGTGTGTTTAAGTGTGATGTTTCTGCATTATCAATATGTTGATGGTGAAATATTGTGTTTTAACCAAATAGAGTGTTTGAGTGACTATTAATAATGTGTATCCATTTGAGTGTCTTAGAACAATAGTATACCAAAATAGTTAATGTGTTTAAATAGTTGAATCATATGGGCCTGCCCTGTGACATATGAGGTTTTCTGTGAGATTACACACCCTAAATGGGCGGAGTTTGGTGACGTCAGTCCCCCTTTAAAAGTTAGAGCAGAGTGCTGCTCCGACTCTTGCCTCTTGCCTCTCTTCTGCTCTCTCTCGCTTCCTTTCTTAAAATGCTTAATTTTTATTTTTGGGTCAACAAGGCCCCATTGCTAAGATAAGCTAAGCTAAGATAACGCTACCACGTGACACTGATTCATCCTTCATTCTTTGACAAACTTTTAACAAAGTTTTAACCTGGCGCTTTAAGGTGCATCAAGTCTTTTGAAATTTTTAGAGAACTTCCGATCTGAACCTTTCAAAATAATAGCGAATTTACAGTGGAATTTAATAGCGAATTTACAGAAAAGTGACTCCTTTTCTGTTGGCTATTTTTCCAGCGCTCTTAAACTTTTATCTTTTTTCCTAAATTCACGAAGACGTTTAATCTGGCTCCAACAAACTTTTTAAAAGCTACCAGAAACCATTTTCAACAAACGCCTTCCACCTCTGGGGTCCAGCAGCTGACGACGGAGCTGATTTCAAACCTGACTGCAAGCAGTTACCCTGATGGTAAAACCAGCTGACACAAGCCACTGGGATCACCCGGGGAGACCACTGAGTTAACCCCTGACCCAAGTGAGCACACTGCAAAGAGACTACATCAACGACGGACGGACGGATCGTCCAAACCACCTTTTCAATGGACCAGCTAAGTGAACCAGTTAAAGGTTCCAGAAAAATGGTTTGTTGTCAATGGATACAAAGTGGCTTCTCCTTATTCTTCTTCTTCTTTTTAAACATATCCACATGTTTGTTTAATAATTTTCTGAAAATTAATTGGCTTCAAATTTCATCACTAAATTCTAATCAGATTTATTCACTAAAGTCTTTAAGCTTTACCTCTCTCTTTCAACATCCCATGAGTGAGTAAGAAAGTTGTGTCCATAAATGAACTTATTTAATCACTGTCCACAAAAATGCCAGTAAAACTTGTATACTTGTAAATAAATTGTAAATATTTCTGCTGTGGTTCATTTTGTGGTCAGAAGGAAACCTTTGGTCAATCATATCAGACAATTCAGACTTTCAGACCTGAGACTGATTAATTCAACTGAGACTGATAAATAGAATTGAGACTGATTGATTAATTTGAGACAGATAAATTAATGATTTTTATTTATTTTATAAATTAATGATTTTAATTTAAATTAAAGTACCTATGCTTCAAATAGGTGGTGCCCCGAGTAAATTATCCAAATTAAATAATTAAATCCTAAAATGGTTAATTATTTTGGTGACCCATTAAATGAGTCCTAGGCCAATCTAATTCAATTTGGGAGTTTAACTACTTATTCATTACGTTTATTTTGGTGCGCGCGTGTGAGCCGATCTAGAATTGACTAATTTTGTTACATCTTTATTGTCCCCCGTTGCGAGGCATGTAATTTCGTTACATCTTTATGGTGCCTCTGTGTGAGGCTTCGCCATAAAGGCTTCGCCTCCTTGAATGGTTTGTTCCAGCTTTCACCGAATTAAATATTCATTCCATTAAAAGAATGTAAAAACATTCATTATTGTTTTATATAATGGCTAAAATAGATCCTTGTCATTTGATATTAATTTATAAACAACAGAAAAGGGACTTACATTTTGGTGCGTCACTGCACTGACTTTGTGTACTTCCAAAAAACAAAAACAAAAACAACAACAAAAACAAACAAAAAAAAAACAAGAAAGAGTTTGTGTACTTCCTCACTCTAGTGAAAAATCACATTATAAATTGTCCAGCTTTGGTGCATCACTGCTGCTCTGACATCAACAATCCAACAAGAACTTTAAATACAAGTCCAAAAATAATTCTGACGATGTCCGCGATGCTGTGCACAAACTTTGTGTAATTCCAAAAAAAATACGACTGTGTACTTCCTCAGTGCAGTGAAAAAAAAATCTTGACAGAAATTAGTCCAGCTTTTCATTCTAACTCCCTCCTAAAAGCTCTTCATGCCTCCAGAGGCTTTACAGCGCAGTGGATTTGCTTTGTGCATGTGCGTGCACATGTTTTGTGTCTGCGTGCATGTGTTGTGCGTGTGTGTGTGTATGTGCGCGTGTGCAGAGTGCAATGGTACCAAATGTATGGAACCAAATTTGCATGCTAAATGGAACCAAATTACACTCTAAATGCGATGCAACACTAATGAGACTAATAATCCATATCACATGACATACAAAGCACCAATCAAATGACAAGGATCCACTCAGCCCTTATATAATAGCTACTGAAACTCCTGTATGTATATTACATTAAACTCTGTCAGATAAATGAAGACTCGTAGTACGTTTAAGAGACCTCTTTGTTCCCCTGCTCTTTTCAAGTCCTTTGGCAGGTTGACATCAAACTCGGTTTACGGATGACAGTCAACCACAGACCTGCCCTTGAAGTGTTTTGTTTTGGCAAACTTCAAAAGTTTGATTTTCACTCTGATTTGCACCAAATTTGGCACACGTATGTAGGTGGATTCTGCAAATTGCCCTGCAAATTGCCCTGCATGGCCAAACTTGCAAAACATCAATAATGGGGGTCAACGTCCCGTCTGGTTGTCTGTGTGTTGGCTGATTTGTTGCCAGGTCCTTATGTCAGTTTCTAAATCAATGAACGCTGACCCTGAAACTGACCACAAAAAAAATAAATAAATAAAATAAAATAAATCATTTTGGCAAATGTCTAGGACTTTGATTTTCAACCGATTATTGGTGGATTATTGAAGTGCTCTGGCGAGGTCAGCCAGAGGTCAGTCAAGGTCAAAGTCATTGCTGTCAAAAGTCAGACTGCCAAAGCCCTGACCATCTTCTTTCTACGGCTATGACTGCCTAATTACAATTTAAATCACAGGGCTTTGTTTGATTACATTTTTAAAATTAATTGGGAAATTTAAACTTTTCTACAAATTTGTAACTCAATGGCATTTTTATTTATTTTCAATGATTTCTGATGGTCCATCCGCACCACCTTTGGGACTCCCCATCCTAATAGTTAAAATATACATTTATAAAACACTATATAAAAGGAGAGGCTGTATTATAGAGGAAATCTGAAACATGTTTTAGTGTCTTTAACACTGACCCAGTTCTGATGCAATTGTTTCTGGCACTGGAACTTTAAGATTCTGGAAAAGACAAAGTATTGGAGAATGTGAGAGCACGACCAAAAAACATTTATTAAAAAAATAACAATAATTACAAACACAAGACAGAGCAGAACAGGAAAGAAGAGAAAATAACTTACTGCTGCTCGATCCATGAAGATCGAATGAAATTCCATGAAGAAGCGACGGCTTTCTTGGAGCTGGTTGTTTATGCAGATCAGCATAGAGATAACACAGCTAACGGAAGGAAGGACGAAAAGGTGTTTTATTGCTGCTCCTCATCAGTTACAGTCATGTAACGTGAATCAAATAGGATGAATTGAAAAATGCACCATGTGATGTAAAGTCTGGTTGTATTTATTTATAAGAACATTTCACTAAAAGAAAAAAAAACACCTTTGTTTGATTTACATTACTGTAGCATGATCGGCACTTAAAAATAAAACAAGCACACGATCAAAAAAAATCCTTGTTATGGAGCTGCAGAGGAAACTTGCATCTTTATGACTTAAAGCTCCATTCTCATTTTCACAGATTTGAATCCAAGACGTTCTTGATCTGAAGATCATGATTTCCTGCAAATGTGATGTGCAGTTTAACAGCGTAACACGCTAGCATGGTATTATGTGATGTGTGCAACAAGTGCATCAGCTGCACTAACCCACAACACCCTAACTGCTGACAAGTGACGCTGTTCCTTACAAGATTTTACGAATTGCAGTTCATTGATTTTGACCTTTTGACCCCAAATCAGTAGACTTCTTAGGGCCAGCATGCCCAACACACACACCAAGTTTGGTGATGATCAGGTGATAAGAAAGAAGTTATTGGCACTCACAAGAGCTTTACAAAGTATGCTCCACTGAGCATAAACCTTTTGACGCCAAAGCTAATTAGCTTCTTGGGGTCACCATGCGTAATATATATTATTTTTGGTGAACATCTTAAAATTCAGTACTGGTTAAAAAAAAGACGATGGCACAGTTCACCACATGCATCTAGGCAGGGGGTCAACAGCCGTGCTCCTGCAGAATCACCTGACCTCCACATTGCCCCATATGTACCCTGTTTGCATCCACACAGCTGATTAGTCAAGGCTGTTGTTCCTTGCTCTTGATTTGGCTGAACACACCTGGCTTGGTTTAAATAGCAATAGGTGGAGCAGGAAGGGCTGGGAAAACACGCAGGGAAGGAGATGTGGAGGAGCAGGGTGGTGACCTCCTGCTCCAACTTTTTCTAACTTCACAGAAAAGGCTTGTCACATGTGAGCTTCCAGGATCTGCATGTGCAAAACTGAGAGGGGACCTTTAAACCTGTGGAGTGCTTTACAGGCACACAAAATCCCTGGAATGTCTGCATGAACCAGAGAGTTGCACCAAAGTTACCACATGTGAACTTGATGCATGTTGGCAAGGATAATCAACATTCAGGTGGCATTTTTAGTGTGCGCGGTTTGTGTATGTGTTGTGTTGGAAATATACCACAGGAGCAGGATCAAACTGCGAGATCACATGATGGGAGGAAAGCGGCGAGGTGAAGCTGGACGACACTTCAGCAGGTCCAAACTCTGGAAGGAGCTACACTCTCCATTCAGCTGAAGACGACAGGACAGGCGGTTTTATTTCACTCTTTTATTAAGAACAACATAATAACTTACCTCCACACAGGTATTTTTAACAAAAACAAGGACGCAGTGAGAAGAGCTTAGAGGAGATGTTCTCATCTTAAATGAGGATCTTGTGGTTTTGCACAAGGAACTGGAAGCATTTAGTTACTAAAGGACTTTTTTTTGTTTAAGTCCTCCTTTACGATAACACCACTGATGATGCAAAAACATTTGAAAGGCATTTACATTATGAGGAACTGCAGATTAGTTAGAAAATATCTGAGCCTGGACTTGGCTGGCAGCAAGACAACAGCTTTCAGGACGTTTTAACATCAACAAGGTCACTCAAAGACAATTAACAACGCAACAAAACTGCAATTTTTGTGAATCAGATTAGCACGGAATACCGTAAACACAAGCAGATGCAGAGAAATGTCAAACATAAATCAAGAAAAAAAAGCAGCTGTGTATGTGGCAGAAACCTCGAAAATAACTTAATAAATAAATAAAAATAAAAATAGACAAACTGTTCGTGGTACTCGAATTTCTGTATGAATGCAACCAGGGAACTTGTTGCATGAACCATATACTTAAACTAAAACTACCATATTTTTAGGAGTATAAGTCATGTTTTTTTTTTTTTACTGGGTTAGGAGGTCCAGCAACTTATCCCGAAGGAAGGAACAAAAAAAAAAAAAAATAGTACCTTCCTTTTAAAATAATAATTTTTTATAATGGCTGAGTGGATCCTTGTCATTTGATTGGTGGCTTTGTATGTCTCATGACATGGATTAATCATACTCCATTTGTGTTGCATTGCATTTAGAGTGCAGCTTGGTTCCATTTAGAGTGCAAATTTGGTTCCATACATTTGGTACAACTGTACTCTGCACACACAAAACAAATCCACTGTGCTGCCTGTTAGCAGGAAGAAAGAAAGAAAAAAGCTGGACTCATTTCTGAAGTGATTTTTTTTTTTCAGCACTGAGGACACAGTGTTTTTTTTGGTAATACACGCACGTACAAGCGCTGACTAGGTTGCATGTGTGCGCGCGTGCACAGGGGACAACAACTCTCCTGAGACATAATTTGATTGAGCTAACTGACACTGCTTGTAAGACACACACACACACACAAAACACAAATCCACTGTGCTGTCTGGAGGCTGTTAACAGGAAGAAAGAAAAGCTGGACTAATTTCTGACGTGATTTTTTTTTTCGCTGCACTGAGGACGTACACAGTCAACCAAGCCAGCTGCGTGTGTGTGCGCACGCAGGACAAAGACATGATTATTTAATTGAGCTAACTGACGCTGCCACACACACACACACACACACACACACACACACACACACACACACACACACACACACACACACAAAATCAATCCACTCCGCTGTAAAGCCGTTCTGGATGCATGAAGACTGTTCAGTATGAAACGCTGATGTGATTTTTGGCTGGACTGAGGAACTACACTTTTTTTTTTTTTTAAATGGAAGTCCGAAGTCAGTGCACAGCATCACTGGACTATATGTTACAATTTGGACTTTAGCAGCAGTGGAACACCAAAATGTAAGTCCCTTTTCTGTTGTTTATAAATTAATAAAATATCAAATGACAAGGATCTATTTTAGCCGTTATATAAAACAAATAATGAATGTTTTTACATTCTTTCAATGGAACGAATATTTAATATATAATATATTTAATATTGAGAACTGGAACATACCATTCAAGGAGGAGAAGCCGAGTTGAATGGTATGTTCCAGCTTTCACCTCATGAAATATTCATACCATTGAACTCATAAACATTCATTATTTGTATGTTGGGCTTTCCAATGACTCAAAGCACTAAACAACCCCAACAATAAAAAGGAAAAAATGGCAATAATAAAAATACACTACAACAATACATAAAAATCCCAAATTAAAAGACCTAACATGTGACTTAAACATGTTTTTTCTTCTTCAAAGAAAACTAAAGAAAAGTGTTCATGCAATCACAATCTTAGTGAGTTTGTGTGAGATACCTGATCTTGCTGAGAATCAAAATAGTCATCTTCTGCTCCAATAATCTGAGGGTTGAGGTGGTATGGAGGGTTACCCACAATGCACTGCACGCTGGAGTCCTGAGTGACAGTTATTCAGAGTGACACAACACACAAAAAGATTCTCATTAACGTGCACAATATCTTCATTCATTTTCATACTTTATGCTGATGATACACAGTTGATATATTTGTGTAAGTCCTGACGTTTGATGCCATGTTAGTTTGTGCATGTGGATGAGGCAAAATGTCTTGAAGCTAAATTAAGACTCCTACTGATGCTTATCTCCTGATACCGGACCATGAGACTCTACGATGACTCCTGGATGGGATGCCAGTCCGTCAAAGGTTACTTCCACAGCCAAGGCTGGTACCCATTTCCAGCTTGGTGGACTGAGAGCATGCAGATAAAGTGTCTTGCCCAGAAACAGACGGGCAGCATAACCACGAATCAACCTCAGGTCTGTATATTTTTACTTCAACTCCTTTACTAAAATTCATCAAACACCTTTGTTGCCATATTTCAACAAAGTCCATGAAAAGTCCAGACTAAGCCTGCTAGCTTTGTGAATTCCATCACAGTAGGGGCTGCTTCTTGAATACCAGTCCCTCCTGCACAGCAGACTTGGTTGCACTTTGTGGGACAGCTGGAACACAGGTAAGACTAAGTGTAAATTGACCATTTTACAAAGTCTGTTTACATTTAGTGAGATTAACGTGTGCAGGCTGAGCTCTCCCTTACCAAAAAATAGTACTGATAAGTATAGAAAAAGTAAACTGGAAGTATACTTGAAACATACTTGTATGTACTACTTTTTGGTAAGGGCTGCATTGAAGCGGTCCATGCATCCAGGCACTCCTGATCAGGTTCTTGCATGTTCAGTGGCAACAAGAAACAGTTTATTTAGTGTTATTTTTTCCCATACAATAACATTAACTAGTCTGTTAGCTTCTGCTTGCTAACACAGTGCTTGCATTATAAATAATAAATAAATAATGCACCAATTAAATTAATTTTTGTGACAAGTGAAAAGTTGAACCCAACACATCTAAATATGGTGTCTTGGTTGCCATTATCCAGATTTTCCACACGTGTGCTCTACTGAGTATCCTTCTATTTAATTGTTAACACGATAAACGGCCCTCTAGCTAGTCATTATTACTGTTAATTGTGTACAATACAAATGAAAGTGTCATTTGTATTCTTCAGAACAAGTGTGTTCAGCATGAAATTTAACTAATTACTCAAATAAATACTGTATTTTCAGAAATACAAGTCACACCTGTCAAAAAATGGCTCCTGAATGGCTCCTGAACAGGAAAAAAAAAAACATATACATGTTGCATCGGCGTATAAATCACACTTTTTGTCTGTATTTGGAACTCAGTTTTTTTAAAACACAGCATTTACCTGGTGGGGAGTTTAACATGAGACAGACACTCAATAGCACGTGTGCACACCACAGCATGAGGTGTTACTTGACCTAAGGACTTTTCAATTCCAAAAATAAGGATGACGGATGTATAAAAGTGTGTTTGACAATATATTGGATGTTATTTGACGTGGATGAACACAGATTGCTGACTCTCAACATTAGAAACACTAAAATAAAAATGTGAGTACATCTGACTTTTTTTAATCAGCTCTTTAATTTGGGATTCTTGTGCATTGCTGTACTTTTAGTTTTGGTGTTTATTATTTTATTATTGTTAAGCACATTGAATCCTGGGAAAAGTCCACTCAAAACTGTCAATACTATGATTGTTATTACTAATGAATGCTTACCGTAATCTTCCTGTATATAAGTCGGAAGACCTCCCTAACTAGTTAAAACAAACCCTTGCAACTTATACTCAGGAAAATACGGTAAATGATTAACCGTCTCTCACATTGAGCGTGTCGTTAGCATCAGGTGACGGAGAGACTCTGAGCTCATGTCGCCGGCTGATGTTGGGGCTCTGACATAGCGTCTCTCTTCTGCTTGAACTCCCTGGCTGAAGATTATTGTTCATCTAACAAACACACAAGAGCACAACACTTCAGCTAAAGTAACTGTTTAGTCTACTGCTGAACATCTGGAAACCCCCGGACACGAAAGCACTCCATCCCTATTTACAGCCGCTGCCGTGATAAAGTAAGACTTCCTGTGGTGTTTAACGTTACGCTGGAGTGAACACTTCCTGAGCGCCATCAGATCTTTGAGGAGAAATCTGCTTTTATCATTTAAAATAAGCACAAAAACTGTCAATAAACACTTTTTTACAGTGACACAAACAAAACATCGTTTTTGTGTCTGTCTGTCTATAATCAAAATATCTCAGTAACTGATGGATGGATTTCAACCCCATTTTGCACACAAACTGTCTAACAAAGATTTGAAGGTTGGGGTCAAAGGTCAATGTCACAGTACAAGATAAAAATGTTAGCGCAATAAAAATAGACGGGTTTGTTTTTTGTAATTCCTAAACCGGTGGTGACAGACCCACAGCTACTATGAACAGGAAGTGACAAATAGGTTGGTTTCTGAACAGTTAAAATAGTTTAAAGTTTAATAATTAATTAATTTAATCATTAATAACTCGGCTTAAAACATTTCATACATTTGCAGTTTGACCAAATCCTGGTCAGCTAAGTGATATTTTTAACCACACTAACCGCCGCTGTATGTGATTATACCCACAGAGTTGGTGTTGGTCCAGAGCCTCTCATTACAGCCTCATCCCCGTGAGGATGACCCGTGTTCCGCTCGAAGGACTAGCGAACCATCTGACTCACTATTTCTGCACTCCAGGACTTGATCCTGAAGATAACAAAAAAACACACAAAACAATGGCTAGCATACTGGCATAGTATGATTACTATGCTTTCTACCACCGCGGCCTAAATTCCTTTATCTAAAGTCTGTGTTTTTTTTAGTGAAGCTTCGGGCTAGTGGCCAGCAATCACCGTAGCATTTCTTCTGTTTTTCTTGTTGCTTAATGCTGACAAATTATACTGTATTTGTTGTCTTTATGCCACCTGATTCTGTTTTTTCTCTCTGTTTGAGGTGCGGCTCCATCCAGAGACAGGGGTGGATGTCTTCTTCTGCAGGCCTCCTATCCTGTGCACCAGCATGGACTCGCAAAATTTCCTGTATATTTGTGTTGTCTATTGTGTCAGTAGCATGGCCGCAAGCAGAGGGTCGCCCCTTTGAGTCTGGTCTGCTTGAAGTTTCTTCCTCAAATCATCAGAGGTAGTTTTTCTTTACCACTGTCACCTGTGTGCTTGCTCTGGGGGTTGGTAAGGTTAGACCTTACTTGTGTGAAGCACCTTAAGGCAACTTTGTTGTGATTTTGCACTATATAAATGAAATAAATTGAATTGAAATAAACTGAATTGTGGGACAGGGAGGAGATGAGGAACTTATCCATGTGGGACAGGGGAGATGAGTGTCTTAAGGCCCCCTGACACTTGCACGACTTTGATGCATGCACTGTGTCATGCAGGAGAGTAAACTCGTCTTTAATGGGTGTAGACTGAACGTGAGAGGGGCACTGGTGCATGCAACTGTGCAAAGAGAATTTTGAAATGTTCAAAAAAATCTTCAAAGCATAAATGTCGTGCAACAAATATGAAGTGGTATTGAACGTTGCAATCTACTCACCAACACTACATGCAGTACAGTGTGAGTGATTGCGTCAGCGCACCGCATCAGAGCGTATCTCGTCTGAACGATTATACCAACAAGTTAAAGCTATCATAAACATACTTTTACAGCTGCACACAAGGAAAGAACTGTTTTACCAAGCCATTACAATATAAACATGACAAATAATTATCTTTTTAGACCGCTCCAAATGCTTTCTCCACCTCGTTCAGTGCGCGTGAAAAGCAGCAGTTAGAGCGCTCCTCTGTGATTCCGGAAGCATTTAGAGGCGTTTTCAACAGCTAACTCAAAAAAAATGATGTGCTACAAGCTAATTATTTTATATACGCAGCGTCCAGTGCACACGAGTGGCAGCCAGTGGAACAAAGCCAAGTGTTCAGCTGGGAATACAGAGGGTGGGATCGTCATGACTATGTGCGTGCATCACGTTTTGCAAGTGTCAGGGCACCTTTACCCATGTGAGATGGGAGGAGGTGAGGATCTTACCCATTTGGGACGGGGAGAGGTGAGGGTTTACCCATGTGGGACGGGGGGAGGTGAGGGTCTTACCCCGTGGAGCAGGGAGGCGGTGATGTTCTCCTGATCACTGCAGGACATCATGTGTCGCTCTCCACCTGTCCGTGGAGATAAATGAGGTCCTGAGGGAGCAAAGGACAGAGTGACGTCACTCCCGTCTTCCTCCTCCTCCAGGACCATCTGTGGAAGACCTGGTGGCCTCCCCAGCACCGTCAGAGCAACATAGGAACCCGCTGCCAAAGACAAACCACGGGGAAAAAAAACCCAATTATATTACAAGAACACATTTCTAAAAAAAAAAAAAAAAAAAAAAAAAAAAAAAAAAAAAAAAAAATCACAGAGAAAGGGGCTGGGGTGGGACTGAGATTTGTCCTTTTTCAAGATCTGCCTGATTAAGATCTGGATTCTAAATTGTTTTTAAATGATTCTCTACCACTGCGGCATTTTGGATTCTTGTGGTGGCGACACACCGAACACCACAGAGATGCCCCGTCAAAACAGGAAGACAGGACTGAACTGTTCTTCTGCACCCTTTGCACATACTGTACATGGTTCAACAAATGTCACAGGAATCAAACTCACAAGACGTCACAAACAGAGAAAATTAAATCCCACATCAGCTCGACTCAAACAGCGTTTTCATTCATTTCTATTTTACTCTTCATATTTACTTTTGAAAAGAAGACATTATTATTTTTAATTTGGTCTCACAAAATGAACAAAGCAAAAACTAAAATAAAATCAATAAAATTGAAAAGTGATAAAGTTTGATAAAAGAATGAATTTATTACTTACATTTTATCAGCTTTACAACCTCTATGTGGTTTGAATGTGTAACTAAAATCCCATTAACCTGTGAGGGAAAAAAAAAAATCCGTATAAAATTACATTTTCATGATAATACTATATGTATTTATACACCCACATAAAAATAAATAAATAAAATAAAATTTTATCTTTCTGAAATTATGCACTCACATTTCAAAAATGTCACTATGGTCACATGATCAACCCTGTCCACACACAGACAATGATGACTGCCCCCCCCCACCCCAAAAAACACTGTTAAAATTAAAAATGTTGACTCGTCAGGCCACGAAACACCACTTCACTGTTCTATTGATCCATATCAGTTGTGACCAAGTCTTGCTCAAGGGTGCTTTTCACGCTCATCCACAATTGGGGATCGAACCCACTGTTGAAGTTGTGGACAACCTGCTTCACTATTGAGCAGTGGGTGTGGCACAATAACTGTAATGTGGGTAACGTCAGGTTCATGACATGTGTTCCACCCTTTCACATCTTTTCTGACGCATTTCAGCATAAAAACAAGAAAATAAAGAGTTCACCTTAATAATCCTATCTCCTGTCTGCACACCAGCTCGCATCGCAGCGCCATCTAGAAAACAATATAATGAACTGCATTAGAGTTGCAGACTGACATGTTTGAAAAAAAAAAAAAGATAGTTTAAAAATTTAAATTCTTTTAACAACTTAAGAAAATCCATGCCTATGTATAGTGCATCCAGAAAGTATTCACAGCACTTCACTTTTTTCAGTTTGTTATGTTACAGCCTCATTCCAAAATTCTACTCAAAACACCCCATAATGACAACATGATTTTTTTTTGAAAATTTATAAAAAAAAAAAAGAAATCACGTGTACATAAGTATTCACACCCTTTGCTCAATACTTTGTTGATGCACCTTTGGCAGAAATTACAACCTCAGGTCTTCTTGAATATGATGCCACAAGCTTGTTGCACCTATCTTTGGGCAGTTTTGTCCATTCCTCTTTGCAGCACCTCTCAAGTTCCGTCAGGTTGGATGGGGATCTTTGGTGCACAGACATTTTCAGATTTCTCCAGCGATGTGTTCAATCAGATTCAGGTCTGGGCTCTTGCTGGACTACTCAAGGACATTCACAGAGTTGTCCTGAAGCCACTCCTTTGATATCTTGGCTGTGTGTTTAGGGTCACTGTCCAGCTGAAAGATGAACCGTGGCCCCAGTCTGAGGTCAAGAGTGCTCTGGAGTACGTTTTCATCCAGGATGTCTCTGTACATTGCTGCATTCATCTTACCCTCAATCCTGACTAGTCTCCCAGTTCCTGCTGCTGAAAAACACCCCCACAGCATGATGCTGCCACCACCATGCTTCACTGTAGGGATGGTGCCTGGTTTCCTCCAAACATGATGCCTGGCATTCACGCCAAAGAGTTCAATCTTTGTCTCATCAGACCAGAGAATTTTGGTTCTCATGGTCTGAGAGTCCTTCAGGTGCCTTTTGTCAAACTCCAGGTGGGCTGCAATGTGCCTTTTACTAAGGAGTGGCTTCTGTCTGGCCACTCTATCATACAGGCCTGATTGGTCGATTGCTGCAGAGATGGCTGTCCTTCTTGAAGGCTCTCCTATCTCCACAGAGGAATGCTGGAGCTCTGACATAGTGACCATCAGGTTCTTGGTCACCTCCCTGACTGACACCATTCTCCCTTGATCCTTCAGTTTAGACGGGCGGACAGTTGTAGAAAGGGTTCTGATGGATCCAAACGTCTTCCAATTATGGATGACGGAGGCCACTGTGCTCATTGGGACCTTCAAAGCAGCAAAATGTTTCTGTGTCCTTCCCCAGATTTGTGCCTTGAGACAATCCTGTCTCAGAGGTGTACAGACAATTCCTTTGACATCATTCTTGGTTTGTGCTCTGACATGCACTGTCAACTATGGGACCTTATATGCAGACAGGTGTGTGTCTTTCCAAATCATGTCCAGTCAACTGAATTTACCCCAGGTGGACTCCAATTAAGCTGTAGAAACATCTCAAGGATGATCAGTAGAAACCGGAGGCAGCTGAGCTCAATTCTGAGCTTCATGGTAAAAGCTGTGAACACTTATGTACGTGTGACTTCTTAGCTGTTGTTGTTTTTTTTAATTGTTAATAAATTTGCAAAGATCTAAAAAAAAATATGTTGTCATTACAGGATATTGTGTGTAGAATTTTGAGGGACAAAAATGAATTTCATCCATTTTGAAATAAGGCTGTAACATAATAAAATGTGGAAAAAGTGAAGTGCTGTGAATACTTTCAGATGCACTGTACGTTCAGTCTGTGAGTCTGCAATGTGTTTTTCCCTCCAGTTAGCGTATGAGGGTGCATTTCTCTTTCTTCACCGTATGAGGCTGTCTTTTTTTTTTTGTCTTTCAGTGTTTGAGGTTGTGCTGTTTTCCTTCAGCGTATGAGGTTGTGTTGTTTTTTTGTCCTTCAGCGTATGAGGTTGTGTTGTTTTTTTGTCCTTCAGCGTATGAGGTTGTGTTGTTTTTTTGTCCTTCAGCGTATGAGGTTGTGTTGTTTTTTTGTCCTTCAGCGTATGAGGTTGTGTTGTTTTCCTTAAATGTTTGAGGTCGTGTTGTTTCCCTTCAGAATGAGGTTGTTTTTTCCTTCAGTGTATGACGTTGTAATGTGTGTTCAGCTCCGTACCTTCTTTGACCAGCTGCACAAACACGGGGTTGTCTCCACTTACTGTCAGTCCAAAACCATTTTTATCTCTCTGGATTATCACACAGCGCTGGACAAGACCTGCCATTTACACACAGACACAACAGCACCACATGAAGGAACACAAGCTGAACTAACAGAGGAGGTGACAAAGACACTTCCAGACATGGATCTGCTTTATGGAAAATCTCCTTCATTGTGATTTTACAGAGATGGTTTTAATAACAGCACAACACTTGTAAAAAAAAAAAAAGGAGGTAATATTTGTTAAAACAAGTTGTGTATAATATATGACACATGCAAATAAATAAATGAATCTGCAGCTTTTCATTGAAGCTTTGTGATCACACTACAAAGAAAAGTCCAGCTGGGTGAACGGAGACAAAATCGGTACCAAAGTGAGTACGCTAACACAGACGCTTGTCACGCACACGTGCATGTGGAGGATTGCCACCGACTCTTGTACTGTAATCTTGTGCACACAGTCACCAGTGGAGAGACGGTTTCTGCAGCTTTTAACTGTGAAGGATGTTCAACAAACATGTATCTACGTACTATGATCAAATTTATCTGTGCGATTTAAAAAACAAATCAGACTTTCACTGACCAGCATGATACCTTTCCCTCCAATCAGGAGGATGTTGATTTGTGTGTCAGTCTATCTGGAATGTGCACCGCCAGCCCAGTCATGTTTTTAATCGTCCTCCCGTCACAAAATGATTCAAATTTTTGTGATTTTTTTTTTTTTAACTCACTATTACTAACCCTACTCCTACCCCCAACCCCAACCTTAACCATAACCTAACCCTACTCCTTCCCCTAACCATAACCACCACCCCACCCCGCTGCACTTTTAATTACGAACAGGCATCACGGAATGAATTAGAATAAATTTGTGCTACCATGATGAAAATTTTTGACTTTTTGTGACAATATGACGAACCAATAAATTAATGTATATTTCGTGCTGCTGACTCATGACAATCCGTGAGACTGGGTTGGCATGGCCTAGATTTCAATGCAAGTATGCTAGGACACGCTAAAAAAATAATAATTCTGGGTCTGGGGTGTTCCACAAGGATTGCTGTTCGGTACTCCAATGGTCTTCCTTTGACATGTAGTATTTGTAAAATATTTAATTTCCTATCACTGCTTTGTTGATGATACTAAATTTTCCATACACTGAAATCAACAAAAATATTTTCTTGTGTGAATGAATGGCTACATTTGTAAAATGCCTCCAAACCTATCAAACACATAAAACTTCCACTTTGCATCAAAACGCCTGGCAGTTGTATCCAATACATACTTATTGACGTACTGGAACAACATTAAGAGCTATGTGTTAATGATCTGTGATGCACAGTCGTGGGGCATGTCCACCATGTAAAGAGCAAAGTAGAGCTGGACACACACCAAATGCACTTGTGCTATGCACTTTACACCGTGCATTATAGTCTTGCTGTGCAGTTAACTGTACCAACACATCGAATCAGGATGTGCTGCATGCTCCTGTCTGCGAGTTCAATTTCAGCATCACCCAATTTGCATGTTAGCACTGTCAGCACTAATTGGCAAGTATGGATAGCTGGGTAATGTGGTACAAGTCTGGCTTTAATTCTACAAAACAATAACAATGAAGATCTTAAAAACTTTGAAGGGTGTCACCACATTTAGGCTTCAGTTCGTAAACCACATGAACTACCCTGATAGTCCCAGAGATACTGATGCTATACGGCGGTCATAGTTTTTAATACCAGCACCCAAGATACTAGTTAGAAGAACCAAAGCCCAGTCTGCAAAAACACATGCTAATTAAATAACCAGTTAGGTACGTCCATGAGTTTGTTTTGAGTAAGTCACTGCTAAGATGGTGACATCTAAAACAACGTGCTTGAGCCTCAAACCGACTCTTCATAAAACATACAAGCTTCTTATTTTTCCAATCAGTTGGCCACTTACTTAATTTGGTATGCAAATAAGTACTATTACTATAATACAGTATTGCTTTACATACAGAAAGGTCAAACAGGAAACAACTTTGTGACGTGTAACTGAATGCTGCCTCCATATGTCTGACTACATTTCCTTTTCCCACTTTGAAGTATAAGCTGAAGAGCTGAATGGATAATTGGTTGTCTTCTGGCCTCTATGAACGAACCTCAAGACTCCTGGGTAAAGAAAAGGGCAGAAAGAATTGATGTCCAGTCTGCAACCATGGCAACCGCCTCAAGAACTTGCTCATGACCTTGTTCACTCCATCTGAAAGTACCAGAATGTTTCTTTCAAGTTCCACAAAGACTCTGTCCTCTAGTGCCGCAGCGGGTCCAAAGTTAATGTGCAGTCATTACGCACAGTTGCCATGAAAAACTCAAGATTAGTCAAAGGCAGAGCCAAACAAAAAAAAAAAAACAAGAACGATGAAGATGTTAAAAACTTTGCAGGATGTCACCACCTTTAGACTTCTGTTCATTGACTGCAAGCACTAAAACTGTATTAAAAACAATAAAAAAGAACAAACAAATAAATTAAAATGTTAGATTTAAAGAAAATCAAATGTGCACCAGACCAAAGAAACAAACAACAACAAAAAAACACAACAGTAAGAGATCATTTTAATAAAGTCCAACAGAGGCTAAAAATTCATTCTGTACCACCTTCAAAATGTAACATTTAAAATATGGATAAAAAGTGCATAATTTAATCAGTTTTATTGAAAGAACTGAACATGATGTTTTTAAAAACTGTTTTTCTTTTTATGCACTTAAGCAAGTGCATATGATGATCCCATTTAAAATAGTGTGAAATCAACTCTTAGTGTTAAATCAAGAATATTAATACTAATAGAGTTAATTTAAAAGAATGACAGAGTTAATACTGTGGGAATGTGACCATTAGCACTTACTGCAGTGTTAAATTAACACCACAGCATGTGCATATTCTCCTGTAAAAATAGTATGAAAGCAACACCTTTGGTGTTAAATCAACCTGATTAAAACAATACAGTTAATTTACATGATGGCAGGCTTAACACTGTGGGAATGTGATCATTGGAACTTGCTGTAGTGTTAAATTAACACTGTGCAATATATATATGGTAACTATATGCACTTATTGCAGTGTTAAATTAGCACCACCAATTCTGTCTAGGACTTTCCAACTCTGCAATTCCAAGGAATACTGTTTGATAACTGCGGTTGTGTAAAAATAAATCTGTTTGCTGGTTTACCTGTCTGATCAAAGTCATGTTTGAGGATGATGGATGATTTATCAAACTTTGGTCTCTTGTCTGTCAGATCCTTGTTGAGAATATTTGGGGTCCTAAAGAGAAAATAAACAAAACCTCATTGTAATGAATGAAAACACCAATGCAATGAAAAATAATTACAGATTAACCTAATAAACACTCTGGAAACACTATTTAAACACAGACCATAAGACAAATATTTGATGATTTGCAACCTTTAAATTTCCACTAATGAGATACTTTGAGCACAGTAAATACTCTTAGCTACTTATGAGATATCATTAGGTATAATGGTGCGTTCTACTTGTACTCCAACATCAGAATTTCTCATTTACGAACCCTAAAGTTCCAACATCAGAATTTCTCATTTACGAACCCTAAAGTTAGAAAGAATTTCAACTCAACTCATTCGAATCCCAGGTATCCCGAGGTTTGACTTTTTTTCTTTTTTTTAAGCACCTGTCTTTTTTGTGTCCAATTTAATAAATCACGCATGCAGTACTATCCTATTGCTGTCTGTGAACAAGTTGCTTTGGCATTTCTATGTGTGAAATACCACTTCATGTGCTTATCAGCTAGTGCCACTAATACTGGCTAAGATGTTGCTAACAACAATGGACTTGCTTCACCTCGCTATAAACAGAGCAGCAAACTAAAACACAAATGTAACTTCTGCACCATCTGTCCTCTTCCATGGGGTCTCTTTGGTAGACCAAAAATTTGTGTGGTGATCTATACTTGAAAATCTTGGAGGCACCCGGCTTGTTTTCTGACTTGAAATTCATGACTTCCGAGGTCAATGGAATGCGGCATTTAATCTGTCGGGATCCTGGTTCTTCCAGTCTTTTGTATAGTTATGAGAACCTGGATGTTAACTACAGCTGCCACAATTAGTCACCTTGTCACGATTACATCGACTATCAAAATCGTTGGTGGCTAATTTAATAATTGATGTCATTGTTTCATGTATTCATGTATTTTTTAAGCTTTGTTTTTCTCTCAAAACTGCAGCTGTCTCTTCCGCTAGCCTTTCTGTCCTATGACACACATGCACAGTAGCGATAACCAGGGTCAGCTGTGATGTCACCAGAAAAGTTATGCCCAAACAATGTCATGGCTAGCCGGCAATGGAGCTCAAATGTTTGTGAACATTTCAACCAAATTAAAGAGAAAAACGTGTAATGCAAAATCTGCAAGACAGAACTTACAGTACAACGGTGATGCAGGAGCATCTGAGAAGGAAACACGTGGCTAATTCTGACGAAGAGGGTCAGTCGTCTCAGTAAGCTAATTGGCTAGTTAGTTGCTAACATTCAATTTAATTCAATTTATTTGATTTATATAGTGCCAAATCACAACAAAAGTTGCCTCAAGGCGCTTCACACAAGCAGGGTCTAACCTTACCAACCCAGAGAGCAAGCACACAGGTGACAGTGGTAAGAAAAAACTCCCTCTAATGATTTGAGAAAGAAACCTCAAGCAGACCAGACTCAAAGGGGTGACCCTCTGGACCCTCTGCTTGGGCCATGCTATCGACACAATTCACAATATGAAATTTTGGGAGTCCATGCTTGTGCACAGGACGGGAGGCCTGCAGAAGAAGACACCCTCTCCCATCTCTGGATGGAGCCACACCTTAAACAGAGAGAGAGAAAAAAAAAAAACAGAATCAGGCATCAGAAAGACAAAAAATACAGTATAATTTGTCAGCATTAAACAACAAGAAAAACAGAAGAAATACTAAGATGATCGCCGGCCAGTAGCCCAAAGCTACTAAGCGCGTCTTAAGTCTGGACTTGAAAGTCTCTACAGAATCTGACTGTTTTATTGATGCAGGGAGATCATTCCACAGAACAGGGGCACAATAAGAGAAAGCTCTGTGACCCGCAGACTTTTTATTCACCCTAGGGACACAAAGTAATCCTGCACCCTGAGATCGCAGAGCCTGGGCCGGTACGTAGGGTTTAAGCAGGTCAGCTAAATAGGGAGGTGCCAGTCCGTAAACAGTTTTATAGGTTAGCAACAGAACCTTAAAATCTGATCTCACAGGGACAGGAAGCCAGTGAAGAGATGCCAAAATGGGTGTAAAGAGGTTAAACTTTCCGCTTTATGTAAAAAGTCTGGCAGTAGCATTTTGAACCAACTGGAGAGCCCTAATGCTGGACTGCGGTAAACCAGAAAATAGAACAATGCAGTAGTCCAATCTAGAACAAACAAACGCATGAATCAGAGTCTCAGCATCAGCCATAGACAGGATGGGACGAATCTTCGCCAGGTGGAAGGAAGCAGTCCTTGTAATATCTCTAATGTGGAGGTTAAAGGACAACGTAGGAAGCATTAACATCTATAGTGAGCTACTTACTTATACTCGTAGATGTAAGCATTAACATTAATGATGACAACTTCATTAGCCTTAGCACACATTTGTTATGTGTTTCCTGTAACGTTGTAACAGCAATGTCATGTTTGAAGAGGAAATGTGATGATACTAATGTTTTATAACGCTATATTATAGTGCAAAAAAAAAAAAAAAAAAGCTCCTCTTCAATAGACAATTTTGTTACCAAGCCAACAACATGCACACCTCGGCAAGCAAATATCCTGACTGAATCCATCTTGAACATGTTGGTGACTGACATGAGACCTCTGTCCATGGTTGGCGAACAAGGTTTCAACTGTCTTTATTTTTTAGTTAGCACAAAGCTTAAACACTTCAAGTGTGATGCTAATGATGGTTATATAAGAGCAGCTGCATGCTGGTGCAATAAGCCGCAATGTAAGTATGATCCGATTATTCGACTAATCGCAAAAATAATTGGTGACTACTCACAGATTGTGGCAGCCCTACTGTTAACCAAAGCTAAGATGACAATTTGACATCTCTGGTACTGGGTTTCTCTGGAGTATCCTTGGCTGCGGCTGGACTGACTTTGTGTTAAATGAGTGGTTACTAAAGGAGACTCAGATAAAGTGTACTACTTGCACTATGATAGAACATCAGCTACATGAGACTACATGTCACATTTCTCCAGGAATTTTCCAACATGCAGCTGCCTCATGAACTCAGTATTTTGAAAAGGCTGATTGGTATGTGTGCTAATCGATGAATTCCACTGTGTGAAGTGTATAAGAGTCTATGATGCCCCCTGGACGTGATGCCAGTCCATCACGTGTTATTTCCCCAACTGAGGCAGGTACCCACTGACACCTGGGTGGACGAACTCCTTGCAAATTAGGGTTGAGTGATTCATAATTCAACAAACCCAACTGACATTAAACTGATGTTATGTTGAAGTTAAAACTACACCGTGCATTACAGTTATAACTTTTAAAAACTAAAAACACAAAGGCAAAGGCATGACCATATGTACACAACCAGCTAACAAACTGGGTTATTTTTGTCCAATTTGTGGTAATAAAACAATAGAAGCTCTTAGAAAAACCTCTCCATCATGTTAAAATAGGATGTTGATTTGCAGAAGTTTATTTTCGTACATTAACAGCATAGTTTCTGTCTCCTCCTCCCCTCTGCACCTCCTCGTCCTATAAGAGGAGGTTTTGTTTGCGTTGCTATTCCTCTCTCAGACAATGGGGGCCCGGGGCTTTTAACAATGGCTCCCACGTCAGAGCCAACTTACTACACTCAGACTTTATGCCACAGATTCCCGGAAACGGAGACAAGGTTTTTGGCTGCTCTCCAGTTTCCTGAATGTGGGAGAAGGCTGGGAAAGGGACGCGGGAGGGAGACGGAGGAGAGGGGGCTACCTAAGACTGGGTTTAGAGGATTTTATCTCCCAGACTGTCAGAAGCATCATATCATCGTCGTTATTGCAGCACAGAGAGAACAAAATAACTAAATAAATAAATCTGCGGATATGAGACACAGGAACGGGAATATTTTGTCTCTATGTGTCCAGTTCCCATAAATTAAATCAACCAGACAAAACAGTAAAAACTGATTCCACTCCCAAAGACACAACAAACCCGTCACCAATAATGACCGTCAGGAAAACTGGAAGCTACTTTTCGCCTTTGGATAATTTCAGGGTTGTCACAAACAGGAACCGGACTCCATATCTACTATAGAAACAATTCCCCAAGGAAGCGGAGTAAAAAGGGGAGTAAAAAGAATTCAGGCAGTTTTTAAGTTGTTTGAGGCGCTGCATGTTTGATCATGAAACTTAAATTGTCAGTGTAACAAAAATATCTGTCCTTCAGCATGTGGAATGATAAAAATAATTCCAGTGGGGACAATAAAGGTCTGTATTATCAACACACCGTTACCAGGTTTGAGAGCCACAAGGGGCTTGAGCCTATCTGAGCGCACATCGGGTGAGACGAGGGCAATTCCTGACACTGACTATCACAGGAAGACAGCCGCTCACGATGACGGCCATTAGCATAACAGTCATGTAGGAAAACCCAGGAAAAAAGTCCACAATTTTTGTGTGTGGGTTTTTTTTTCATTTTTCATTTGTTTTTGAATGTGTAAAATATTATAACAGTGCATCACCAAGGTTCAGGTTTCAAGTCCCACGATGGTTGTTCTCCCTGTTCATCCGGAGTTGTGTCAAGAAGCGCATCTGGTTTGAAACCTGCACCAAATCAACATGTGGCTCTATACCGGGTCCGCTGTGGTGACCAGATCTAGTATTCTCATGAAACTAGAATTTCAAACTCAATACGGATTCTGAAGAAAATGGTTGATACCAAAACATAAGAAGCATATTACCATTTAAAAACAACAAAGTTGGAATATGTTAGTGCATGGATCCGTACTGTTGAGGAGTGACTGCACCTGCCCGTCTGAAGCCGCGTTGAAGTTGTCTGCTAACCAGCAAAAACAATGACGGAACTGTTGGTATCGATACAGTTGTAAATGAGCACCTAATCCAATACCAATTTTAGTATCGATTAGTATGTGAAGATCTTTTTTTTTTAAAAACCCTTCCCAGAATAAAAAAGGGAGAAGCCAAATGACACAAATCATGCTTCAACACCACAAGCTCATTTTTCTGGCTTTGTTTGAAGTTATCATGTAACATCAGAGGTTTTATACATTTGTTACCTCTAGAAAAAAAATCAAAATAGAAAACAACATTTCAATACCTCATCTAGTTCCTGAGTTAATGTGTTTTAGAAGATGAACTCTGAGCTGAATTTGACCTTTGACCTTGACATGATCTGTGTTGTGAGGATAGTCCCTGATTTTATTCACCAAGTTTGACTGAAATTGCCCTTTGAGTTTTGTATATATATATATATCTCCAGAGACAGACTTGTTCAAGGTATTAGCCTCTTTTTGCTCTGTGATGAGGCTAAGCAATGTTAACAAGCAAAAACCGCACTTATTACTACAGAGAAGAAGAAAATGAGGCAAAGTAAAGACAAGTTGAGGAAGGTCAAATTTTTATGTTGTATCTTAACGTGTTCAACGCGCCACGTGCTTTTGTACAAAGCCAGTGGAAGATGTTTTTGCGTAGTGCTGCTAGGAAAATTACATTAAGCAGGAAAAAAATGCTTGATGTCAAGAGTTTTCTTGGTCAGTTTTGTCAAAAGTACAACCAGATGGACTGCTGGAAGCTCTCCACCATCCAGGGGGCGCTCTTTGATTTCACACTTGGAGACTATACACCTGTGCACAGAGACAGATGCAGACTTACTGCAGAGAGTTTTAAGTATGTAAACCCGCCCACGTATCTGCCCATTGTTCTATTACCAACACCACTATTCCGCAAAGGTCCCGTCTTGTTTGCAATAACCATGAACAAGCTGTTCTGTCTGAGAGATGCACATTTGACAGTTGCATTACGGTGTTTCTGCATACATAGCTGGAGAAGGCTTCAGAGTTCGGCTGTGCTTGGAAGGGTTTTGCAGGTGATAAGACGAGACAAAGACAGACTGCATCCTGTCCAGGGGACAGCAGATAAATCGGCGTGCAGCTTCCAGCTTCAGATAATGTCCACTCGAAGAGGTGTTCAGCTTGGACCATCAGATCAGGTGAAAAAGTTTCAACTTCGTGATACGAACTTTGCAGACACTTTTGAAAACACGAGACGCCGTGTCCCAAAAAAACTCGGGTTTTGTTTGGCAGAAGTGAGAATATGATGGAAACTACAGGAAGTGGCCAGAAAATCCAACAAATTATGAGAATAAGGACACAAAGGAAAAAAAAATAACTACAAATGCACTTAACAGCTGCATACCTCTGCCTGCCTTATGATGTCACAAAGACCTTTAGACCCAATTACATAGCCCCTCCCGTCAGTTGGTACGCACTCACTTGTAGAGTTGCCAAAATGTGTCAACATTAAAAATTTTAGTCAATATGTCATTTTTGTTGTAATTATTAATTTTGCTTTTTGATTTCCAAGACTCTTCAAATAACAAATCTTATTCTTCAATGTCACTGTGTCGCTCCGCGACGGTGTGTTTGACATGAGATATTTTTGGCTCCATTCATTGGGCAGCTCCAGTTTTGAAGGAAAAAAAAAAAAGTCATTGAGAGTTGGACTTTGAACAACCTTGTTCATGCCAAAGTGCTCAAAGGCTGAAGGTGTCAAAAGTAGCAGATTAGAAGCGGTCACACCTGATGAGCAGAGATACAGGCGCAATCCTGCAGGAGCCACCAGAGAAAGCAAAACCACCGTTAGTACCGTCTGTTCACGTTTAATATTCAGCACAGTCATTAGCTAGAATCAGGCGTCGCCATTATCAGGGTACTCTACAAAATGCAACAATATCTTGTTTTATTTACAGGAAAAACACAAAGAGAGGAAACTGGAAAGTAGCCGAAATCAGAATGATTTTTAGGGCTTTAGAGTGATCACACCACCTGTTCCAATGCCGCCTTCCTGAAGGGGACAAAAACACCAACAAACAGACTGAAAAACAGCTTTTATGTCAGAGCCGTAAGAGCACTGAACATGGACAGGACTGTGTGGACATTGTGAAATAATATTAATAATGTACAAATACACTGTTCACCAGTAAATGTGCAATACAATGAGTGTGTGCAACATTATTATATTTTACTATACTCTTTTAATGTTATCTGCACTGATAAAGGTGCAAACAATTTTGATCAACTGCACGTGCACCTTATAATGACAGTAAAGGGTTAGTGCATCTAATTTACAATAATAAATTATCCAAAACCTGCAGCATATAAACGCTCAGAGTCAGACGGGAAGTTCTTTATGCACTCTGTTTGAACCTCATGAAGACAGAAGACGGAGTGCATTAAAGAATTTTTCCAGAATTCTTCAATAAGGTTTTCAAATGCGTTTCAGATTCACTCCACTAATACTGATGAAATAAAGTGCGCTGGTGTCAGACTCATTTGTAAGATATAGGCCTAAAATTAGAACGGACGGAAGGATCACCATTTTTCTTTTTAATTAAAGGTTTCATCACAGCATGTTTAAAAGCTAAAGGCACACAGTCGGAGGTAAGACTGGTGTTAACAAGCAACAAAATAGTGGCTCCCACTGAATCAAAAACTTCTCTGAGTACACGAGGAGGAAGGATGTCTAAAGAACAAGTTGTAGGACACAGATGATTGAATACATCAGAAAGGACAAAGGCTCGAACTGATCGAGGACAGCAGAGCACAAAGAAAAATCAGATTCTGTGATGGGCCTAACACCAGAAAGAGCTGGTCTCATGGCAGACACGTTTGTGCTAAAAAATTGTAAGAAAAAAAAATAGTTACGAAGTGTAGGCGTGTAGTTACAAAGTGTAGGCGTTGGCACAAGAGGAGAGATGTCACTGGGATTAATAAGAGAGTTCAAGACACTGAACAGGACCTGAGGTTTATGGCCATTATTTCTGACCATTATTTAGAAATCTATAATTTTATATACTAATTTTACACACACTATATATATATATATACACACACACACACACACGAGGTCTGTCAAAGTATAGGTCCTTTTTATTTTTTTCAAAAACTATATGGATTTCATTCATATGTTTTTACGTCAGACATGCTTGAACCCTCGTGCGCATGCGTGAGTTTTTCCACGCCTGTCGGTGACGTCATTCGCCTGTGAGCACTCCTTGTGGGAGGAGTCGTCCAGCCCTTCGTCGGAATTCCTTTGTCTGAGAAGTTGCTGAGAGACTGGCGCTTTGTTTGATCAAAATTTTTTCTAAACCTGTGAGACACATCGAAGTGGACACGGTTCGAAAAATTAAGCTGGTTTTCGGTGAAAATTTTAACGGCTGATGAGAGATTTTGAGGTGATACTGTCGCTTTAAGGACTTCCCACGGTGCGAGACGTCGCGCAGCGCTCTCAGGCGTCGTCGTCAGCCTGTTTCAAGCTGAAAACCTCCACATTTCAGGCTCTATTGATCCAGGACGTCGTGAGAGAACAGAGAAGTTTCAGAAGAAGTCGGTTTCAGCATTTTATACGGATATTCCACTATTAAAGGAGATTTTTTTTAATGAAAGACGTGCGGACGGATTGCAGCGTCGGCTTGCAGCTGCCGCGACACTCCGCCACAGGAAAAACACCTCTGTTGGAAGCCTTAAGGACAAGTTGGAACATGTCCAGCTGTTAAACAATTTCTCATATACTCACTCCACCGAAAGCCATCAAAAGCCGCCTGGATTTTACAAATGGTTATCAACACGGAGGTGTTTTTCCTGTGCCGCCGCACGTCTTTCATTAAAAAAAAAAATCTCCTTTAACAGTGGAATATCCGGATAACATGCTGAAACCGACTTCTTCTGAAACTTCTGTTCTCTCACGACGTCCTGGATCAATAGAGCCTGAAATGTGGAGGTTTTCAGCTTGAAACAGGCTGACGACGGCGCCTGGGACCGCTGCGTGACGTCTCGCACCGTGGGAAGTCCTTAAAGCGACAGTATCACCTCAAAATCTCTCATCAGCCGTTAAAATTTTCACTGAAAACCAGCTTAATTTTTCGAACCGTGTCCACTTCGATGTGTCTCACAGGTTTAGAAAAAATTTTGATCAAACAAAGCGCCAGTCTCTCAGCAACTTCTTAGACAAAGGAATTCCGACGAGGGGCTGGACGACTCCTCCCACAAGGAGTGCTCACAGGCGAATGACGTCACCGACAGGCGTGGAAAAACTCACGCATGCGCACGAGGGTTCAAGCATGTCTGACGTAAAAACATATGAATGAAATCCATATAGTTTTTGAAAAAAATAAAAAGGACCTATACTTTGACAGCCCTCGTATATACACACATATATATATATATACACACACACACACACATATATATACACACACACACACACACACACACACAACCCCAATTCCAATGAAGTTGCAAATAAAAACAGAATACAATGATTTTCAAATCCTCTTCAACCTATATTCAATTGAATACACCACAAAGACAAGATATTTAATGTTCAAACTGATAAACTTTATTGTTTTTGTGTAAATATTTGCTCATTTTGAAATGGATGCCTGCAACACATTTAAAAAAAAGCTGGGACAGTGGTATGTTTACCACTGTGTTACATCACCTTTCCTTCTAACAACACTCAATAAGCATTTGGGAACTGAGGACACTAACTGTTGAAGCTCTGTAGGTGGAATTCTTTCCCATTCTTGCTTGATGTACGACTTCAGTTGTTCAACAGTCCGGAGTTTCCGTTGTCATATTTTGAGCTTCAAAATGCGTCACACATTTTCAATGGGCGATAGGTCTGGACTGCAGCCAGGCCAGTCTAGTACCTGCACTCTTTTACTATGAAGCCATGCTGTTGTAACACGTACAGAATGTGTCTTGGCATTGTCTTGCTGAAATAAGCAGGGATGTCCCTGAAAAAGACGTTGCTTGGATGGCAGCATTTGTTGCTCCAAAACCTGGATGTACCTTTCAGTATTGATGGTGCCATCACAGATGTGTAAGTTGCCCATGCCATGGGCACTAACACACCCCCACACCATCACAGATGCTGGCTTTTAAACTTTGCACTGGTAACAATCTGGATGGCCTTTTTCCTCTTTTGTCAGGAGGACAGGACATCCATGATTTCCAAAAACAATTTGAAATGTAGACTCATCAGACCACAGCACACTTTTCCACTTTGCGTCTGTCCATTTCAAATGAGCTCGGGCCCAGAGAAGGCAGCGGCATTTCTGGATGTTGTTGATGTATGGCTTTCGCTTTGCATGGTAGAGTTTTAACTTGCACTTGTTGATGTAGCGACAAACTGTGTTAACTGACAATGTTTTTCTGAAGTGTTCCTGAGCCCACGCGGTAAGATCCTTAACACAATGATGTCGGTTTTTAATGCAGTGCTGCCTGAGGGATTGAAGGTCACGGCCATTCAGTGTTGGTTTTTGGCCTTGCCGCTTACGTGTAGAAAGTTCTCCAGATTCTCTGAATCTTCTGATTATATTATGGATCACTGGCTTACAATACAATAAACAGGTGTTTCTATTTTTATGGCCACTAAGCTTACGTACGTCATAGTGCCATGCTGTACATGCAGTGCACTCTGGGTAACAGCCATCCTGCAGATTATCAGGACAGGCCAACGGTCTGGTGAATGTGATGGACATTGTTTAACAGTGATGTCACCACTTCCCATCAGGGCCCTGGCTCTGGCTGGTGGTGGGGGGGTGTCAGTGGACAGGAAGACAAACACCAGCAAAGAAGCAAAACGAACACACTCAACTGATCCGGTCACTGACGTTTATTCTGCAGGGCGCTGATTTTCTGTAAAATCATTTTATAAAGTTTGACAAATCAGGGTCATCACCACCGAGGGATGACGGAGAACCCACTGTTCCACCAGCACGGCCGGCTGGCCGGACGGAGAGACACTTGATGTCTGACAGAGATCAGACGAGGAACAGTGAAATTTACTCCGTGAGCGACGGCTGTTTCTGCTGCACGTCACGTCTTTGTCTGTTTATTTTTCCTCTGGCACAACAACAAAAAACATCATGTGAGAATTATTCAAGACTGCTCCTAAACTCTGTATTTAATAAATAAGGACAGAAACAGGACGGACACAATCATCTGTGCTGGGAATTACACCGTGCCTGTTGCTGAATATGATATTATATATGATATTAGATTAGTATTATTTAAGTCATTTTAATGACCAGAACGAATGCCGGCGTACATATGTTACCATGGTTACAGAATGTATTCTTTGATATTTGCCGTGATGATCAGACAGATTACACAGATTTGTTCACAGTTTATCTTCTGCTGCACAGTCTTACTTAAAGAAGGCAGTTCGATGAGAAATGGACCTGCTATGAAGACCTGGGTTCGATTCCCACTCACGTTACCCGTCCATGTCCTTGGACAAAACATCTACCAGTCCACTCAGCTGTAAGCAGGTACAGCTTGGGTGAGGGATTGTAACATTGGCATTTTGTTGTTTTTACATCATATTTTGTTGCGTGAAACAGTTTATGGAAATTGATAAGACTGTAGCGACAATGACATCATTATCAGTACTGATTACACTGGCCTACATATACAGTCAAGGTTTACAAATTTTGGGTCCCTCAGAAATTATGAAAATGATGTTTGAAATTGTTGATTTTAAAGTGTTACTATACTACTAAGGGTTATATATATATATATATATATATATATATATATATATATATATATACACGTAACCCTTTTGATTTTTTTTAAAGTGTTACAAAAACAGAACAGGTGAAATATTATGATATAAACAATCAGAGAAACACAGAAAGACCAATTTTATGATTTATCATGAAAACTTTACGATCAGCACAATATAATTACCCTCTTATCCAGTGGCGGCTGGCCCATAGGGGGCGCTCGGGCGCTGCCCTCCTAGATGTGGAGGGGAAAAGTCATAATATATATATTTAAAAAGTATTATCAATGTCAGTTTTACTTAATAGTATGTGCCTACATGTAATATGAATGATTAAAACAACACTTCCTCCAACTGACTCTCATTCAACAGTGCATTTCCACCGACAGAAGCAGAGAACGTATCATTCCTAATGATAAAACGAATCATAATCGTCAATAGTTTTACATCCTCATTGAAGACAACTTTGGATGCTGTAGCTCCTCTGAAAAAGAGAGCTTTAAATCAGAAGTGCCTGGCTCCGTGGTATAACTCACAAACTCGCAGCTTAAAGCAGATAACCCGTAAGTTGGAGAGGAAATGGCGTCTCACTAATTTAGAAGATCTTCACTTAGCCTGGAAAAAGAGTCTGTTGCTCTATAAAAAGCCCTCCGTAAAGCTAGGACATCTTACTACTCATCACTAATTGAAGAAAATAAGAACAACCCCAGGTTTCTTTTCAGCACTGTAGCCAGGCTGACAAAGAGTCAGAGCTCTATTGAGCCGAGTATTCCTTTAACTTTAACTAGTAATGACTTCATGACTTTCTTTGCTAATAAAATTTTAACTATTAGAGAAAAAATTACTCATAACCATCCCAAAGACGTATCGTTATCTTTGGCTGCTTTCAGTGATGCCGGTATTTGGTTAGACTCTTTCTCTCAGATTGTTCTGTCTGAGTTATTTTCATTAGTTACTTCATCCAAACCATCAACATGTCTATTAGACCCCATTCCTACCAGGCTGCTCAAGGAAGCCCTACCATTATTTAATGCTTCAATCTTAAATATGATCAATCTATCTTTATTAGTTGTCTATGTACCACAGGCTTTTAAGGTGGCAGTAATTAAACCATTACTTAAAAAGCCATCACTTGACCCAGCTATCTTAGCTAATTATAGGCCAATCTCCAACCTTCCTTTTCTCTCAAAAATTCTTGAAAGGGTAGTTGTAAAACAGCTAACTGATCATCTGCAGAGGAATGGTCTATTTGAAGAGTTTCAGTCAGGTTTTAGAATTCATCATAGTACAGAAACAGCATTAGTGAAGGTTACAAATGATCTTCTTATGGCCTCAGACAGTGGACTCATCTCTGTGCTTGTTCTGTTAGACCTCAGTGCTGCTTTTGATACTGTTGACCATAAAATTTTATTACAGAGATTAGAGCATGCCATAGGTATTAAAGGCACTGCGCTGCGGTGGTTTGAATCATATTTATCTAATAGATTACAATTTGTTCATGTAAATGGGGAATCTTCTTCACAGACTAAGGTTAATTATGGAGTTCCACAAGGTTCTGTGCTAGGACCAATTTTATTCACTTTATACATGCTTCCCTTAGGCAGTATTATTAGACAGCATTGCTTAAATTTTCATTGTTACGCAGATGATACCCAGCTTTATCTGTCCATGAAGCCAGAGGACACACACCAATTAGCTAAACTGCAGGATTGTCTTACAGACATAAAGACATGGATGACCTCTAATTTCCTGCTTTTAAACTCAGATAAAACTGAAGTTATTGTACTTGGCCCCACAAATCTTAGAAACATGGTGTCTAACCAGATCCTTACTCTGGATGGCATTACCCTGACCTCTAGTAATACTGTGAGAAATCTTGGAGTCATTTTTGATCAGGATATGTCATTCAAAGCGCATATTAAACAAATATGTAGGACTGCTTTTTTGCATTTACGCAATATCTCTAAAATTAGAAAGGTCTTGTCTCAGAGTGATGCTGAAAAACTAATTCATGCATTTATTTCCTCTAGGCTGGACTATTGTAATTCATTATTATCAGGTTGTCCTAAAAGTTCCCTGAAAAGCCTTCAGTTAATTCAAAATGCTGCAGCTAGAGTACTAACGGGGACTAGAAGGAGAGAGCATATCTCACCCATATTGGCCTCTCTTCATTGGCTTCCTGTTAATTCTAGAATAGAATTTAAAATTCTTCTTCTTACTTATAAGGTTTTGAATAATCAGGTCCCATCTCATCTTAGGGACCTCATAGTACCATATCACCCCAATACAGCGCTTCGCTCTCAGACTGCAGGCTTACTTGTAGTTCCTAGGGTTTGTAAGAGTAGAATGGGAGGCAGAGCCTTCAGCTTTCAGGCTCCTCTCCTGTGGAACCAGCTCCCAATTTGGATCAGGGAGACAGACACCCTCTCTACTTTTAAGATTAGGCTTAAAACTTTCCTTTTTGCTAAAGCTTATAGTTAGGGCTGACCCTGAACCATCCTTTAGTTATGCTGCTATAGACTTAGACTGCTGGGGGGTTCCCATGATGCACTGAGTGTTTCTTTCTCTTTTTGCTCTGTATGCACCACTCTGCATTTAATCATTAGTGATTGATCTCTGCTCTCTTCCACAGCATGTCTTTTTCCTGGTTCTCTCCCTCAGCCCCAACCAGTCCCAGCAGAAGACTGCCCCTCCCTGAGCCTGGTTCTGCTGGAGGTTTCTTCCTGTTAAAAGGGAGTTTTTCCTTCCCACTGTCACCAAGTGCTTGCTCACAGGGGGTCGTTTTGACCGTTGGGGTTTTTACGTAATTATTGTATGGCTTTGCCTTACAATATAAAGCGCCTTGGGGCAACTGTTTGTTGTGATTTGGCGCTATATAAATAAAATTGATTGATTGATTGATTGAATGAGTGATGTTTTTTGTTTGTTTTAGGGGGTCGAAGCTGTGATCTTTATTGGGACAGCAGACCAGTTATAATGGTAACAGGGGAGGCCAGGGCTGTTTGTAACAGTGCGAAAAGCTGCAGCCATGCTGGTATATTGATTTCACTTTACACGTTATGAGGATCAGTCCACAGAAGTGAAATATTCTTTGGAGTATTCCACACTCTAAAACAAATTATTTGCTCAGTTGGTGTTGTTGGTGTTATTTATTAGTTAGTCAAGTTATTTAACTTAAGTTTTTCAAGCTTCTTTAGTTTGCCTCCATTCCACTCAGTAATGTTCATGCAAAATATTACCTTAATTTTCTCTCGCTCACACACACACACACTCTCTCACTCTCACACACACTCACTCTCACACACACTCTCTCTCTCACTCACACTCTCTCACTCTCACACACACTCACTCTCACACACACTCTCTCTCTCACTCACACTCTCTCACTCTCACACACACTCTCACTCTCACACACACTCTCTCACTCACACACACTCTCTCACTCACACACTCTCACTCACACACTCTCACTCTCACTCTCACACACACTCTCACTCTCACACACACTCTCTCACTCACACACACTCTCTCACTCACACACTCTCACTCACACACTCTCACTCTCACTCTCACACACTCACTCACACACACACTCTCACTCTCACACACTCACTCACACACACACTCTCACTCTCACACACACTCACTCTCACACACACTCTCACACACACTCACTCTCACACACTCTCACTCTCACACACTCTCACTCTCACACACACTCTCACTCACACACACACACACACAAACATTCTCTCTCTCTCTCTCTCACACACACACACACACACACACACAAACATTCTCTCTCTCTCTCTCACACACACACACACACAAACATTCTCTCTCTCTCACACACACACACACACAAACATTCTCTCTCTCTCACACACACACACACACACAAACATTCTCTCTCTCTCTCTCACACACACACACACACACACACACACACACACAAACATTCTCTCTCTCTCTCTCACACACACACACACACACACACACACACACACACACACACACACACACACACACACACACACACACACACACAAACATTCTCTCTCTCTCACACACACACACACACACACACACACACACACACAAACATTCTCTCTCTCTCACACACACACACACACAAACATTCTCTCTCTCTCTCTCACACACACACACACACACACACACACAAACATTCTCTCTCTCTCACACACACACACACACACACACACAACATTCTCTCTCTCTCTCTCACACACACACACACACACACAAACATTCTCTCTCTCTCTCTCACACACACACACACACACAAACATTCTCTCTCTCTCTCTCACACACACACACACACACATTCTCTCTCTCTCTCTCTCACACACACACACACACACACACACACACACACACACACACACACATTCTCTCTCTCTCTCACACACACACACACACACACACACACACACACACACACATTCTCTCTCTCTCTCACACACACACACACACACACACACACACACAAACATTCTCTCTCTCTCTCACACACACACACACACACACACACACACACAAACATTCTCTCTCTCTCTCTCTCACACACACACACACACACACACACACACACACACACAAACATTCTCTCTCTCTCTCTCTCACACACACACACACACACACACACACACACACACACACACACACACACACACACACACACACACAAACATTCTCTCTCTCTCACACACACACACACACAAACATTCTCTCTCTCTCTCTCTCTCTGAAGGTGGTGTGAACATTGTAGTATGTACATAATGTTCTTTTATCAATTGAAGAATTTTTCCATATTTTGAAAGAGTGAAAATTTGGTGATATTTTCTATTTTGTTCAGGGGGTGTCATTGTGAACCCCAGGATCTGTTTGTCTGAAGATAATGGCAGTTCAGTACAGTTTGGTGTACTGTGTGTGTAATTGGTGTCAAATGGTGAAATGTTCTTTGCTCAAGAACTTGAGTGTTGTATTTGATACTGTTCCTTTCCAAAGTAGAAATGGGGCCTAATACAGCTGTAAACGGTTAACTTTATCTGTAAAACTGCTGATTTTGAGGACATAAAATGATTATTGTGGAATTGTAATAATTTTCCGACTGTACTGGACAAGGCAAGGGAATCTATTGGCACAGCAGCCCCAACAAGACTGTTTTTCACCAGCCGCCACTGCTCTTATCCCATCAGAGGGCCCAGAGCTCTCCATGCAAAATTCTGTCTGAAGAGGGGGCGGGCTGATGCATGAGCATGGCCAGTATCAAGTAAGTATACTGGAATTCCAATTTCAATAATTGAATTTAATTTCATCACAAATAAAAAAAATATATCACAAATAACTCACCTGATTGTGTCCATTTTTGTCCTTTTCTCATTCATTAAATTATTCCATGTTTTTTAATTTAATTTCAGGTGGATGTTTAACCAATTTTCTTCAAAAAAGGGGGTGGGCTGATGCTTGGCCCTGGGCCCCTCTGATGGGCAAATACGGTATATAGACATAAAATGCAAAAACTTAAATATCTTGGAAACGGTCACCAATTTGCCATTTTTAATGTCATGTTTGAATTCAGCATGACAAAATCCATAATAAACAGCACATTTTACTTCCAAAGCAGAAGACTTCCAAAAATTTGATTCCTGGTGAGTTTTCTTTACAGATGTGGGCCTATGCAGGTTTTCACGACAAGGATCCATTTCCACTATTGCTCCACAGTTTGATGCAGTCAATCAATCAATCAATCAATTTTTTTATATATAGCGCCAAATCACAACAAACAGTTGCCCCCAAGGCGCTTTATATTGTAAGGCAAGGCCATACAATAATTATGTAAAACCCCAACGGTCAAAACGACCCCCTGTGAGCAAGCACTTGGCTACAGTGGGAAGGAAAAACTCCCTTTTAACAGGAAGAAACCTCCAGCAGAACCAGGCTCAGGGAGGGGCAGTCTTCTGCTGGGACTGGTTGGGGCTGAGGGAGAGAACCAGGAAAAAGACATGCTGTGGAGGGGAGCAGAGATCGATCACTAATGATTAAATGCAGAGTGGTGCATACAGAGCAAAAAGAGAAAGAAACAGTGTATCATGGGAACCCCCCAGCAGTCTACGTCTATAGCAGGATAACTAAGGGATGGTTCAGGGTCACCTGATCCAGCCCTAACTATAAGCTTTAGTAAAAAGGAAAGTTTTAAGCCTAATCTTAAAAGTAGAGAGGGTGTCTGTCTCCCTGATCTGAATTGGGAGCTGGTTCCACAGGAGAGGAGCCTGAAAGCTGAAGGCTCTGCCTCCCATTCTACTCTTACAAACCCTAGGAACTACAAGTAAGCCTGCAGTCTGAGAGCGAAGCGCTCTATTGGGGTGATATGGTACTATGAGGTCCCTAAGATAAGATGGGACCTGATTATTCAAAACCTTATAAGTAACAAGAAGAATTTTAAATTCTATTCTAGAATTAACAGGAAGCCAATGAAGAGAAGCCAATATGGGTGAGATATGCTCTCTCCTTCTAGTCCCTGTTAGTACTCTAGCTGCAGCATTTTGAATTAACTGAAGGCTTTTCAGGGAACTTTTAGGACAACCTGATAATAATGAATTACAATAGTCCAGCCTAGAGGAAATAAATGCATGAATTAGTTTTTCAGCATCACTCTGAGACAAGACCTTTCTAATTTTAGAGATATTGCGTAAATGCAAAAAAGCAGTCCTACATATACTCAACAAAAATATAAATGCAACACTTTTGGTTTTGCTCCCATTTTGTATGAGATGAACTCAAAGATCTAAAACTTTTCCCACATACACAATATCACCATTTCCCTCAAATGTTGTTCACAAACCAGTCTAAATCTGTGATAGTGAGCACTTCTCCTTTGCTGAGATAATCCATCCCACCTCACAGGTGTGCCATATCAAGATGCTGATTAGACACCATGATTAGTGCACAGGTGTGCCTTAGACTGCCCACAATAAAAGGCCACTCTGAAAGGTGCAGTTTTATCACACAGCACAATGCCACAGATGTCGCAAGATTTGAGGGAGCGTGCAGTTGGCATGCTGACAGCAGGAATGTCAACCAGAGCTGTTGCTCGTGTATTGAATGTTCATTTCTCTACCATAAGCCGTCTCCAAAGGCGTTTCAGAGAATTTGGCAGTACATCCAACCAGCCTCACAACCGCAGACCACGTGTAACCACACCAGCCCAGGACCACCACATCCAGCATGTTCACCTCCAAGATCGTCTGAGACCAGCCACTCGGACAGCTGCTGAAACAATCGGTTTGCATAACCAAAGAATTTCTGCACAAACTGTCAGAAACCGTCTCAGGGAAGCTCATCTGCATGCTCGTCGTCCTCATCAGGGTCTCAACCTGACTCCAGTTCGTCGTCGTAACCGACTTGAGTGGGCAAATGCTCACATTCGCTGGCGTTTGGCATGTTGGAGAGGTGTTCTCTTCAACTTTCTGCGAAGGAGATGTGTTGCACTGCATGAAGCAAATGGTGGTCACACCAGATACTGACTGGTATCCCCCCCCCAAATAAAACAAAACTGCACCTTTCAGAGTGGCCTTTTATTGTGGGTAGTCTAAGGCACACCTGTGCACTAATCATGGTGTCTAATCAGCATATTGATATGGCACACCTGTGAGGTGGGATGGTTTATCTCAGCAAAGGAGAAGTGCTCACTATCACAGATTTAGACTGGTTTGTGAACAATATTAGAGGGAAATGGTGATATTGTGTATGTGGAAAAAGTTTTAGATCTTTGAGTTCATCTCATACAAAATGGGAGCAAAACAAAAGTGTTGCGTTTATATTTTTGTTGAGTGTATTTGTTTAATATGCGCTTTGAATGACATATCCTGATCAAAAATGACTCCAAGATTTCTCACAGTATTACTAGAGGTCAGGGTAATGCCATCCAGAGTAAGGATCTGGTTAGACACCATGTTTCTAAGATTTGTGGGGCCAAGTACAATAACTTCAGTTTTATCTGAGTTTAAAAGCAGGAAATTAGAGGTCATCCATGTCTTTATGTCTGTAAGACAATCCTGCAGTTTAGCTAATTGGTGTGTGTCCTCTGGCTTCATGGATAGATAAAGCTGGGTATCATCTGCGTAACAATGAAAATTTAAGCAATACCGTCTAATAATACTGCCTAAGGGAAGCATGTATAAAGTGAATAAAATTGGTCCTAGCACAGAACCTTGTGGAACTCCATAATTAACTTTAGTCTGTGAAGAAGATTCCCCATTTACATGAACAAATTGTAATCTATTAGACAAATATGATTCAAACCACCACAGCGCAGTGCCTTTAATACCTATGGCATGCTCTAATCTCTGTAATAAAATTTTATGGTCAACAGTATCAAAAGCAGCACTGAGGTCTAACAGAACAAGCACAGAGATGAGTCCACTGTCCGAGGCCATAAGAAGATCATTTGCATCCTTCACTAATGCTGTTTCTGTACTATGATGAATTCTAAAACCTGACTGAAACTCTTCAAATAGACCATTCCTCTGCAGATGATCAGTTCGCTGTTTTACAACTACCCTTTCAAGAATTTTTGAGAGAAAAGGAAGGTTGGAGATTGGCCTATAATTAGCTAAGATAGCTGGGTCAAGCGATGGCTTTTTAAGTAATGGTTTAATTACTGCCACCTTAAAAGCCTGTGGTACATAGCCAACTAACAAAGATAGATTGATCATATTTAAGATCGAAGCATTAAATAATGGTAGGGCTTCCTTGAGCAGCCTGGTAGGAATGGGGTCTAATAAACATGTTGATGGTTTGGATGAAGTAACTAATGAAAATAACTCAGACAGGACAATCGGAGAGAAAGAGTCTAACCAAATACCGGCATCACTGAAAGCAGCCAAAGATAATGATACGTCTTTGGGATGGTTATGAGTAATTTTTTCTCTAATAGTTAAAATTTTGTTAGCAAAGAAAGTCATGAAGTCATTACTAGTTAAAGTTAATGGAATACTCAGCTCAATAGAGCTCTGACTCTTTGTCAGCCTGGCTACAGTGCTGAAAAGAAACCTGGGGTTGTTCTTATTTTCTTCAATTAGTGATGAGTAGAAAGATGTCCTAGCTTTATGGAGGGCTTTTTTATAGAGCAACAGACTCTTTTTCCAGGCTAAGTGAAGATCTTCTAAATTAGTGAGACGCCATTTCCTCTCCAACTTACGGGTTATCTGCTTTAATGTGCAGTGACGCCAGATGTGACATAATGATACATACGTTTTTTTTCTGCAAAGCAGAAGTGTCAGATCAACATGCTGGCACTGACACGACGAAGTGATCATGTCCAAGGCAGATGATTCTGATAAATTGAAAAACTTGGAACTTCTTCTCGGGTCCCTAACTGTGGACATGTATGATGTTAAAAATGTTACAGAAATATATTGTTACTACAACAACAACAACAACAACATGGGTACCTGATGGTCTCTAGTGGATAAACTGTTAGACTTGAGACCGGAGGATCCTTGGTTCAAATCCCTGCTAGACCAAAGGGCCATTGGGCAAGGTCCATATTTGCTTCCAGCTGAGCATCTTGCATGGCAGCACACCAACATTGAAATGTGTGACGTCATTGTAAAGCGATCTGAGAATCTGTTTCAGATGGAAAAGTGCAATAGAAAGGCCAACCCATTTACCATTAATAATAATAATAAGACCTGAGGGTCAGTGTGTTCACATCGATAACTGCACGAGACTTTAATCAAACAGGACAACAGATTTTTAAAAAGTGCCGCCTGCTGTTATTACCCTCACAGAACTTAAATTTGTTAGCTGCTGTTGTGTGATGTTCTGGGTGGAAATATCCTGTGGGCGTGACGCGTCTGCAGGAAAGATACTGGCTATCTCCTGAAGATAAGCCAAGAGGAGAATTTGCCCTGCAGACCAGCACACACAGTTCCAAAATGTTCAAACCAAATTCTTTTTCACTTAGCAACCCTGGAGCGATGTCCAAAAAGTGAGTGAACCTCTACTGGAGCTGGCACAAACGTTACCAAGCAACTCAACTCTTCCTGCACCAGTGACCTTAAACCTCCAACGACAAAAGTGCTTCTTAAATCTGTTACGAAGAGAAACATCATCAGGAGGACAGAACGTACCTGACAAACATGCAAAGGTGTGCACAGATTAAACCAGGAGGAGGCGCCACACCTCCACAATCAAAACGAGCAATAAAGTTCAGATTTACATATCAACTGATTATCAAAACACAGAAACACTGACGTTTGTCTCCATAAAAAAAAAAAACCTGAAAAAAAAAAAAGCCAAAAACTTTGCACATTGCGGTTTTTAATCTGCTGTGTCTTTTGTCTGCAAACAGGCAGGAAGCGCTGTTTAGCTGTAAATCAGCTCAGCTACAAGTTTATTTTTCCTCACATCAGCAGAAAGAATTAACAGAATGTAAACGTCAACTAACGATTATTGTCACAATCGATTATTCGATTGATTATTTTCTTGATTAGGTTGTAAGTCCATAACAAGACATAAAAATGGTGAAAAATGTTAATCAATGTTTTCCAGAGCTTTGCTGCCTGATAGGAGTAAAGGAATACGGTCTTGCCCCAAGTGAAGGAGTTCAAGTACCTCGGGGTCTTGTTCATGAGTGAGGGGACAATGAGACTGGCTGGAGAATCGGTGCAGCAGGGGCGGTATTGCACTGGTTCTACCGTACTGTTGTGATGAAAAGGGAGCTGAGCCAAAAGGTGAAGCTCTCGATCTACTGGTAAATCTTCATTCCTACTCTCACCTATGGTCATGAGGGTTGGGTCATAACCGAAAGAACTAGATCGCGGGTACAAGCAGCCAAAATGGGCTTCCTCAGGAGGGTGTGTGGTGTCTCTTAGAGACAGAGTGAGAAGTTCAGTCATCCGTGGGGAGCTCGGAGTAGAGTCACTGCACCTTCGTGTTGAAAGGAGCCAGTTGAGGTGGTTCGAGCATCTGGTAAGGATGCCTCCTGGGCGCCTCCCTAGAGAGGTGTTCCAGGCACGTCCATCTGGGAGGAGACCCTGGGGAAGACCCAGGACTAGGTGGAGAGATTATATCTCCACACTGGCCTGGGAACATCTCAGGATCCCCCAGTCAGAGGTGGTCAATGTGGCCTGGAAAGGGAAGTCTGGGGTCCCCTGCTGGAGCTGTTGCCCCCGCGACCTGAACCAGGAAAAGTGGTTAAAGATGAGTGAGTGAGTGATACTCACATTTAAGAAACTGAAATCAAAGAATTTTGATTTTTTTTAATTAATTATCAAAATAGTTGATTAATTAACTAGTACCTCAATACAGTAATATTCAAATAATCTAAAACATTTTAGTATTAATTGTAAGATGCCTTTTTTTTTGTATTTACTAAAATATGCAAAATATAGCAGTTACACTGCATCACCGTCATTTACACCACAGCAGTGTCATTTCCCACCAAAAGGTCTGCATCTGAGATTGATTGGGTGGTTGCTACAGAAATGGACAGTGTCATCACAAGAAAAATCAATGTTGCTTGAAGGGAAAATGTTTTTATTGTACGTCATATCCAAACATGCTGTTGCTTTATGGTCATTTATATCTTATAAACATCCATGAAGCTACAGCATGTTTGCACGGATGTTTTCAAGTTAAATAAATGAACTGTGAAGGCATCACATGCTAGCTATCAAATTAAGGCCACCTTGCAGTTTTCACAAGCTACTGTAAAATGTGCCAGGGGGCACCACACTGCCCCCTGTGATGGAAATGGCAAACATATACATATCACATCCGTCAGTTCAGGTCTGGAATACGTTCCAGTGCTTACTCAGGCATCATACAAGATATTGACAGTTATTATGGTGCTCTTGTTAAAATGATTAGGCCGATACGTGGCAACCGACTAGATTAGCCACAAATGTATAACTGTAACAAATGTATCAACGGGTAAAACAACTTGTGAAAATATATATAATGTTTTAGAGTGAGAAACATATGTTGTATATGTCATATGTGTCATCTGATTTATGTCATATATTTAGATGTGGTGGAAAATTACATTTGTTCACCACTGTAAGCTGTGGCTGTCAGAAAAAATTCTGTCCTTCCAGAAACCTTTCGTATCTTAAAACTCAAGAACCGTAAAACTCTTTAAATTTTTACACATTAATATTGGAAGGTCAAAGCTAGGCCTGCCCCTCAAACAAATCATGCATTTCTGACATTCATAAATGCCTTTTTTTAAACTGAATTTTTGAATTTCAAGTAGAAAATGTACAGAAGCCCTGACATTCTCAGACTGCCCACTAGATGGTGACAAAAGCTGTTCAAATGTCCATTATTCATTTGAGAAGTTAACTTTAGGCAAAAATAAGATGGGGTGACAGCCAAAAATCAGTTTACAGTTGTGTCCCTTACTTGTTCATTAATGGTCAGAAAAATATCAAAAATGAAAAAAAAAAAAAAATTCTTGTTAAGGCAGCGTGTCCTCTCTTGAACCTTAAAACAAGATAAACTTTTGACATTGTGATGAGTGGGTTTGAACAAGTTTTTCCTCTTAAAGATCATTCAGCTAAAGGTGCTCCCTTCTGAAGAAACAGCCATGTATAGCACGCTGGAGTTGCACAACGCGCAAAGTGCTTTTCCATCCAAATCACACGGACAGTGCAGGAATTGCAAAACCTTACTGTACGTGTACTGGCCGCCCCTCGAACCGCCATTAGGCTGAAAAATCAAAACACACATTTCAAGAACAAAAAACAAAGTGTGGCCCAGTTGCTGATACATTCTTTAAAGAAGAAAGCATGAGGGAGCTCAGCCACGCTAAAGGCACCAGGAGAAGAAGATAAACTACTTTGCAACAGTTAGCCAGACCAAGAACACCCTTCAAGAGATAATGAAGCTTCAGTGTTCTCGGACAGCCAACAAACAAGCGGAAAGCTCTGCAACGACCAAGTCAATTAGTGAAGGTAAAACTGAAACCAAAACAACTCCAGAACAAATAGGAAGTGATGACAAACCCAGTGTTTGGCGGTAACTCCAGATCTCAGCCTTCAAGTTCAGTGCAAAGGGTCTGCGGGTAAGTGATAATAATACTCTGAGTCACCATTGTTGCTGGTTCTCCAATAAACTTTATCCCTTAAAAACAAGTGTGAATATTTAGGGCTTGTTGTGATTCCGACACTGCTGACCAGATGGGAATGAGGTGCACAGACTTCCTGTTGAGGAACTGCAAAATCTCACAGGGGAATTCTAGTTCCTCACCACAGCCATCAAAAATGGAGACTCAGATTCACAAAGTGTGGCCCGCAACTCCCTGGTGGGCCATAAAGGTAATGCAGGTGGACTCTGAGCAGTCATATATATATATATATATATATATATATATATATATATATATATACACATACATACATACATACACACACACACACACACACACACACACACACACACACACACACACACACACACACACACACACACACACACACAGTGCATCTCGAAAGTATTCACAGCCCTTCACTTTTTCTGCATTTTGTTATGGTGCAGCTTTATTCCAAAATGGATATTAATTTTTTTTTTTTTTACCTGAAAATTCTACACACAATACCCCATATTGACAATGGGAAAAGTTTTTTTTTTTTTTTTTTTTTACATTTTTGTAAATTTATTAAAAAATACAACAAAAAAAATAAGAAGTCACATAATTTCATTTTTTTTTTATTATTTATTTAGTTTATATAGCACTAAATCACAACAAAGCTGCCTCAAGGCACTTCACACAAGTAACGTCTAACCTTACCAACCTGAAGCACACAGGCGACAGTGGTAAGGAAAAACTCCCTTGCATGTACAGTGGTATGTAAAAGTTTGAGCACCCCTGATAATTTCCATAATTTTCCTTTATAAATCATTGGTTGTTTGGATCAGAAATTTCAGTTAAATATATCATAGAGACAAACACAGTGATATTTGAGAAGTGAAATGAAGTTTATAGGATTTACAGAAAGTGTGCAATAATTCTTTAAACAAAATTAGGCAGGTGCATAAATTTGGGCACTCCAACAGAAAAAAAATACATCAATATTTAATAGATCCTCCTTTTGCAGAAATAACAGCCTCTAAATGCTTCCTATAGCTTCCAATGAGACTCTGGAGTCTGGTTGAAGGAATTCTGGACCGTTCTTCTTTACAAAACATCTCAGGTTTGTTGGTTTCCGAACATGGACAGCCCGCTTAAAATCACACCACAGATTTTCAACAATATTCAAGTCTGGGGACTGAGATGGCCATTCCAGAATGTTATACTTGTTCCTCTGCATTTTGAGCAGTGTTTAGGGTCATTGTCTTGTTGAAAGATTCAGCCCTGGTGCAACTTCAACTTTGTCACTGATTCATGAACATTGTTCTCATGAATCTGCTGATATTGATTGGAATCCATGTGACCCTCAACTCCAACAAGATTCCCAGTACCTGCACTGACCACACAGCATGATGGAACCACCTCCAAATTTTACTGTAGGTAGCAAGTGTTTTTTCTTGGAATGCTGTGTTCTTTTTCAGTCATGCATACCGCCCCTTGTTATGTCCAAATAACTCAATTTTAGTATCATCAGTCCATAGCACCTTATTCCAAAATGAAGCTGGCATGTCCAAATGTGCTTTAGCATACCTCAAATGACTCTGTTTGTGGCGCGTATGCAGAAACGACTTCCTCTGCATTACTCTCTCATAAAGCATCTCTTTGTGCAAAGTGTGCTGTATACAACCCCTGGCAAAAATTATGGAATCACCAGCCTCGGAGGATGTTCATTCAGTTGTTTAATTTTGTAGAAAAAAAGCAGATCACAGACATGACACAAAACTAAAGTCATTTCAAATGGCAACTTTCTGGCTTTAAGAAACACTATAAGAAATCAGGAAGAAAAAATTGTGGCAGTAACTGTTACTTTTTAAAACCAAGCAGAGGGAAAAAAATATGGAATCACTCAATTCTGAGGAAAAAATTATGGAATCATGAAAAACAAAAGAACTGTTGGGAAGGTGTCGTAGCACGGACCCACAACAGGGGGCGCAAATGAACGGACAATGAGTAAGCCAAAAGGTAACAATTTAATGTTGTGACAATACACAACTAAATATACAGAAATTGCAAAGTCAATTAACACCAGGTGACGTGTGGGCAGGCTCGAAGATAGAAGACCCCGACGAGAGAGAGGCCGCGTCCCACACGGCCTCCACCACCAACGGTCTGAAGAACACCGGAGCCGCCAAGTCCCGAGTCCCCAGGTGACCTCTGTCTTCGGCTGTCGAACCTGGTACTGCTGGCAAAAAGCAGAGACAAGATGAATGAGTGTAAGCCCTTACACTCAGTGGTCTACAGTCTGTACACAGTCAGGAGGAGGACCTCCACCTCCGAATCACACACTCGTGCAGCTCTTTGTTTAACCACTTATCTGTGGCGCAGTCGTCGTCGTCACGCCACACGCCAATTCCCCAGATAAGGGCGAACACCACAGGATACCGGCTGCAACAGATGTTCAGAAATTACTCAACGATATGAGTCAGCAGAGAAATTACCTCTCGGTAGTCAATTTCTCGGCGGGGAGGTGGAGTTGCAGTCCGGCTTAAGTACTGGTGTAGATGAGTGACAGCTGGTGTGATGAGTGACAGCTGTCACTTCCTCTGGGTCTGGCGCCCTCTCGTGCTTGGAGCCCGCACTCCAAGCAGGGCGCCCTCTGGTGGTGGTGGGCCAGCAGTACCTCCTCTTCAGCGGCCCACACAACAAGAACGCTCCAACACATCACTAGTATTTTGTTGCACTACCTCTGGCTTTTATAACAGCTTGCAGTCTCTGAGGCATGGACTTAATGAGTGACAAACAGTACTCTTCATCAATCTGGCTCCAACTTTCTCTGACTGCTGTTGCCAGATCAGCTTTGCAGGTTGGAGCCTTGTCATGGACCATTTTCTTCAACGTCCACCAAAGATTTTCAATTGGATTAAGATCCGGACTATTTGCAGGCCATGACATTGACCCTATGTGTCTTTTTGCAAGGAATGTTTTCACAGTTTTTGCTCTATGGCAAGATGCATTATCATCTTGAAAAATGATTTCATCATCCCCAAACATCCTTTCAATTGATGGGATAAGAAAAGTGTCCAAAATATCAACGTAAACTTGTGCATTTATTGATGATGTAATGACAGCCATCTCCCCAGTGCCTTTACCTGACATGCAGCCCCATATCATCAATGACTGTGGACATTTACATGTTCTCTTCAGGCAGTCATCTTTATAAATCTCATTGGAACGGCACCAAACAAAAGTTCCAGCATCATCACCTTGCCCAATGCAGATTCGAGATTCATCACTGAATATGACTTTCATCCAGTCATCCACAGTCCACGATTGCTTTTCCTTAGCCCATTGTAACCTTGTTTTTTTTTCTGTTTAGGTGTTAATGATGGCTTTCATTTAGCTTTTCTGTATGTAAATCCCATTTCCTTTAGGCGGTTTCTTACAGTTCGGTCACAGACGTTGACTCCAGTTTCCTCCCATTCGTTCCTCATTTGTTTTGTTGTGCATTTCCGATTTTTGAGACATATTGCTTTAAGTTTTCTGTCTTGACGCTTTGATGTCTTCCTTGATCTACCAGTATGTTTGCCTTTAACAACCTTCCCATGTTGTTTGTATTTGGTCCACAGTTTAGACACAGCTGACTGAACAACCAACATCTTTTGCAACATTGCGTGATGATTTACCCTCTTTTAAGAGTTTGATAATCCTCTCCTTTGTTTCAATTGACATCTCTCGTGTTGAAGCCATGATTCATGTCAGTCCACTTGGTGCAACAGCTCTCCAAGGTGTGATCACTCCTTTTTAGATGCAGACTAACGAGCAGATCTGATTTGATGCAGGTGTTAGTTTTGGGGATGAAAATTTACAGGGTGATTCCATAATTTATTCCTCAGAATTGAGTGAGTCCATATTTTTTTCCCTCTGCTTGGTCTAAAAAAGTAACTGTTAGTGACTGCCACAATTATTTTTCCTGATTTCTTATAGTGTTTCTTAAAGCCAGAAAGTTGACATTTGAAATGACTTTAGTTTTGTGTCATGTCTGTGATCTGCTTTTTTTCTACAAAATTAAACAACTGAATGAACATCCTCCGAGGCCGGTGATTCCATAATTTTTGCCAGGGGTTGTAGTTGAACAATGCACAGAGACGCTATCTGCAGCAAGATCATGTTGTAGGTCTTTGGAGCAGGTCTGTGGGTTGACTATGACTGTTCTCACCATCCTTTGCTTCATCTTATCTGAGATTTTTCTTGGCCTACCACTTCGGGCCTTAACTAGTACTGTGTCTGCGGTCTTCCATTTCCACAGTGTGTTCCTCACAAATTGACAGCTGAAATCTCTGAGATAGCTTTTTGTATTCTTCCTCTATACCATGATCTTTGTTTTCAGGACATTTGAGAGTTGTTTAGAGGCCACTCAGAAGAGATGCAAAGAGGAGAAACATTTGCAAATGGCCACCTTAAATAACCTTTCTCATGATTGGATTCACCTGTGTAAGGAGGTCAAAGGCCAGTGAGCTTACCAAAACAATTTTATGTTTCAATAATTAGTGCTAAATGTTTTCAAATCAATAAAACGACAAGGGTGCCCAAATTTATGCACCTGCCTAATTTTGTTTAAAGAATTATTGCACACTTTCTGTAAATACTAGGAACTTCATTTAATTTCTCAAATATCAGTGTGTTCATCTGCTATATGATATATTTAACTGAAATTTCTGATCCAGACAACCAATAATTTCTAAAGGAAAATCATGAAAATTATCAGGGGTGCCCAAACTTTTGCATACAACCGTACATAAGTATTCACAGCCTTTGTCACAAAGCTCAAAATTGAGCTCAGGTGCCTCCTGTTTCCACTTAACTGGAGTCCGCCTGGGGTAAATTCAGTTGATTGGGCATGATTTGGAAAGACATACACCTGATTAATGTACGTTTCTTAATCCCATCACGAAGTGCCGTGAGACTGTGTTGCACGCCCACATAGATATCAAACACAAATGACAATTCAGTCACTATTCTACAGGACACCGTTCTATTACGATCCCCTACTACTCAGAAAAAGTGCAAAAACTGGATGATGAAATAGCTTACTCCGGCATGCCTCCTATCAGGCTGGCTTACAAAGTGAAGACCTGGCAATTGGCTGGCTTACCAAGCTCATACCCGGCAACCCACTCAAAAACAAAAGTAGTTGTGCCCGGCTCCATTCTCAAAGAGAACCACAACAAAGGCTGCTTTTGCTTCAAATTTTTTTACCCCAGTGGAGCACAATCAAACACATTTCAAGCTGTATTCATTAGCACTACCCATTTAAATATGACTGAACATGATTGAAGCTGTTAAGACTACGAACACCTGGATGTGACCACGCAATGACGGCGATTTGGGGAACTGGGATGAAATTTTTGAACAGCTCGAAAATTTCACCCTGATTTCAAAAGTGGTGCAGATGATGTCCGTAACTACTGCGTATGCCAAATATGTTCAAGATGCAGATCCACCTTGGATTTGCTGTGGCGACCACGAATGCAAACAAGGGAGCAGCTGAAGGGACTTACTATTGACAAAAGACGGATCAAGGAGTTACTGCAGTGCTTCAAACCACAGCCCAATCTGCTATTTGGAATGAAAGCGGAAGGAACGGCGCACTGCGCACCAGAGATTTAACTACAGAGATAACCACATGGCAGTCACATATATTTAGCCTGATCTATTGGATGCCATGTTTGACAACTGGACAACATGGTTTCACTTTAAATATTCGTCAGCGAACAAATATACTGAGAATAATTTCCTCCCAAAAACCTTTTTTGGGCAAATGCAGATGCATTGTCAGTAAATGGACTGCATTATATAGCGCTTTTCCATTTGCATCAGACGCTCAAAACGCTTTACAATAATGCCTCATATCCACCCTGAAATCAGGGTGCTGCCACACAACATGTTCACTACACACCGGGAGCAACTAGGGGATTAAGGACCTTGCCCAAGGGCCCATAGGTTTCGGTCAGGCTGGAATTTGAACCAAGTATCCTCTGGTCGGTCTCAAGCCCAATTTGTGGTGCATTTTTTAACTTCTGTGCTCGGTATGTATTCTCTTCTCTCATCACTTCACCCTCGGGACACGAGCTCACAATCTCCAGCATGGGAGGTGGGCACTATGACCAGAAGGCTAAAACCCAGGCTCTGGCCGTTGTGGCTAGAGAGTTGTTTAGCTGTCGGGGACTGAGGTTTACTGACTACTACATGCACAGCGAGTCCTGCTGACCTCCATCACACATTAGTGGGAAAATAAGTCTCAACTCATTTCCTACACCACCGCCATATCTGATGTCATTACCACAGGGCGATACCGAAGAACACAAGCATTTCTTGAATTGTGACAAGATTTATTCAGTGGTATTCTGAGGAAAGAGATCCTGGAACACACTGAACAACCTGCTCCATGGATGAAATAAGTGCAGGTGAGCCAAAAGTGAGCCATAAGTGTTGGGGGCCAAAAATCGGATCGTGAGTTATCTGAAACCGAGAGTTAATTTAATCTTTATTTAACCAGGTTAGTCCCATTGAGATCAACACCTCTTTTACAAGGGAGACCTAGACAAGTTTCCAGTCTTTGGATATGGGGGGAAACCAGAGCACCCAGAGAAAACCCACGCAAACACGAGGAGAACATGTAAACTCCACACAGAAAGGCCACCGGTGGGAATCGATCCCATGACTTTCTTGCTGTGAGGCAACAGTGCTAACCACTAAGCCACTGTGCTGCCCAATCAATTAATCAAGTTGACCATAAAAGTATACAGTATATTATACATTCTAATCCAATTACATTTGTTCTGCAAATCTGATTGGTTAATCATGTGAGATTTCAGACAGTAACATATCGCGTTTACCATAAACGACCTTATGTGTGTGGCTCTGTGGCACAGTTTCCTTGCATCCATAGTGAAGGTGGCACCCTCAGCGTAGTGGCTTTCTGTGTGTGTAAGCAGTCATCCAACTTGACGAGGGGGGGGGGGGGGGGGCACATGCCTCCTAGATGATCCATTAGTCCAATTAACTGCACAAGCCATATTATTACAGATATTTGTAATAAACGGCTCAAAGAATTCGGTCAAGCTAACACATTATGTAATGCCAGTGGTGGGTACAGATAACCAAAAAATTAACTTCAATAACAGATAATCCGATAACTGAAAAGTTATCTTTAATAAAGATAAAACGATAAACCACCCAAAAATGTAGCAGAAGTTACAGATAACCGATAAATTCCAGTATTGTCTCTGGTACAGTTGCAACTACTAATAAACTGAATTTGAGTTTTAACACCACGATCGCTTCTGGTAGTATTAAAAGTGACAACAGACCCAAACAATGAGCCCGCACTTCTGTCTTTGAACATCATGCCCCCTGCTGGAAGCTCTTGTTTACTACATGGCTTCCAGCATAGAAGCAAGCTGAGAGCAGCCGCAAAGCCCAGCTCTCTACCCAATCACAACGCTCCGGTCAGGCGGAGGTCTTGGAAAATAAAGCAATGCTGAGTTATGGTTTGGTATATAAATAAAATGAATACTGATAGAATAACTACATTAATGTCAATTCTGTCATTTGTACAAAGTTAAAATATAACATATATCTTTTAATGTTGAATAATGCACTAATTTTGAAGTTTTGTAAAAAACAGACAGATCGCAAAGGATTTTGGGTAAAATGTGCCTCTTCTGCTAAACACTGATTGGTTATTATGTAAACCAACACGTTAATGTGACGTGTTGGTGTTTACAGATAAATGTGCTTTTGTAAAATATTCCATTTTTTTATTTGTAAAAACAGCCATTTTTACGGAGCCCTGGAAGTGTCATCGCAAAATGTTTTGCATGTGGAGAGAATGTGCGCTCATTTTATTATATTGTGTGCTCATTTTATTATATTGTGCGCAGGTTTTATGATGTTGGGGGCACGTTTTATTATATTGTAAAACGTGCACTCAATATTGTCTTGACACATAAATGTTGGCTATTCGCCCTACTGATGTTTCAAATCCCGCAAAACCTCGGAGAGTTCGCCGCGCTGCGAGATCTCAGTAACATTGAGAACTGCATTGAGACGCTCTGATCACACTGCACTTTAACCGCTGCACACAGACAACACCATCAACATCGCAACATAAAACTATTTTTATATTGTGCCTAAAACTCTTGTGAATATATTCTCTGGGTTTATAGATGTTGTTATTGCGTTTATTTTATGTAAACATGCGAGAATCACAGGCTGTCTCTCCGTTATTTTCAATGGGAGCTGCTGGGAGCTGCTGCGAGCTACGCTCGCTTCCTGATCATGTCGTTCTGGGGGAAAGTGAAGTTTGCTCTTTAACGTCTTGATTATTGTTCTTTACAACACTGTTTGTCCTCTTTGTTCCAGACTAATATAAATAATAAGTCTGAAATTCAGTTTGCATTCATTAAATTTCACACAGATTAAACGTAACAGACACAGATTATTTGTTATAATTGTTTTAGCAAGTTTTCAGGGTATCATGCAGCAGTCTCTTATTAACGTGACAAAAAGCATTAAAAAAATTACATTTTTGTAGTATAATATTCTTTTACAACTGTCATCGTGTTGATTCTCTATATGTTGTTTGACTGCAGCGACTCTCTGGCACGCAAGGGATTATGGGATATGTCAATAGGGCGAATGAACACTACTGGCCAGTAGATGGCAGGAGAGACCTTGAAAACTTGCCAAAACAAAATTCCAGATAATCTGTGTCTGCTACATTTAAGATGCATGGAATTTAATAAATGCAGACACAATAACAATGTCTATAAACCTAGAGAATATATTCATGAGAGTTTTAGGCACTAGAGTTTAATGCTGCTGTCCGTAGAGCCTGTTCAGAGTGTTTCAAATGCATTTCTCATGTCGTGAACGTACTGTGCTTACCCTATCCTACCCATAATGCACTGCTGGGCACAGCATATATCCACACTAAAACTTTAAAAATTAGGGCATTACTTTAAAACTAAAACATATATCTGATATTTTGACTTTATAAAACTTCAGACATGACAATTTAAATAACTTGTCCGACATTAGTTTGGTTAAAAGTTGAACCATAACTTAAAAATGTATGCCTCTGGATGACTTGGGTGATACTGCCTGCATTTCAGTATGGGGTTAAGAGAAATTAGGTGGTTTTTTTTTGGGACCAGTTCTCCTTTGTCTGCAGAGGATAGAGCGGTTTCTTCTTAAAGCAGCTCTTCTCTGTTTTGCAGAGGGTAGAACTACACACCAGCTACGAAACATTTAACAAGTAGGTGCTCAACTGATTTTAAGTTTTATGAATATTTGTTGCTGTTCAGCATTATTTACCACGTTATCGGTCTAAAAATTATCAGACAAAAATTTAACACAAGATAATTAGTCCGATAATGGTTTGTAAAGTTATCTAAAAAGATAATCCGATAATGAAAACATTATCTTTGATAATTATCGGTTATCGGATTATCGGAACTGTGCCCACCACTGTGTAATGCTAGCAACTTCTACAAATTTATGTAATTTTCAAGACACATGAATGATTAAATCAAGTCGAATCACTGCTTTAAGATGCTCACCTTAAAGTCACAGTTTAAAAATATATTTAAAACATAAATAAGTAAAAATAAATGTACTTGTTTGTGTTTACTGGTGGACTGCAAACCAGCTATAGAGGTACATACCGCCACCTACTGTATGGGAGTGTGTGGAATCATTCTAAGTCAATACAATACAGAATGTGAAATAATAAAATGAAAAATAAAACAAAACATATAATAAATACCTTAACACTATTCAGAGGTAGCGCATGTTTAAAAGATTGAACAGGAGTCATTTATTCACAGGCCGAACGTCATCACGTTGATGCGCCGATTCCAATAGTGTGCTTAATTTTTTTCCTTTAAAACACTAAAAACGTGGTGACTACTCTTCACCTGGACCAAGATGAGTACATCTGCTCGTTTATCATAAAATGCACAATCATAGTGATATTTTGTATGTCTGCCTCGCTACATGAATTTGCTGGAGTTGATAATCTTGTCAAAAACACCTGCTGTGAGAACAAACCCAAAGGTCTTTGCTCCGGGTCAGGTTTTATGATGGGAGGAAACCAGAGTGCCTGCACAGGCAGGAACTGAGTTTGATGGAACCAAACCCATGATGACCTTCTTGCTTTAAAGCAACAGCACTGCCCACTGTGGATTTGTGCTACCAACATAAACCCTCAAATAACATAAAACACTATAAATTAAATATAAATTTTAAAGTCCAAACGCATGTTCCAGTCCAGAGTCCTTTTGTTTTCACCCTTTTTGGTCCCATTCTTTGGGTGTCGTGCTTTCAGAAGGCTTTAACTTCTTAACTCAAAGTTTATGTGGAATTTCTGATGGATGCTCACAAAATTTAATTACACAGAAGAGACTCTTTTGTTACAACATGGGGTCAGCGCATCGTCATTCTTCTGCAGAAGGAAGGACAAAAAGAAAAAAAAACATCTAATGACTTGTTTGACTTTCCGAGGAAGTCATGTGTGCCATTATTTTGGCGTTTCCTCACTCCTGATTACTGAAGTTTAAAAATACACAAGTGACTTATGTGGACTGGAATGTGAAAACCTGAAAATCAACCGTTAATATAGCTGCAGCATTTCACCTTGTGAAGGTTTTAGAAAAACACACGCCTGCCCAATAATGCTTGGGGCTGGTGCCAAACACTAACAAGCTCCAGAGCCGCACAACTTCATCAGCAATCGTTCTGCTGCTAAGAACCGCTGACAAAAACCGCTGGTATTTTTTTTTTTTCATTTTCTGTCTGCAATGTTCAATAAAGAAACATATTATGTCTTTAATTGTGTTGCAAAGGTTTCAGGTTTTTGCCTCCTTAAACTTTAATATTCCTGCCAGATCAGTTGCAAAAAGGTCTAAAACTTTTTTTTAAATGTAATTGTGTAAATTCAAAAAGCAGCATTGCTCACATTTAAAAAAAATTCAAGTATAGATCTGAGATTAAACTGCGATCTTTTGCTCTGACACATTTTCACTCTTCAGGCATCTCACAAGCACAAAATAAAAACATTTAAATTCTCTGAGACGGTACAGCCCGACTGGATTTAATTTCCTCGGTTAAATTTTTTTGATTTTCTTTTCCATTTGAAAAATGTCCTACAGGAGCTGAATTTAATCAACATAAATATTTAATTTTGAAGTCATGCAACTTGACCTTTTAACAACAACACAGAATATTTTCCTGTCAAACTTTTTATGAATTAATTCTGAATGATGGAACATATTTTATATATAATGCTGTGTTCACATTCATCTTTATTCAGTGATGCTTCTTCAGTGTCATTTAACACTTAAATATAAAAACCCACTTTTACAACTGCTTTTAATTTTGTGTGTGTGGGGTGGATGATGAATAATGTAATCCATGACGGTCAACATAACAGTCCGCCCAGAAGTAAAAAAAAAAAAAAAATTGCTCAAAATACAAACTTCCAATAATGGTACAGAATATCTACAACATTAAGTGGAAAAACAAGGATATTTTTTTTTTTTTTTTGTATTTCATGAATAAACAAATAACCACTAATAAAGCAGAGTTTTCATTATTACTGTCAGACATAAGAAAACAATATATCCCTTTTTTAAGGAAACACCTACATTTCAGACCCGCATCTGCCTGAACGCCGTAGCTTTTCTTATTTTTTTAACCCATTGTCTATATGTCGCTTTTGTGTAAGTCTCAGCCAGCTCATACCATAAATACAACTTGAAGTATAATATTCACAACTGTAAGTTTGTGCTTGTCAAGAGAAATTCTGTCCGTCCGGCAAACATTCACATTTTTAAAACTCAAGAACCGTAAAACTATTCATATTAAGAGGTCAAAGCCCTGCGTGCCCAAAAAAAAAATTTTTTTTAAAAATCACGCATTTCTGACAGTTATAAAATGCCCTTTTTGACTGAATTTTGGGTTTCAAGTAGGACATGTACTAAAAGCTCAGAAATGCTCATATCAACAAAAGCTGCTCAAATGTGTGGGAAGGTCTCAACCGTTTATCCTTTTGAGAAGTTAACGTTTTGGCAAAAATTGTTTGCTAACAGCCAAAAATCAACTTAGAATTGTGTCCCTGACCATTATGGGCAACATACTTGTATTAAATGTAATATTACATTTAAACCCACATCTTCAGGATAAAACAATTGATCAGTTGTCATCTTGTGTCTTATGAGACAATATATCCTCTCTGGTCGGTAACCATATCAATAATCACCTGTCAGTACCGCTGGTTCATATAACCTCTGTGTTTTGGGAGAACGCACAGTCACTTTCCTTACAACTCGTTAAATAGACCCTGTAATAATTTAATTTGAAGTGGCGACAGCTACGGCAGAAGTATCCCAAAAGATGAAATTCTACAGGAATGCTACAAGAAGTCCAGATCTACTACAAACATTTGTATACATGGGGGGAAGAATTTGAACTCAGCACAGTACGGCATTGATCAACCAATCAGAGGCATTTTGTCTCCCGCACCGGCAACCAATCTCAACTGAATAACACTATGTCAATTGAATACCACAGTTCCACGCAGTGTACAAACTCAGATTGCACTCCTGAAACTGACCGTGATTTCTGAACAAGTCTGTAATGCTAACATCCAAAATTACATCACCTTAAACGGTTTAGTGTTTTGATGGGGACAAGAGTTTAATCTTTCTGAAATGCAAAAACAAAATGTTTGGAATGTTGAACTCTACTTTTGCTTCCAGATGATGGTTTTGCACACTTTTGGATGTCTTGCCATGTAAGACCACCTCGGCCCAATATGGTCTGTGTCCAATTCGGAAACATTTCTGATTTATATGTCGCGTGGCACAGTATCAACTGACAGAATTTATTTATTTTACTATAATTCAATACACATACCAAAGTATGTGCATCAAAGAATACGTGGATAATGCAGAAAAGTGAAAACACATATTTCCATCATGGTCCACGTGTATCACCAGAAATATGATGTAAGTAATCATTAAATAGAAGAAAAACGGTTTTATTTAATTTTGTGCTCTATTAATCTGCAGTTCATGCATGATGTACTTGGATATGCCTCAAATTGCCTTTTCCCTTGGCAGACTTGAGGATTTAGGTATGGGAAAAATAACTTCAGGAAAATTCTTATGTTCTATTGAACAGGACATGTTCACAAGCTTGATGCCATAGCAGCTGATACCAATACACATGTAATGGATTAACTGTACATAAGGGAAGATGACGAAGAAGAGGAGGAAAACATTGCCACGAACAGCGGGAGAAGAAGAAAACTAGAAGGGTGGAAATGAGAGTGGGGACTTTGAATGTTGGTAGTATGACTGGTAAAGGGAGAGAGCTGGCTGATATGATGGAGAGGAGAAAGGTAGACATATTGTGTGTGCAAGAGACCAAGTGGAAGGGAAGTAAGAGCAGGATCATTGGCAGTGGGTACAAGTTGTTGTACCATGGTGAGGACAGGAAGAGAAATGGTGTTGGGGTCATTTTAAAGGAAGAGTATGTTAAAAGTGTGTTGGAGGTTAAGTGAGTGTCTGACAGGGTGATGAGTGTTAAGTTGGAAATTGAAGGGGTGATGATGAATATCATCAGTGCATATGCCCCACAGGTAGGCTGTGAGATGAAGGAGAAAGAAGATTTCTGGAGTGTGTTAGATGAGGTGGTGGAGAGTGTGCCCAAGCATGAAAGAGTGGTGATAGGAGCAGACTTCAATGGGCATGTTGGTGAAGGGAACAGAGGTGATGAGGAAGTAATGGGTAGATATGGTATCAAGGATAGGAATGGGGAAGGACAGATGGTAGCTGATTTTGCAAAAAGGATGGAAATGGCTGTGGTGAATACCTACTTTAAGAAAAGGGAGGAGCACAGGGTAACATATAAGAGTGGAGGAAGGTGCACACAGGTGGACTACATTCTTTATAGGAGATGCAAGCTAAAAGAAATCACAGACTGTAAGGTGGTAGCAGGAGAGAGTGTCACTAGACAGCATAGGATGGTTGTTTGTAGGATGACTTTAGAGGTAAAGAAGAAGAGAGTGAGAGCTCAACAAAGGATCAGATGGTGGAAGCTGAAGGAGGAAGACTGTTGTGTGAAATCTAGCAAGCAGGTGAGAGAAGCACTAGTTGGAGGGGAAGCAATTTTGGACAACTGGAAAAGTACTGCAGATGTGGTGAGGGAGACAGCTAGGGCAGTACTGGGTATGACATCTGGACAGTGGAAGGAAGACAAGGAGACTTGGTGGTGGAATGAAGAGGTCCAGGAAAGCATAATGAGAAAGAGGTTGGCGAAAAAGTTTTGGGGTAGTCGGAGAGACGAAGAAAGTAGACAGGAGTACAAGGAGATGCGGCGTAAGGCGAGAAGTGGCAAAAGCAAAGGAAAAGGCATATTGCAAGCTGTACAAGAAGTTGAATAGTAAGGAAGGAGAAAAGGACTTGTACCGATTGGCCAGACAAAGGGACAGAGCTGGAAAGGATGTGCAGCAGGTTAGGGTGGTAAAAGATGCACATGGTAATGTGCTGACAAGTGAGGAGTGTGTGCAGAGAAGGTGGAGGGAATATTTTGAAGAGTTGATGAATAAAGAAAATGAGCGAGAGAAAAGGCTGGATGATGTGGTGAGAGTAAATCAGGAAGTAAAAGAGATTAGCAAGGAAGACGTGAGGGCTGCTATGAAGAGGATGAAGAGTGGAAAGGCAGTTGGTCCAGATGACATTCCAATGGAGGCATGGAAATGTCTAGGAGAGATGGCAGTAGAGTTTCTAACCAGATTGTTTAATAAAATCTTGGAAAGTGAGAGGATGCCTGACGAGTGGAGACGAAGTGTGCTGGTTCCTATTTTCAAGAACAAGGGTGATGTGCAGAGCTGCAGTAACTACAGAGGCATAAAACTGATCAGCCACAGCATGAAGTTATGGGAAGCTAGGCTTAGAAAACAGGTGAAGATCTGTGAGCAGCAATATGGTTTCATGCCGAGAAAGAGCACTACAGATGCAATGTTTGCTCTGAGAATACTGTTGGAAAAGTACAGAGAAGGACAGAAAGAGTTACATTGTGTGTTTGTGGACTTAGAAAAAGCTTATGATAGGGTGCCAAGAGAAGAGTTGTGGCATTGTATGAGGAAGTCTGGAGTGGCAGAGAATTATGTTAGGGTAGTGCAGGACATGTACAAGAATAGTGTGACAGCGGTGAGATGCGTAGTCGGAATGACAGACTCATTCAAGGTGGAGGTGGGATTACCAAGGATCAGCTCTGAGTCCTTTCTTGTTTGCAGTGGTGATGGACAGGTTGACAGATGAGATCAGACAGGAGTCCCCATGGACTATGATGTATGCAGATGACACTGTGATCTGTAGTGAGAGTAGAGAGCAAGTTGAGTCTAGTCTGGAGAAGTGGAGATATGCTTTGGAGAGAAGGGGAATGAAAGTCAGTAGAAGCAAGACTGAGTACATGTGTGTGAATGAGAGGGAGCAGTAGAAGTGGTGAAAGTAGATGAGTTTAAATATTTGGGGTCAACTGTTCAAAGTAATGGAGAGTGTGGTAGAGAGGTGAAGAAGAGAGTGCAGGCAGGGTGGAGTGGGTGGAGAAAGGTGGCAGGAGTGATTTGTGACCAAAGAATATCAGCAAGAGTGAAGGGGAAAGTTTACAAAACAGTAGTGAGACCAGCTATGTTGTATGGTTTAGAGACAGTGGCACTAACAAAAAGACAGGAGGCAGAGCTGGAAGTGGCAGAGCTGAAGATTTTGAGATTCTCTTTGGGAGTGACAAGAATGGACAAGATTAGGAATGAACATATCAGAGGGACAGCTCAGGTGGGAAGGTTTGGAGACAAAGTCAGAGAGGCGAGATTGAGATGGTTTGGACATGTGCAGAGGAGGGACCCAGGGTATATAGGGAGAAGGATGCTGAGGATGGAGCCACCAGGCAGGAGGAGAAGAGGGAGACCAAAGAGGAGGTTCATGGATGTGCTGAGAGAGGACATGCAGGTGGTTGGTGTGACAGAGGAAGATACAGAGGACAGGGTGAGATGGAAACAATTGATCTGCTGTGGCGACCCCTAACGGGAACTGCCGAAAGACAAAGAAGAAGAAGAAGGGAAGGAGAATCAAAAGATAACATCATCAGGTCATACATGCATTCATGTGGTACTTCATGCAATTACCGAGCATGTGTTCAATGACCTGATTTTAAAGGGGTATCAAACCAGTATAAGAGGAGTGCCCAAAATTCTGCTAACTGTTATATAAAGTAGAGATGTTGGTTTATCCACTCCTGCAAATTCTGTAAAAAGGGCTGATGGCGCGGGCCACCAGGTGGTGCTAAACTTCCTCAAAATTGGGTAAGTCCAGTACTTTGGCACCCCCTGGTGGCCAGCGCCATCAAAACCCCAATGTTTTTTCAGTTGCATCTGATAGAGTAGGGCCTATATTTGTTGATAGCAATGAAATCTGGTTGGGATCTTGATGGCGCAGAGGGTTATGGTCCTTTAAATACAGCCAATTTTGCAAAATGACCAGACTTTGAGCGCCCCCTATATTCAGCACCATCGATTCCCCAACCTAATATTTAGATAAGATGAAAGTTTGCCTCCATAGGTCAGGGCTTGACAATAAGGCAATTTATGCACTGGCCCACAGGGCCAGTAGAATCTGAAAGTTACTGGCCCGGATGAAAATATCACTGGCCCATACTTTCACGCCTGTGCCGAACCGGGGGGTAACTGATAAGAATTTTTTAAATCAACACTCAGACATTAGAATTGGGTTTCCTTAATGTAAAAACACTTGAAAACAAACACAAAATTCTTGTACTACATGATAAAAACCTTAAAGTGAGTAAACTTTGAAAAAAATGTCGGTAGGTAACTGATAGGAATTTTTTCAACACTCAGACATTAATACAAAAATAAATTTATTTCTTGATCATTTACAAAATTAATATGTTAAATTTCATAAACCAAGTTCCCTTGTTAATGTTGTCACCGTGGGGTTTCCACAAGGGCATACTGATTAGACTTTTAAACTGGCGTATGAAATCATACCACATTGTCTACCAGGACATGGTATATTTATACTTACTTGTTAGCATATTCTGGCATGGCCCTACAAGTTCCACAGAACACAACCTCACTCTCCTCATCACGCTCCAGCTATGGCCGTCTTTTCTTCCAGGAAGTTTGCCAAGTTTTCCTCACCCTTTTCTTCTCATATTCAGCATCAGCAGCCTTCCTCTTCTGTGCTTGTTTTGAGGGTGATAGCTGTTCTTTCCTTTGCTTTCCTGGTTTCTGCCCAGGGGCAGGAGGTTTCAAGAAATTCATAATATTCACTGCGCTCGATCTTGCTTAAGCGAAAATGACGCGTCGATGTTGAAGCGAAATTTGCGCCACATCAGAAGATGCGTCTGCAGACGAAGTTTGTCTGCACTTCATTGCCGAAGTGGTGCAACATGTCCTGTCTCTGGTAGCAGCCTGTGAGCAGGACGTATGTCTCTTTTGTCCTTTATTTCACAACTATGACAAGAGTTTTTGGAGGAGCAGCAGCCCCACAGCAGCGGGAGCGGAGTTTCTTTTTCTTTTTTTTTTCTTTTTTTTTTTAATTGTTTACATGTGCGCGCGTGAACGGGACAGTTGGTCCTCAAGTTGGGTCCTGCAGAGGCAGAAGGACCGCTGAAAGCAGCCGTCATCCACACGCAGCTCCTGCAGCAAATAATGATACTGCCTGAATTGGGAACGTCTCATGACGTTTGTCAGCTTTCCACAACAACTCGCTCCGTGTGATCAAGGTCCGTCATGTTAACTTGACTGACAACCGGAGCCGGCGAGCTGAATGGAAGCTCCTCCTATTTAATGACGCACCGGGGCGAATTTTCGCAGCAAAAGCAGAGCGACACACCGGGTGAAGGAGGCGCGTCCGTTGCCACGCGACCCCCGCGAATTTGTAGCATCTGATCGCGCCCGGTGTGAACGCGGCATTAGACTAATAAATCTGCCCAAAGCGATTTTAATTCTTAATGGCCCATACGGACCAGTGAAATATGAACTTCACTGGCCCGTGGTGGCCCGGAACATGTAAAAAAAAGGCCGTCGAGCCCATTAAGTCATTTGATACTTAAAGTGGCTTGGGGACTTGATGGTGCTGAATGTTACACTACTTGAAAGATGGGAATTTAATGAAATATCATTCATTCATCTTCTACCGCTTAGTCCAATTAAGGGTCACAGGGGCCTATCCCAGCAGTCATAGGGCGTGAGGCGGGGTACACCCAGGACAGGACGCCAGTCTGTCGCAGGGCCATAAACAGACAAACAAACACAGACACACCCACACACACACACCTACAGACAATTTAAAGATTCCAATCCACTTAACCTGCCTGTCTTTGGATGTGGGAGGAAACCAGAGCACCCGGAGGAAACCCACGCAAACACAGGGAGAACATGCAAACGCCACACAGAAAGGCCACGGGAATTGAACCCATGACTGTCTCGCTGTGAGGCAACAGTGCTAACCACTAATCCACTGTGCCGCCTAATGAAATATCAGTTTTGCATATTTTTGCCTTGAACTTTGATGACCCCTGGTAAGGTCACCATTTGTTTTTCACTCGAAAAAAAATTTGGGAACGTTTGTTTCTTGGTAGGTTCCATCTCCGAGCCATGTTTCATTGAAATCCGAGTCGGCTTGAATCACAGCCTGCCTGATCCTTAAAAAATTTGCTCTTAACAGTTTGTAGGAAAAACTCATTTCTCAAACATGAAGCACTTGCCAAAAGTAATTGAAAACCATGATTTAATTACTAAAGTTGTAAGAAGAAGAAGAACAAAAACATTAACTTGCCTTTATGTGAAAGCAGGGGAAAAGCTTGTAAATGCAGATCATTTAAAGAACAAAACAGTACACAACAGGAAGTGGCTATTGATATGGTACCATATTCCACCGTTTTCTAAGGCAGCCAATAACAAACTGCCTTGACGACTGCAAGATAAAGAAGGACATCACTGTGTCAAATCTGTGCAGAAGGCAAGACAAATTTCAAGCTCAGAACTTTGGGTTAGGGTTGAGGTTCAGGTTGTGCAAGAAACATGGTGTTGAGTACAGTACCATATCAATAGCAATGTCCTAACCGTGACAGCGTGACAACAAACATTTGTGTATCAGGTGTCAAACTGATTCCAGAAAGGGCTGAAAGGGTGCAGGTTTTCTTGGTAACCGCCAACTCCACCAGGTGATCACCTGAAGGAGTTAGTGGATACCAAGAAAACCTGCACCCTTTCGGCCCTTTCAGGAATCAGTCTGACACCTATGGAAGGGTGTTGGGGAGGTCCCCTGGATCAGGGTTTCTGTCAACCAATCAGATGGCACAGGGTTTGTCATGTGATGATGACCAGCCAATCAGAGGCATTCTGTCTCCGGTACCTGTAGCAGTGTTGAAAACAAACATGACCCAGCAAAATTATGAGACAGCAATTTAATATACTCAAGATGGATCTGGACCTTCAGATCAGGGTTCCGAACCCCAGACCGCATATGTACTGAACACATTCAAAGACATTTGACACAAGTTTCAAAGGCTTATCTCAAAACATATTCACCGTGCACCATCGTGCTAATAGCTTCTCAGAACCATTCAAAAGAAAGTTTGTTGCAAGTGTTTTGATTCCGTTTTCAAAGCTGTCATCTGTCCATGTGGAGAACTGCTAACGAGCTAATTTAATATTGCTATTTATATTGTGATTTTAAAGCCATATTTTGGTGTTATTTAAATGATTGCCTTTGTCATACTAATATTTAGAATATATCTTTGTTTAGTCTGTCACAAAGCGCAGTAAAATAAGAAGTAGAAACAAAAAAGCAAACAGAGGATACGGGGTGCCCACAGTTCTGGTGGTTGGGGCCCAGAACCGGTTTAATACGCCCCTGGTTCCACAGAAACAATGAATCGGTTTTTAAACTGAAATAAGTCCTACCTGTCAGTTAATGTGGACTGTGTGCCGTTCATTGGGCTTCTTTAAGGTTTCAGCGGGTTTCATCCAAAAAACATTTTTATACAAAAGTCTCTTTTCTTTCGTCTTCTTGGTGCACGCATCCAAAAAATATCGACGACTCTTCCAGCGGCTTTAGATCCCGTTATTCTTCATCACCACCAAATTCGAAGAAAATTACGAGGGGAAAAAATTATATCAAAAGTTTTCTAATATTTTTAAAACTTTCTCACATTCCTTCCAACTTCAAGAAGAGAATAACTTTATTTTTCCAACCGGAATAGTTACAGTCCAGGCAGGTTAAAACTTCGGCTGTTAAACCCGGAAAGGACTTTAGGTCGTGCTGTATTTCTGCTTTAATCCTCATTAAATCTCACGGCAGCAGAATTTGATTTTGTGGGGAAGAAAAATCTTCGTTCCGACCAAACAGCAGAAAAAAAAAGGAGGAAAACCCACCTCCTTCATGGTGCGTTCACGAGCGGCTCGTATATCACGAAACTACACAACCTGGTCAGAAAAATAGACACAACTGTACTACGTCCAACATTAAGTTGTGAAAAATCGAAATAAAAACGTTCTGATTTTGATTCTGCCGTGTTTGCTCAATTTAATGATTCGCTTTGAGGAGTTATGTTGTATATCTTTTCATTCTGTCCACTTAATGAACCAACAATTTTCACACGCTGTCTTCAGTCATGTGATCCTTGGCTACGCAACTAAACACGTGATTAACATCAAAAAGGAAAGATGCAATTAAAAAGAGAACCATATTATAGATCACCAGGGCGCCTGTTCAAATCCTACCCCTGCCACATTTCTCCATGTAATGTGGAGTTGCGTCAGGAAGGGCATCCGGCGTAAAACCTGTGCCAATTCAACATGCAGATCCATCTTGGATTTGCTGTGGCGACCCGAGTGCAAACAAGGGAGCAGCCAGGGACTTACTATATATATATATATATATATATATATATATATATATATATATAAAATGACCTGCATGCAATCAAAGCACACGACCATAAATGTTTGCGCAGATATTGCACATTTTAACTCCGTGGCTAAACAGCGTAAAGTGTTCGGCAAATGACAACGTAGGATTCAGTTGTGGTGGGAATTTCACTTTCAATTTCATTATGGGATTAATATAATTAAATCATTAAATAACTGGTATCAGCCTTGACTCAAACTATTCAATTCTTTCATTTGGTTCTGTTCTACTGTTATTAATTATATATTTTCTTCAATGACTGGTTTCATAGATTAATTCATGGCTGTTTAAGAAAGTGATGGCACAGTGGATTAGTGATTAGCACTGTTGCCTCACAGAAAGAAGGTTGTGGGATCGCTTCCTGCCTGGTCCAAGACATGCAGGTTAGGTGGATTGGTGACTTTCAATTGACCATATTTGTTTTGTCTATCTATATGGGGCCCTCTGATAGACTGATGCCCAGTCCTGGTCGATCCCAGTGTCTCATCCAATGACCTTCACAACATGTGACCTGTCACTGAGATTAGGTTGATAGTGGATTGATTGCTGAAAAGAAACAAAAACCAAGGTGCCATTAAAGAATCCAGCCTGTTTTCCCACCAGGGAGTTCGTGGAACACCGAGTCACCAACAGTAACATCGGACACACTTTGACCAACAGTCTGGCCGAAGCAGGTTAAGGAACACCAATTCAAGTTTCGTAACAAGGCAGATCCTGCTAGTGTTTGATCCCCAACCACCATTTTGTTAAAAACCTTTTTTTGGTTTTGGTTGGTTGACCACACTGAAGCCCACTGTGTGAATACCTCCACTGTGTTTACCAGAGATGCCATGTCCACTAAGCCATGCCCACTTTCTTGCAATCTAATAAAATCATCACACAAATATCCACTTGCATTCTTTCAGTTATTCTTGTTTGAGTCCAGGTTTTCCTTGCAGAGTTCTCTGAGTCTGTGGTTTTCTCGCCACCTTTTATACTTGGCCTTTGTTTTCTTGTAACCAAATTTGGCGATATCCACCATAAAGACCCAAGCTAGTCCGTACATAAACACACCGCCAAGCTTCATTATCAGTGTGGTTCTGGGAGAAGTGAGCTCACAGTAAAACATTACCGTGCCCACTCCCACACGGACCGTGGCAAACAGTAAAATGAAGAGAAGGTCCACTGCATCGCCCAGCAAGCTCTCATAGAGGCCCACTTTACGGAGGAACCAGCGGGTCTGCAGGAGCGGGTTGGTGATCTCGCTGCCAAAGATAACGCTGCAGGTTTCACAACCTGATTTTCCCATCAGAAGTGCAACCAGGATACAGGCGATGCTCGCGGTGTGGTGGGCGAGCATAACCGGGCCCTCTGTGCGGTGGAACACACACCAACCCATATCAAAGAAGAAGTAGCCGAGGCAGGTGGCGAGGGCGAAGGTCTGGAGCTTGGTGTTCTCCGAACCTGACAAAGGGAACAAACCAGAAGAACAACGTAATCACAGTTTATTTTCACTAACGTTACACACACATTGAGATCTAATGTTGATCTGAAGCAAATACAGATCTTGGGGTGGGGGGGGTGCTTGAGTAGCCTGTAGCCCCACCAACCAAATAGTTTTTCTTTATGCGTTGTACTGAGATCAACTGAGCTACATCACGTCACTCATACAACACAAGATGCAACTGTTGTTTCTTGTTGTTGTTGCCTTTGGTTTTCTACTGTGATTAAACAATCAATGTTTCTTTGCCAAACAACTTTGTCCAGAACCTTCTGAATGAAGTCGTCAATGGATTCAGTGATTTCTTTGTAAATGTTGGACCAAACCTGGAAAAGAAAGACTGATGGGGCAGAAATAGATGCCCCAGATTATGTTTATGTCAGGGTTTTGATTTTTGCATTGTGTCGTGTTTGTTCTGTTCTGTTTAGTTACTTTGTTTGATTGTTTTGTTTTGTTTTTGTATGTGAGTTCTCTTGCCGGTCTTTTTCCTGCTTGGGCTTTGTCTTTTCTTTGCCTATCTCTCTTGTCTGTCTCTTGGTGCTTGGCGGTGGGCGTGTCACTCTGTCTGGCCACCCCCTTGCTCTGGTGCTTTCCACACACCTGTTTCTAATCTGTAGCTCATCACCTGGGTGTATATAAGCTCCAATGGTTGCACTTGTCTCTTGCCAGATTGTTGCGCTTTGTGCCTTCCTTCCAGCTCTGTTCTTGTGGTTTTTCTCGTCCTGCCTCCCTCGTGTGTTTTTTTGATTACCTGTCTGTTTATCTGACCACGCTATTAGCCTGATGATTACTGTACTGTTGCTTCTTTTGGATTGCCTTCACGTGTACCGAGCCCAACTAAGACTTCCAGTAAAGCATTTTAAACTCCAGAGATGTTTGTCTGTGTCCTGACCACCGAAACTGATAGTTTAAAGAAATTATAGCTCCATGTTTCTAAAAGCAGTGGAAGAAAGTGAAATTTATGACGTTGTCAATAGCTTCAAGAACAAAACCAGTACAGACTGAGATGGTATTGACATGTTGACTGTGGAGAGTGTGATTGATGGTATATACAGTAGTAAAACCACTAATGCATGTCTTCAACTTGTCTTTTCAAAATGGGGTGTTTCCAGCCAGGATGAAAGTAGTTAAAGGTCCCATTTACAAATCAGGAGACAAGCACCATTACACTAATTACAGGCCCATTTCAGTACTTTCCCAGTTCTCTAAAATTGTGGAAAAACTTCATAAATCGATTTGACGATTTTATTGAGTAACATCAGTTGCTGACTGAAAGTCAGTATGAATTTAGAAGCAACTAATCGACATCCTTGGCGCTGATTTATCTGGTAGAAAAAAAATAACTGACAGTATTGATACAATAAATATGCACTCTGAAGAAAGCAATCATGATATGTTGATAAGAAAAATGGAAAATTATTGTCATGGGTTCAGTTCCCACCTGTGGCCTTTCTGTGTGGAGTTTGAGTTTTCTCCCCGTGTTTGCGTGGGTTCTGTTCGGGTGCTCCGGCTTCCTCCCGCACCCAAAAAGACACACAGGTTAGGTGGACTGGATACTTTAAATTGTCTGTAGGTGTGCGTGTGAATGTGTTTGTCTAGTTGTGACCCTCGACAGACTGGTGTCCTGTCCAGGGTGAACCCCACCTCACGCTCTGTGACTGCTGGGATAGGCTCCAGCACCCCGCGACCCTAAATTGGAGTAAGCGGTTGATGATGAATGAGTGAGTAAATAATCATGGTCCCTAATACCTCCATGAAGAGCAAAACATATCACTTTACTTTTTAACTTAAGCTGGTCCAACTAATGTGAACGCAAAATATCTGTGCAGCTTTTGGTCTTAAGGTTTTTAATTTTATCATATTTTTCCTTTTTAATAGTGCAAAACTGACTTTCAGATAAGTAATTCCCTGAGGTCTGCTGGTGCCGCCGTACCGGTGCAACAGTATATCTTCCCCCCTGGATATCTTCCCCCATGGGGAAGATAAACTGGCGCTTATCTTTAGATTCCGTAGGGTGAAGTGGATGAATCTACAACTCCCCCTGGATAGGGCGCACGTTAGGCTCCCAGCCGAGGCCGGGATCCATTTGTAGCTGAATGCAGTGGGACAATGCAGATTAAGTACTTGTCCAAGGACACAGACAAGTAGCACAAGTGGGATTCAAACCCAGGCCTACATATTGGCAGACCAGCTCCTTATCCACTCAGCTATCTGATCTACAACACATCTGGTCACGTTTCTGACTCATAACGAGAAGACAACATCAAAAATCAGTTAAATTGTTTCAGATAATCTGATAACCAACGAGTGAAAATACAAGAAAATCTAACAGTTTGACAAACATACAAGGAAAAACCTCCAAGATCACGGTACCAAGAAGGAGTAGCCTTTGGGGGATGGTTGGTGTCGAGTTTTTCAACCTGACCTGCATGTGTGAAAGGCCACGGGCCGTCTATGAAGACCACGTACGCTGTCAGCAGCACGATGGCAACGCCATGGGACAGCGTCACCAGCCGACAGTTCCACTCGGGCCCCCGCTGGGTGAAGGTCCAGCTGAAGAAGGCGTACAGACAGAACCAGCCAATCAGGCTGCAGATCACCTCCAACACAGGCATGGCTGTCTGCATGAGAAAATTTCACCATCATGAGTCAAAATTTCCATTTTTTACAACGAATATGTTTCCCTGCATCAGTGGTCAGAATTGTCATGAAAAAAGGTGTTTTACAGCAATGGTGTTTGCCACCTTTAAGGGGGCATCGTTGGTCACTATCCCCTCTGTGTGAAATAACACTTTGAATTACACGTGGATCTGGATGGAATTTCACTTTTTTTTGTGTGTGTCTCTTACAGATACAGTTTGATTGACAGGTTTCATTCACATCAGTGGATTTTTTTTCCTTTGGCGCCTTAGTCAGATAGTTTGAAAATAAACGCTTACAAATTCATAAAAATAAAACTTCTTCTTTTTGTTTATTGGCGGACCGCAAACCAGCAGTAGAGGTGCATGGAATCATAGTATTAAATACGGTGCATCCGGAAAGTATTCACAGCCTTCACATTTTGTTATGTTACAGCCTTATTGCAAAAATGGATGAAATCCATTGTTTCCCCTCAAAATGCACAACACCCCATAATGACAACATGAAAGTGTTTTTTTTTTTTATTTGGCACATTTAAAAATAAAAATAAAAAACTTAGAAATCACATGTATACTGTATGTATTCATACCCTTTGCTCAATACTTTGTTGATGCACCTTTGGCAGCAATTACAGCCTCAAGTCTTCTTGAATATGATGCCACAAGCTTGTTGCACCTATCTTTGGGCAGTTTGGTCCATTCCTCTTTGCAGCACCTCTCAAGCTCCATCAGGTTGGATGGGGAGCATCGGTGCACAGACATTTTCAGATCTCTCCAGAGATGTTCAATCAGATTCAGGTCTGGGCTCTGGGTGTGGCCACTCAAGGACATTCACAGAGTTGTCCTGAAGCCACTCTTTTGATATCTTGGCTGTGTGCTTAGGGTCATTGTCCTGCTGAAAGATGAACCATCACCCCAGTCTGAGGTCAAGATCGCTCTGGAGCAGGTTTTCATCCAGGATGTCTCTGTACATTGCCGCATTCATCTTTCCCTCAATCCTGACTAGTCTCCCAGTTCCTGCTGCTGAAAAACATCCCCACAGCATGATGCTGCCACCACCATGCTTCACTGTAGGGATGGTGCCTGGCTTCCTCCAAACATGACGCCTGACATTCAAACCAAAGAGTTCAATTTTTGTCTCATCAGACCAGAGAATTTTGTTTCTTATGGTCTGAGAGTCCTTCAGGTGCCTTTTGTCAAACTCCAGGCAGGCTGCCATGTGCCTTTTACAAAGGAGTGGCTTCTGTCTGGCCACTCTACCATACAGGCCTGACTGGTGGATTGCTGCAGAGATGGTTGTCCTTCTGGAAGGTTCTCCTCTCTCCACAGAGGAATGCTGGAGCTCTGACAGAGTGACCATCGGGTTCTTGGTCACCTCCCTGACTAAGGCCCTTCTCCCCCGATTGCTCAGTTTAGACGGGTGGCCAGCTCTAGGAAGAGTCCTGGTGGATCCAAACTTCTTCAATTTACAGATGACGGCAGCTGCTGTGCTCATTGGGACCTTCAAAGCAGCAGAAATGTTTCTGTAACCTTCCCCAGATTTGTGCCTCAAGACAATTCCTTTGACTTCATGCTTGGTTTGTGCTCTGACATGCACTGTCAACTGTCAGCTTTCCAAATCATGCCCAATCAACTGAATTTACTCCAAGTTGATTCCAGTTAAGCCATAGAAACATCTCAAGTATGATAAGTGGAAACAGAATGCACTTGAACTTAATTTTGAGCGTCAAGGCAAAGGCTGTGAATACTTATGTACACGTGCTTAACTTCTGTATTTTTTTTGTACTTGTTATATATATATATATACTTTTTCACATTATTATTATGGGGTATTGTGTGTAGAAGTTTTAGGGAAAGAATGAATTTTATTCATTTTGGAGTAAGGATGTAACATAACAAAATGTGGAAAAAGTGAAGTGCTGTAAATACTTTCCCTATCCATGGTATCCTAAGTCAATACAATACAGAACATGAAACAAAAAAGGGAAAATAAAGCAATCAAAATGTACAATAAATTTCTTAAAAGTATTAAGAAAAACCACAAGTTTGATAGTTTCTACACAATCATGCAGCATTTTTTAAGACTGAGTAAGACTGAGTCCAAAGCGTGTCTCTTACCGAATCAACATCAAGACAGGAAATGTCTCCAACCATCATCACGAGTCGCGGCCTCCATCCCGGCTTCTGCTCAGTACAGAGAAAGTCTACGCGACTCAGCACATTTGAAAGGGACACATGTTCCCGCTGCCCAAATAGCAGGAGCAGGCCACTACAGACAGACAGTGGATCCCGTGTCCCTTCCCCCTGGACTGGATCTCAGTCCTGATCCTCTTAAAGGATTACACTCCCTGCAGATACCTGCTTTGAAACAGAGCAGGCGACATAAAGTTGCAGCTGTGCAACACCAGAGACTAAATGAACTTCTGGTGATGCTCACAGGACTCCACAAAATACTGCAGTTTAATGGTGCACATCAATTTTTGCTGTGCACTATGTGACGACAGTCCAAATTCCAAATATATTCATGTTCGCTGGGAAAAATGCAGAGTTTCCGCCTCTGCTCCACACACCACTCACAGGTATGATGTGAAAGAGCAACAAGGAACCAGGATCATCATCCTGCACAAGGGGTTGGAACAGCTACAGTATCCACTCCTGTTTTGGGGCAAGATGGTTCCAATTTTGGGGCTCAGACAAGTAAATCCAACCACTCTGTAAGAATGTCAGAAATCTGTGATCTGCAAAGACTTTATGCCTTCCACTTCATGGTGAGAGATGGTTTCAACAACACGTCCTTCTCCTGTCAAGCTTCACCAGCAGGCAGCCCCGGGGTTACGGCAGAGTAGACCCAAGATGGATCCATTGGTCTATTCATAACCTTCACTTGGAATCCAACGCAGGAGGAGATAAATGTTGAGTTCTTCAACTGTCAAGATGCCAACATCAGTGATGACAGTGTTCCAGTCTTCCATGAAAAACAAATGAGACTGATGTTTTACTGACGTTTATCCCAACAATTCCACTCCCATCATCATCCACAACAGACTGATCATTCGTGTTTCAGCGCCTTCATTTCCCACTGGAACTAAGCTTTACCACGACTATCAACAAATCCCATGATCGATCACTTACTGTATAGCGGCTGAACCTAAACATGACCCAGTATGTAGCCACAGTCGGCTGGATGTTGGTTACCACACACAGATCCTACAGGTGGCTTTACCTCCTTCAGCCAAACAGACGCAGCAGAAACAGTCAGAGGGCGAGAAGCAGGGTCCACCCCGGACAGTGACACCAGTCTGGTGAAGTGTATCACTTTTTAAAACATTACATTTACATACATTTCATCATATTTGCAGTTTAACATGCTTTCCCGTGCATGTGTGGTTTCTTCCCATTGCTTGTTGTGGTGTTGTTTGTTTGTTTCTGGTTGTTGGATTTTTCTGTGGAAGCATCGTCTTCTGCAGAACGTTCAGACTCTCCTTAACTTTTGTATTCTGAATTGCTGCTCTGCTGTCTGCAGTTTTCTGTTTGTTTTTGGTCCAACCGGTCCCAATATTGAGCCAAAATGGTGATAATAAGAATTTAAAAATAAAGGCAGATTGCCAGATGAATCATTTAATTGGAATAAATTCACCAGACACAAGAAAAAAAAAAAAGGCTCTTATGGCAGATCTTTAAAATTAGGATTGGGGGGAAATATTATTTCAAGGATTAAAAAAAGAGGGGAAGCAATGGTTCACAAAGCGTCTGGAAAGAGCTTGTAGAAAGAAAAATAGGTTCCATAGAGACTTTATCAAGTGCTGAATTAAGGAAAAGGAGAAAATACAAAATGAGCAAAAACAGATTGGGGAAGGATCTGCTGACAGCTGAGAAAAATCTGCATCTGTGCAATATATCACGGCCCCCAGTGGTGGTGCTGACGTTTAATCTGCAATCTTGAATTATTATTATTATTATTGTTGTTTTTAAGTATATTAATAAGTTCTATTTAAATGAAACTAAAGCTAAATTTGTGGTGTTTGGTAGTAGCAGGGATAATTGTGAAATAAAACAGAACTTTAATGGGTACAATTTGAAAGCGTATAAAAAAGTTCTTGTGAGTGATTATGGATGCAAACGTTTTAATTTGCTTTACTGAGCGCACCACATGTTACATAATCTTTACCACTAGGTGGCGCCATAGCGTGAGAGAAGGTGATAAACCTCCATTCCATGAGGGGGCGCTGTGATTCCTGTCAAACAGGCGGAAACAGCAGGCAGCCTGTTTGTTGTTTTATTTCTGGGTTAGCTACAGGACTTGGAGGTAAATAAACACGTGATATTGTTATTGGTAAAGATTTTACATCTGTTGTTGTCCTGAATATGATTAAATTCTGCTTATGATGCTCTAATAGAGCAAACGCGAAAAGAGACGAAGCTAAACTCAGCCACTACAACATCCGGCGAGTTCCGTTTAATTATTGTTCATTTAATGTTCCAGCGGCATTTTATTAAATGTGTCGCTGCTTATTGCAACAAGTATTATTCACATAGACTTGATAAAAAATTGTTGTTAATTCGGCTTAGACCTCGTTTGACTTTTATTCGTTTTAAGATGTATTTCAATTTAAAAAATGTTTGAGTGACCTATGCAGACATCGAGATAACGTTAAAATGTATTATTTGTGTTACACATTTCCGTTGACGTAGTTTTAATAAACAGGAGAGTCAAATAGTTGAATTGATTTTTTTTTTTTTTACCCGATTACAGAACATGCCCTCAAAATTTGACCTAAAACTTTCTTTTAATCAGGACAGACATTATGTTCTACAGACACATAAGCTCATTTGTTGAGGTAAAACGACTGAATTTCAGTTCATTGATTTTTATCTAAACACGTTTTTTTCAGAGGCCCCAAAGTGACAGCTTTAACACTTTTAAAAGTGTTAAAGTTGTGAATCCCGAATCCCTCTGGGGTTTCGTTCTTGTGATCTTTGTGCAGGATGGCTTCGCTCTGTGTCCGACAGACGTCTCCACTCAGAGGTGCAGGACTTCATGCCTGCGGTTTTGCGACACTGAGACAGTCCAGACCGCAGGACAAGAACAGCGACGGACCCATTTTCCAGTATGTTGGCGAGCACCGAAAACCCAACCATAAAGTGTTTGTCTGGGGCTTCAGCTTCACCGGGGCTCTGGGTATTCCCAGCTTCGTGGTGCCAGACAGTGGCAGAAAGAGGCCGCGCAAATACCAGCTCGCACCTTACCGCCTGGACACCTCAGAGAAGGTAACACACAGGTTTCACTGCGGAGTTTGATCATGGCATGTGAACTGTTTTGGAAGTTCCAGCTGCTTGTCCTCTGTCACAGATCACGTCAGCTGCTTGTGGATACGGCTTCACGCTCATCGCCTCCTCTACGAAAGACGTGAACAAGGTGTGGGGCATGGGCCTCAACAAGGACTCGCAGCTGGGCTTCCAGCGCACGCAACACAGTCGCCGTAAGTCAGCTTCACTGTCTAACACAGCCTGACAGCGCCGTACTGGTGGACCCTAAATGTTTCTAACCAAGCGTGCTTTTCAAAGATGTTAGCTATGATTACGTGCTGGAGCCCTCGCCGGTGGCGCTGCCGCTGACTGAGCCTCTGCAGACCAGAGTGGTTCAGGTTTCGTGTGGCCGGGCTCACTCGCTGGTGCTCACGGACAAGGAGGGCGGTAAGGAACTCACACCACATCTGCAGCATCACGGCATCAAACCTGCAGGAAGAACACGCAACCTGCCTGCAGAGATCACCCGCGATAAATCTTTAACGCATTTTAGAATGTTTCTGTGTAGGCTCTCAGTTGTCCAGGTGGTTTCCATAGTAGAGAAGCTTGAATCTTCGACTGGATTGGGTTGCTTGATGCGAGGACGTTTCGCTTCAAATCGCAGAAGCTTCCTCAGCTAAAATTCTTGCTCTGGTGGTCTGACTTCTGTCTTGACTCTTGTCGAGAAGAATGTTCCGAAGTCACAAAAGCTGGAGTTTTAAACCTAACCAGACCCCTCCTACCGAGAGGCAGACTGTTAAGGCTAGTGACTAAACAATAGCTCTAATTAGAACCTATTGTGCTCTAGTTAGCACCCTCCTAATGACAGGGCAGCTGTGGCTCCCTTGACGACTCTGCTGATGACGTGAATGACTCATTACCATGAACAAAAAATGGTCAGGGAAGGTGATGGTCTAGTGGTTAGGTGTGTAGTGAGCACCTGACAATCGGGGTGAATGTGAGGCATAATGTGTATAATTGGCATAAGGCAAAAGGCATAATTGTAAAGTGCTTTGAGCATCTGATGCAGATGGAAAAGCGCTATATAAATGCAGTCCATTTACCATTTAACAAAAGACTGAAACTGCTTTGACCTGACTACCCCATTGTAAACAGGGGATAAAGCATGTCTCAGACCCCCTCCCCGGTTAAGGCTGGGTTTCAAACGTTTCACAAAGAATGCCTCCTTGACCCCTCTCTCAAACCATTTCTTCTCTCTGGCTAATATTTTAACTTCCTTGTCCTCAATCATGTGGTTAGTGTCTTTAAGGTGGAGATGAACTGCAGACTGAGGTCCACTGGCGCCCTCTGCGGTGCTGGTACAAGCCTTTGTGTAAAGTTGCTTCGTCTCACCTATGTAGTGTTCGTTACAGTTTTCCTGACATCTGATAGAATACACTACATTGCTCTGTTTGTAACTAGGGATCCTGTCCTTAGGGTGAACTAATTTCTGTCTCAAGGTGTTAACCGGTTTAAAGTAAACTGGGATTTTGTGCTGTCTGAAGATCCTCTGTAGTTTTTCCCCTACTCCTGCTAAATAAGGGAGAGACACTCCTCTTCTTCTTGTCTCTGTCTCCTGTCTTTCTGGTCTCTTTGTTCTCTGGGACTTCTGCACTTTGTCCAGGGACCATCGTGGGTACCCACATATTGTGAGGGCTTTCCGGACAAGTTGTTGTTCTTTAGCCCTTCCCTCTGCAGTTGTGGGCACCTGTAGGGCTCTGTGTTGAAGCGTCCTGATCACCCCGAGCTTGTGTTCAAGGGGGTGGTAATCGTCCTGATCACCCCGAGCTTGTGTTCAAGGTGGACGGTATCCCCCATTGTGGCCAATTTGTACATGGCGCGAGTGGAGAAGACAGCCTTGAAATCTTTCACGGGCATCTCTCCCAGTCACTGGTTCAGATATGTTGATGACACATGGGTTAAAATCAAGCAACAGGAGGTTGAGGACTTTACAGAGCACATCACTCGGTGGACTCCAATATCAAGTTCACACGTGAGGATGCCAGAAACAACCATTTAGCCTTCTTGGACTGTGATGTTACGATTGGAGAGAACAGGCAGCTCCAGACAGGGGTTTACAGAAAACCAACTTACACTGACCAATATCTGCTCTTTGGCTCAAACCGCCCCCTTGAACATAAGCTCGGGGTGATCAGGAAGCTTCAACACAGAGCCCTACAGGTGCCCACAACTGCAGAGGGAAGGGCTAAAGAACAACAACTTGTCCGGAAAGCCCTCACAGTATGTGGGTACCCACGATGGTCCCTGGACAAAGTGCAGAAATCCCAGAGAACAAAGAGACCAGATAGACAGGAGACGGAGACAAGAAGAAGAGGAGTGTCTCTCCCTTATTTAGCAAGAGTAGGGGAAAAACTACAGAGGATTTTCAGACAGCACAAAATCCCAGTTTACTTTAAATGGTTAACACCTTGAGACAGAAATTAGTTCACCCTAAGGACATGATCCCTAGTTACAAACAGAGCATGTAGTGTATTCTATCAGATGTCAGGAAAACTGTAACGAACACTACATAGGTGAGACGAAGCAAGCGTTACACAAAAGGCTATACCAGCACTGCAGAGAGGGCGCCAGTGGACCTCAGTCTGCAGTTCATCTCCACCTTAAAGACGCTAACCACACGTTTGAGGACAAGGAAGTTAAAATATTAGCCAGAGAGAAGAAATGGTTTGAGAGAGGGGTCAAGGAGGCATTCTTTGTGAAACGTTTGAAACCCAGCCTTAACCGGGGAGGGGGTCTGAGACACGCTTTATCCCTGTTTACAGTGGTGTACTCAGGTCAAGCAGTTTCAGTCTTTTGTTCATGGTAATGAGTCATTCATGTCATCAGCAGAGTCGTCAAGGGAGTCACAGCTGCCCTGGCATTAGGAGGGTGCTAACTAGAGCACATAGGTGCTAATTAGAGCTATTGTTTAGTCACTAGCCTTAGCAGTCTGCCTCTCAGTAGGAGGGGTCTGGTTAGATTTAAACTCCAGCTTTTGTGACTTCGGATCATTCTTCTCAACAAGAGTCAAGACAGAAGTCAGACAACCAGAGCAAGAATTTTAGCTGAGGAAGCTTCTGCGATTTGAAGCGAAAAGTCCTCACGTCAAGCAACCCAGTCCAGTCGAAGATTCAAGCTTCTCTACTATGCATTTTAGAATTTTAATTTGAGTGTTGTTGATTCTATTTTATGGTGATGAAACTTCCACAACCTGGCGTCATCACGCTGTCATTTCCTGTCTCAGTTTTTAGTTTGGGCAACAACGCGTACGGCCAGTGTGGAAGGCGGATCGTGGACAATGAAGTCTACAGGTTTGTCCCGCTGCATATTCCACAACTACACCCACGTTTCAGAGATAATTATTGTAAGGTTCAGCTCATTTGTACGAAGTTAAATCGCATAGTAATCGTACAAGCAAGGTTTAACCCTTATCCAGCCCATGAGCAAGCACATTGTCAGCACTGACAGAGGAAAACTCATCCAGATTTTTTTTTTTTTTTAATTAGGACGAAACCTCAAGCAGACCAGACTCAGTGGGGGGACCATCTGCTTTGATCATACTGACAAGTACAACAAAAGCCTGACACACAACTATCAGAACATCCTGCGACAGAAATACTGCCACTAATCAGCCACATATTGTATTTTCTGTAGTCTAAGTTGCATTTGGGAGGTCCTGTGATCACGCATTCATAACTAATAAAAATAACAATACCAACTGTTCGTACCAGAAATAAAAGCCCGCCATCAATAAAATAATAAATGGCAATAATAAAAAAAACACAACAATGCACAAAAATGCCAAATTCAAGAGCTGATAATACAGAAAAAATGGGCGAATTAACTCTGGAAAAAACTGTCATAGTGTTCTGTATGACAGGCAGTTGAAAGACATCCAGGACGTGATAATTAGTCCCACCTAAACAGACCGCACCAATAAATCAGTGATTTCATCGACCACAGATCGGTCCCTGAGTTAGGACACGTCCCTGGTTCTCACCCAAACCCCCAAGTCCACAGGGATGAGGTTCATGAACTTCCGAGTGGACTGAGCCACTCCAGTGATTTTGTACCACTGCAGTTCATATATGGTGCTCGAGATATGTGGTGATGGTCCTTGAGTTGTGGAAGATCTGGTAAAGCTTTGTTGGAGATCTGAATCGTCCTCGGTTTTTCTCACATGGTCCTTTTTAATTTGCTGTTTTTGGCCTTTGCACCACATCAAATCTGTGAAAGGAGTTTGAAAACGTTTGAAAACTGTGACTCACTTACAGTGGGGGAAAAAAAAACAAGGGGAGGAGTTGAAATATCTCAAGCTTGTTTACGCGTGAGGGTAAGTTGTAGTGTAAGATTGAAAAACGGATTGGTGCTGTGTCTGAGGTCCTGTGGACGCTCTGTCAGATCATTATAATGAAGAAAGAGCTGAACCAGAAGCTGAAGTTCTCAAAATACCAGTTGATTTCCACTCCTGTCTTCACCTGTGGTCAGGAACTTTGGGTAATGACCAAAAGAACAATTTCACAGCTATGAGTGATGGGAATAAGATTCCTCTCTCGAGTATCTGGGATTGGACAGAGTGAGAAGCTCGAATATCTGGGAGGGACTCTGAGTAGAGCCGCTGCTTCTTCTCATTGAAAGGTGGTTTGGGCATCTGGTGAGGATACCCCCGGTTATCTCCTTAGTGAGGTCTTCCAGGCTGGTCCAGGGGAAGACCCAGGACACGTTGGAGTGATTGTATCGCCAAGCTTGCTTGGGAATGCGTCGGGATCCTCCAGGAAGGACTTGGCCAAGTATAGGGAATAAAAATCTTTGTTGCTGGAAAGCTTCTTTTGTAGTTTGAGTTGGAGTCTCTTGTGTTTGTGTGTTGTGATGCTGCAGGTGCGTCGTGGCGTCTGTCACTGACGATTATTTCTGTCTGTTCTCACAGCGGCAGTCACGTTATTCATAAGATAAAAGGCTTCAGCGGCAGAGTCGCTCAGGTGAGTCCCCATCACTTGGTTTGCTATAGTGCATGTTGTCGGGCACGTGCACTCTGCTCACATACAGGTCTTGTGTTTAGACAGAATCCTGCTTTCTGAAAAAGTTACTTCTGTTTTTCTGAACGCTCCGTTACGTTTCACTGAAGCTGCCAATAATCAGTTTGCCAGTTTATTATTTTTGAAATGAATCAGTTCTTCATGTCGTCTCGTAAAACACATCGTCAAACCACCAATCGAAAAAAATGAATGAACTGATAAAGACAAAAAAACGAGAAAAGCAGCAAATCATTCGCTGTTTCACAGTAGTGAATCTCACTCCATCTTGCGGTCCGTGACTCACACGAGAGGTCAGTTTCATCAGAGTTCCGGTGTCAGGAGCTCAGCTCTCACATCTCCTGAAGTTTGGACAATAAGACAACATCGGGGCACAGCAGAAGTCCATCACAGGTGCGACACCTCCTCTAGATAACCCTCTCAACTTGCGAGAACGTGTCATCATAATCGCCCATGAACTCGTTAAATCAACGGCATCCACATCCTCGTTTTGCCATTGTTTACATGCACTGTGAGACGCCGGAACTCTGCTGGCGCCGCAGTGCATTCTGGGAAGTGCAGTCTGTTAATGATACTTTTTAAGAAAAGACTTTTGGGTGATATTTGGATTTAAAATGTTTTCATGTTTGTTGGTTTGACTGTCAGTTGTTGTGTCCTCTAGGTGGCGTGTGGTCAGGACCATAGTCTGTTTCTCACCCACACGGGGAAGGTCTACGCGTGTGGATGGGGCGCTGATGGACAGACGGGTCAGTACCTCAGTGTCAGACTTTCTCACCTCAACTACCACCACTAAAAGAACAACAACAAAAACAAACAAAAAAAAGGATCTGTTTGTTTTCTGCACCGGTTCTTCTCTTAAAGAAGAATCATCTCCGGCTGGAGCAGCACTTGGACTGTTCAGCAACATGACCTCCAGTTTCTGTTAAAGACACAAATTGGCAAACTTTCTGAGCCGCTGTTTTCTCAAAGTTACAACTGGAACAGAGATTTTTAAAAATGTCCAGGGTTTTGGTGAGCATTCGGCTAAAATCGACCCAAAATGCATTGCGACATCAGCATCCAGATTTTTTTTCAGTCAGCTGAACTTCTAGTTTCTTTCATGCATGGATGTTTTTAATCCCCCCGGTATGAAATACAGGGGGTATCAGCATGTCTGTCCGTCCATTTTCGCTTATCATTGTGATATCTCAAGAGCTAGTTGGCCAGTTTCATTCATATTTAGCGAATATTTACAGATTTTTGGGGATCGGGGGGAGACGTCATGTCCTGATGACTCTACGTTTATCTGATTTTTGTTGACTGATCGTGATGGCTCAGAGATGATGCGGTGGCGGGTGAAGATAGCAGACCGTTCTGTTCGTGATCTCTACGGGAAATCTGGTCTGGACACGGGACTATGAGGTGCCACCGCTTCATGCTCACGACATCTCTGCTTACTGGCTTATTGAGTGTAGTTGGACAAATCAAAGAATGAAGAAACACAAAAGTGACGATGGATGCATGGAAGCCGCACGAAGGCTGAGTGGCGCCAGATAGCTGCACAATATTCTGCGCAGTTCCTGTGCACCACTTCAGGAGCAATAAAGTCAGCAGGATGTGGTTCAGGGTATAGATTTCATACTTGATTCTTCTAATCTGGATACACTTATTTGATGTATTTTTAACGCTCACTTTATGAACACTACGTGGGTTACGTGACTGGATGGAGCTACGCCTGACTGCAAATCTCAGCAACATAAGGCAATAATAATAATAGTGCGCCCCCTACGGTGGCTTGTTGGTGACTACATGTGATAAAACAACTTCCCTCTCAGACTTAATTTTTGAAGTGACAGTCACGTAACCTCCGCCCTCCTTTGGTTAGCAGAGATCATTTTAGCCTGTGCGAGATTTCTGACTCAGCCAGCAGGAGGTGCTATACTTAAAAAAAACAAAAACATACACTTTTTCTTTTAGAAGTAATAAAGTTAGACTGGTGACGTGCAACACCAGAAGCTGATAAAAATAATGATGATCATGATGCAAGTTTGATTTTTAAAGTCGAGCAGCGTTTTAGGGTTCAGTGTTGTGTTCAAAGACGCGTGACCACAGGCAAGGATCTGACGCAGTAGCCATTTGGTGAGGGTAAATTGTGCTCTGCTACCATGGCTAACTAACAAAATGACTGTCACTTGTTTTAAAGCCACCTCCTCATCTTCCAGGTTTGGGTCACTATAACGTCAGCTGTCATCCAGTGGAATTGGGTGGTGACCTGGCAGGCGTGGAGGTGCAGCAGATCAGCACTTACGGCGACTGCAGCCTGGCTGTGGGTCGTGACGGACAGCTGTATGGGTGGGGCAACTCAGAATATCATCAACTGGCTTCAGTCACCGACACCATGCAGGTGAGAGGGCCAACGATTGGTTGGTGGCCATAAGAGGAACACAGCAGTGACATCACTGCCCTTTGTTTCTTCACTTGGTTGACGTATTTGTTATATTTCACATGTATTTATAATTTTCTGTCAGTGAGCCATTTATTTTAATTTTTTTGAAGGTGAACTCTCCACGACATCTTCCCCTCAAAGGTTGTGGGAAGATAGTCAAGGCTGCATGTGGAGGGACTCAAGTGGCCGTTCTCAATGGTCAGTTTAACCAAATACACACAATATTCATTATTCTCAAATGGAGTTCAGTGTTTGAAATTGGATTCCAGTTTATTGTTGGCAAGGTGAATCCACATGTGGCCTCTTGGGGGCAACATTAATAACAGTTTTCATGTCTTGGTGGCTTCCCTCACTCATCATGACTGTGCTGTGACAGTTGAAATGAAATCATGTTGTTCAAACTAAACATTGGGTGTAAACGTCTGGTTCACTGAATGCTTCCAGAAAACGGAGAAGTGTTCGTGTGGGGCTACGGCATTCTGGGAAAAGGCCCAAAGCTCTCTGAGTCAGCGACCCCGGAGATGATCCCTCCAACCCTTTTGGGCCGCTCAGATTTCAGCCCTAAGGTGCATGTGGCCAAGCTCAGCTGTGGACTCGACAATTTTGCTGCAGTGACGAGTAAGAAACGTTCTGATAGCGTTTACACTGTGGCCTGTTACGGCACCGTATCCAGACGTTTGGTCGGCACACTTACAGAGTTTGATGTTTGCTGCAGATCAAGGAGAACTCTTTGTTTGGGGGAAGAATGTCAGAGGCTGTTTGGGCATTGGCAAGAAGAAGGACCAGTTCTTCCCATGGCGGGTAAAAGACCACAATCAGCAATATTATACAAACAGCTAGCGTGTTGTTCGTGGGGATCCATGGGCTGCAGATTGGGTAGTGTTTATAAAGTAGGTAGCTGACATTTTTCAAGGGCGGTAATAAATGATTCTATAATGAGATGGAATGTGAGCGTGAGTCCAGAATGTTTTTTAGAACCTTAGACCTCAACAGTTTTTATTTCCTGTTAATTATGTAATTCTTTTAATGTGAATTTACTGTCTTAATGTATTTATAAATTGTTTAGATTCTTGTTATCATATGCACACTATTATTATTATTATTACTTCTGTTTTGGCATTTGATTTTAAATGGACCACAATGGAAATAAGTGTTTTCACTTTCTTGTGTCATCCATGTATTTTAACGTATTTACAATTATATTATGTACTCGTACTTAAAAAATAAAATCACACATGCATGCACTTACACTTTTAATATAAAGATGATTAACTGGAATGGCGTGTTAGTCCAGAATGTAATTAGCAATATTAGCTAATATCTGTAGTTTCTCCAAAAATATTAGTCCTATCAATGTTCCGTTTTGACGCCGTTCATCCTTGACCAAAAATACATAAGCATACCAAATGGCAAATGGCAGTTGTCCCCAGTCACACGCACACATGGCTTTTTGTTTTTTCTATGTTCTGCTGAAAGCAGGTGCTTTTAGTTTTTACACATGCACAAACCAAGACAGTAGCGAAAGACATCAAAAGCTATACTCTTTTCACTCAAGGTAACAACAACATGACACTTAACTGACTAAATCAATTGAACTCCAAAAGCAAAATAAATCAATAACACGAACAACACTGTTAAACTAACATGAATCACAATAACATTTAAAACCCCAACCTCCCATGGTGCATTGCAGCACAGCATCCATTGTTTATTGGTTAGCTAAAATAGCTAATTTCTCCAAAAATATTAGTCCTATCAACATTCCATTTTTGCAGCGTTCATCCTTGACCGGAAATACTTAAGCATATCAAATGGCAAATGTCAGCTCTCCAGTTTCTGCATGGTCAAAGCCATAGACACGCACACAGATGCCATTTGGCTGTTATTAATACAGATACATTTCTTTTGTTTACGTAAATGTAGTTCAGATTTGTGCGTAGATATAGGCAGTGTTTTTCAACTTTGTAATCTTGCTTCACTTTCCAGGTTTGCGTACCAGGGCAGGTGGTGGATGTAGCATGTGGTGTCGACCACATGGTGGCGCTAGTGAAGTCGCTCCTGTGAGCTGTGGTGCATGTCAGTGTGGATGTTTGGCTCAACGATGCTCCCTGGCGTGCCTCAGGGAGCTGATCCAGGTCACTCTGCGTTCACCCACTCTGCGGGTGACTGAGTCTAGGCAGCGACGTTGGTTGACCCAGAAACAGATGGATGGAGACGCAAAGAGTTGGTAACGTGGAATCTCTAGGAGCTGACACCGATGTCAGTCTGAACTGCGAAATACTGCACAGAGTCCTTGTGTTAAACAGATTGTTTTTATATAAGAATTTAAACATGTCAGTGTTATTTAAAATGAAATAAATACAAAATAATGTTTAAGTGCTTTCAGTTTATTCAGCTTCTTCCTTTTTCACTGGGGGTCACCACATCAGATATGGATCTGGATACATTTTAATCCCCTGGTATGAAAAGCGACAGGATACAGGCATCAGCATGTCCATCCGTTAGTACGTTTTTGATTGTTAGCGTGATATCTCAAGAACCACTTCAGTGATCTCCTGACATGAGTTGATTATGGTGGCCTTGGTGTCAATTTCAAGGTCAGAGCAAGATAAGAGTACATCTGGAAAGTGTTCATAGTGCTTCACTTTTTCCACATTTTGTTATATTACAGCCGTATTCCAAAATGGAGTGAATTCTTTTTTCCCTCAAAAATCTACTCACAACACCCCATAATGACATGAAAAATGGACTGCATTTATATAGCGCTTTTCCATCTGCAACAGATGCTCAAAGCACTTTACAATTATGCCTCACATTCACCCCGATGTCAGGGTGCTGCCATACAGCGCTCACTACACACCGGGAGCAATAGGGGATTAAAGGCCTTGCCCAAGGGCCCTTCATGATTTTCCAGTCAGGCGGGGATTTGAACCCATGATCTTTTGGACTCAAGCCCAACACCTTTTTTTTTTTTTGGTGCAAATTTATTAAAAATTAAAAAAGTAAGAAATCACATGTACAGAGTGACCATCAGGTTCTTTGTCACCTCCCTGACTAAGGCCCTTCTCCCCTGATTGTTCAGTTTAGTCAGCAGCCAGCTGTAGGAAGAGTCCTGGTGGATCTGAACTTCTTCCATTTACAGATGATGGAGGCTACTGTCCACCAATAACCAGGTTTTATTTGTTACAATAAATATTTGGAAAATTTGTCTGGAGCCCTCAACCATACCATACCCCCCCCCCTTTTATTCACCATTTTAGGTTATTGTAATAAAAAGTACGTCCCGCTGCGTCCTGCTCCCTTGTGTTGCACTTGGGTTCTCCACAGCAATTCCGAGGTGGATGGATGCCTTTCCTAACACAACTCCACATTACATGCAGAATTGTGGCTGGGGTGGAATTTGAACCGAGAACTTTCTGCCTCAAAACCAAGCGCACTAGCCACTTGGGCACAACCCCTATTTTTGGTTATTGTAATGTTGGTCTTAAATGTAATTCTGATTGGCATTTTAAAAAGTTTTAAAGTTGTCTTTTCTTCAGGTGTAAGAACCATGTCATTATCCAGGGCTCCTTTTGTGCGGCCATCTTGGCTAGCTCCTTAGGTGCTAGCTAATTGTTAGTTGTCTTAATAGCTAGTTAAGTTGTGATCATGGGACAATGCCATTTATCAATCTAATGCTCATTATCGTCCAGATTTACGATGATAAACTTGACTTAATTGGAGGAATATGGCTATCTACACATCTGTAAATTTTGGTTGTTCCCACTTTGGCAGCCTTTGTGGGGTTCTAACAAGAGCGTGACAGTGGCGTCACGATGCCATAACAAGATTACAATTAACTTAGACTGCACGCCAGGGCCAGATACAACCTGAAACTTGATATTTGTAACCTAGGCAAGTGTACCAACCTTCAGCCTCCACCGTCATCTGGGCGTTATTCCGATTATATGTCCGTTGATCCACCTCAGCCACTCTGTGCACTGCTGTCAATCAGTCTCTCCAGAAATTTGCAATGCCAGGATTTCGACAACTAATTCCACCAATATATCTATATGTCTGTGAAATAAAATGATTGAAATCCTGGTATCACAATTAAGACTCTGGTTAAACTTCAAAATGGCGAATGCTCTGCATTAACGCCCAACAGTGTATAGTTAACGCCAAAGATTACTGCACAGGGAACATCATCAGTGGTATCGGACAGCTTGATGATGTTCTGTGACCTCACTGGTCATCACGCTTCCAAATATCAATTATCTGGAACGTTTATACTTTCACCAAGACGAATGCTTTCAAAGTGATGAAGCATTTTTCAGATGATCTTTTCTGATGCTGCATTGATGGTTTGCTGCAGCAGCTGTTTACTTTAAAATGTTGCATCTACAGGATTCTTGCATCCTTTGATCTGCAGGGATGGAGCCCAGTTGCATTAAGTTAGCAAACTTGTGTCCTTGATTTTAAGTAATTCACAAGCAGAACACAGTTCACATCTTTTCAGTTCCAGTTTGCCTTCTTACTGCTCACTAGTGAGGGTACACACACATATTTGCTTCATCTGATTGATTTGAATATTCATAAATTGTAGTTGTGGACCATTTTCACGTTTTGTTGATCAAAGTTTGTAATTTGTAGTTGTCCTGGATCAAGACCAAAATCTGGACTTTTATTGAGGAAAAAGATGCTTGGGAAGAGTTTGATGTCACAAAGGTATTTCATTTCTTAGTGTCTAGAGGATCCTTGACATGAAGCAGCACCACCTGTCCACAGAGTTGCAGAACAGCACCCAGTAGTGGTTAAGCGTTGGGCTTGAGACCAAAGGATGCTTGGTTCAAAGCCAAACCTGACTGGAAAATCACTAAGGGCCCTTGGGCAAGGTCCTTAACCCCCAAATTGCTCCCAGTGTGTAGTGAGCACCTTGCATGACAGCACTCTGACACCAGTGTGTGTGTGTGTGTGTGTCTGTATTAGCGGGTGAATGTGTAGTTGTAAAGCGCTTTGAGCGTCAGATGCAGATGGAAAAGCAGTATATAAACGCAGTCCATTTACAAAGAATCCTCCGAACAGATTGAGTACCAAACACATCCAGTCATCAGGTCAATGGAGCGTTAATCATAGATTTGTGTTTGGAATATTTCAAACTACCTGGACAGAAATCTAATTTTCCCTAATGAATATGTGATCTGATCGCAAACAAACAGGCTAGCTTTTGACCCAGCTACATTTCACTGCCCAAGTTACCATGGAGAGCTTTTGTAGCTATTTGATTAACTTGGCTAGCTAATTAAAGGGTTACAGTACATACAATATTAGTTAGCACCAACTGGCTGCAAACTACGATATATTTTTGGAACATTTTGTTCTTGATCATGCAAAATTTGGCAACAGTGGTGTATACAGCATAGTTAGAGCTAAGACAGAAGCTGCTGTCATGCCATTATATTTGCCAAAGAGTCCGATCTTGTTCTTGATCACTGTTGCCCAATGTTCAATGGCTGGAATGTAAATCGAGTTGGCAACCCTTTCATCACACCATTCTGAAGCCCAATCTGCCTCAAGATTCTCCACTTTTGGCATGAAGCCACTTCCAAACATGGAAGAATGACAGTTTTCCCATCAGGACTTCAGGTTTGGAGGCACTGATCTTCATCTAAGCAAGTACAGAACTTTACACTTCACAGGAAGTCACCTTCAGAAGGAATAATCAATTATTGTCATCCACAAAAAGTAACCAAAGCCATCCCGAGGTCAATGAAAATGGCAACGAGCTCAGTGAAAAAGATTAAACGTCTTAAAAATTTTGGAACTTGTGCGCGCCAAGTCACCAAATCGTGCCAAACGTACATCTCTTCTTGTATGTATGTACCGTATTTTCTACTCCAATTAAGGGTCATGGGGCGCTGGGGCCTATCCCAGCAGTCCTAGTGTGTGGTAGGGGGTTCACGCTGGACAGGACGCCAGTCTGTCACAGACCAGAGTACAAAAAAAAAAAACAATCTGCCAAAATGAACAAAAGTCACTCAAAAAGCTTACTTGTTTTCTTGTTTATTTTTTTTCCACACAAGAAGCTAAAAAAAAAGTTGTAATGTAATCAGAAGAAATGCCACTTTTCTTACATTAACACTGATAAATGCAGAAATGTTTCCAATAACATCTAATCAGAAGAAGGTTTATTTATTTTTTTTGGTGGGGGTGGGGCCAACAGAATCCTTCAGAGTAAAAGTCTCCCTGTTTTCACATCAGTACAGCAGGTCTGTGGGGGCGGACCTGCATTAAAGTGCAGACTGGAGTAGGCGGAGCTTAAACACCTAAATGCAAACAGGATTTGAAGCAAAAATGTATTGGATTAGGTTAGTGTCAATATTAGACGGAATTGCTTAGGCATCGATGGTAGTTATTAACATAAAACCGTTTACTGCCCAACACATACCACAAAGAGAATCACTGATGATCACTTGATTGTAAAAACTGATTAACAAGAAAATTAGGCTATATTTAATTAGAAATCTCTTTACAATTTGAGACTGGACATTTTACTTAAGTAATTTTCAAAAGAATTAGCGCAGTAACTGTGGCCTGGAATAAACATCAATGAGTTGGCCAATGAAAAGTTAATGGTAAAAATCCACTGACTTGCAAACCAATATTTTGTGTAAATGCCAATTTTTCGCGAAGGGGTAGAGGGGAAAACATAAGAGTCAGTAACACAATGTCAAGTAAAACATGTAACTGCATGTTGAGGGATTTTTTTTTTTTGGGGGGGGGGGGAGCATTCATTCCTGATTTGTTTTGAAATTTCAATACATTTGACTGTCCCACAAAATGTACTTTCCCTGCGTGTACATTAGCTTATGAATAGCACATGATTATTGTACTACATTGTCAAAGTGGCTCAGTAATCTTTATGCAAACATTTGTAACAATATTCTACTGCAGAGTGACACTGTGAGCAACATGATCGACCAGAAGTCACCAGCAGAGCAGCATTAAGACCGCCAGCGGGGCCGCGGGCTTCAGTCCCCCCAGTCACACCAATATCCATAACCACAAAGTATCAAATGTACCTTCAGTATGAAAAAAAAAAAATACAGAATGTCTTGGAGTGCAGTTAAATGGAAATATAGCTTGATATCAAGTCATACTTATTAGCCAGATTTAAGCACCTCACACGAAAACTGTAGCGCCAAAGCATATTCAATGCAAGCTTGTAAATATGCCAAAAAGGGTAAAATGCCAACATGTTAGTGCTAATACTAAAATTATTGCAGTTTCAGTAGTCTTACAGTCATAATGCTGACCAGTATTGCATTGCAGAAGTAGTCGAAAACCAACTTTAACCCGCTCCCCAAAAACACAAACATCAGAATTTCACCAGTCATCTGTCATTAAAAATGCTAATGTGTTAATAGATTAGATAGAACATACTAATGTCCGCATAGAAAGCAGAATATGCCAACATTAACACAATAACGCCATTGGAAATTAACTAGTACTGAATGCTTAAGCAGTTGCTAGAAGGGGGTTAGCCACTTGTGCCCCAATCTTCTTGTACATCTGGAATTGTGTTATAAAGAACATCTTGTGTAAAATTTGTGCCAAAACAACATGTGGATCCACACCAGATCTGCTATGATGACCCTGAGCAAAAACGGAAAAGACAGAACAAAATATATTTCAGTTGCTAGCCAAGATGCTAACATCACAGTGTTAGCAAACATTAACACCAGCATATTTGTTGCAAGCCAGCATTCATTCATTAATTTTCCTGCTGCTTATCCAGCAAGCAAGCATGTTTATAAGCAGTTCAGAATTAGCATGTTAACATCTACTTACTACATGTAAGTTGCACACGTACAGTTAGCATGTTGACAACAGTAATGTTTGATACTTTTTTTTTTCATTAATGTCACACCAGCACCCCATTCCCCTTTTGCTAAAAATGTAAAGGACAGGCTGGTGAATGTTCTGTGACTTCTTTAGTTTCTATGTAAGAAAAACACTTTGGGAGTCACTGAAAATGAAATCAGTGTCAACACGTTACCATGGCAACCCAGCAATCAGTTTGCTCACAGTGTGAAAGCAAAAAAAAAAAAAAAAAAAAAAAAAAAAAGCATTAAAATGGGAAGGTTAGATTCATCATCCTTCAAACCAACTGAGTTTAAGTCTACATCTGAGGTTGAGCTATTGAGGGGGGAAAAAGAGGCGGTCTGTGGCTGCTAAAAACTTGAATCTCGTTGAATTGCACGTGTAACTTTGACAAAGGCGGCGAATCAAAAAAACATCTTGGCACAGAGAAAAGACTTCCATAAAAACAAAAAAAAAAAACAAAAAAAACTTGATACATAAACACGGTTGATTTTTTTGAGAGTACATTCATCATCCTTCCATGAGAGGAGTTAGGTTACTAATACAGTCACTTACGAGGCATTAGCGGGAAGAAGCAGCTGAAAAATACGGGGGAGGGGGAAAAAACAAAACATTCAGTCTGGTATGCTAATGCTACATCCACATTGTAACCTGCCAAATCCAAACCGTATCTATCTATATATATATACACACATATATATATATACACACATATATACAAACATACATATATACACATATATACACACACATATATATATATACACACATATATATATATACACACATATATATATATACACATATATATATATAAAGTTCCCAGGTTTGTGAAACTCAAACAACCAAAACCAAACATTCCAGCAAAGCTTAAAAATAACTGTTTCCATGAACTGAGGTTTGTTTTCCTTGCTTTCACATGCTACTTCTTTATTTTTACAATGTAATTTTTGTTCATCTCTTCAACCTGCGTAGCTATTAAAACATTTAAGAATGATAAACAACTGCTGTGGTGACGGCATTCTAGGTTAGCTATTGTTGGGTGACAACATTCAAGTTTGTGCTCATTTCTAAACACCCTTGAGGTCTTGTCAGGTCATGTTTGTTTTTTTTGTTTTGTTTTGTTTTTTTTACAAACTGCAAATAGAACAAAATTTAAAAATACCAATCTGTTGACAACATGAATGTCAACTCCCACAAACAACGCTAAAGTTGCTCAATCAGAATTCCAAATTAAGGACATGTTTTCTTTGAGTTTGGGGACGGGTTGGCTTAAAGAGTTGGAAACGGTTTCATGTCGCTGACCAGAAAGGAAAATCACAGAGTTGCCCTTGAGCAAGTTGTTCCCAGTGTGCAGTTCAGAGCCTTACATGATATCAGTGCAAACACGGCAAGTTATACAGATTGCCGATAGGTTATACAGATTTCCTTCCATTTCCACAGCAGACAGACTGTGTGTGATTTGCTAACAAAGGGCCTCATTTTCTAGCCAGTTACATCCTAGCTAGCTTCGCTACGTAGACTAGCAAAGCATTGTAGCTAATGAGCTAGCTAGCCAGGCTGCAAGCCAAAACTGATCAATTTAAAGAAATTTATTTGTTCCATCAAGTCTTGCAACTGACTGCACTCTATTAAACTATGTTTGAAATGGGATCTCAAAGGACTTTGCAGGCACTGACGTGAAAATCCTAACCCCTTACACCCCTCGTCGTAACAGTGACCCTAACCTCTGCAAGTAAGAAATTCCGAAAATTAGGCAATGTCAAATAGCTAGCTGGTATAAATTCCATTTTGGATGATTCCACTGTTTCTTCTGGGGACTCGACGGTTAACAGTATCAAGACTGCCTCTGATTGGTTGCCGGCACCAAATTTTGAGCTGAAGTTCCCAAAATTTGAGCCGAATGTGAAACATCTTAACACATTACTAATGTAAATACTTTAGCTCTGCCGAACTATGAGTGCTACTGTCCCCCAATGCAAGTGAAAAAAAAAAAAAAACCCTGTGCTTTTAGTCTTTTGTTTGATTTGCTGGATTTGTCTGTATTTGGGTTTAGACCGGTTTAATGTGCACGTACCCAAAAGCAACAGCAACCAGAGCAGGCAGCAGGAGTCTTGAATTCCGAGGAAGGAAGTCAAGCGTAAAGTAAAAGAAGTAGTAATAAAGGCATCCTAACACGCATCCCGTCCTCTCACTGTCATCCCATAAGAAGCTCTTGGCACTTTTCGGACATGAATAAAAGTTTGAACGAAATGACTTTGAAAGCAGCCTTTCCATAGGTTCCTGTGGCTCCCCTCATGGTGCCGCGCTCTTGGTCCTTAGCGCTCTGATCACACTTTGTATGTTTTCCTCAGGAACCTGTAGACGGAGAGAAGAAAACAACCCAGGACTGAGAGCAGCTCATGGATTTTACCACAGACATCAAAAGTGAGCAGATGTCTTCTCACCAGTGCGTGGTCAAACTTGAAGGTACTAATGTAGTAAGCTGGAATGTCAGCAGTCGCCAGAGGTTCTGAAATCTGAGCCACGATGCCACATTCATCTAGAGACAAAGCCAACATCCACATATATTATACACTGATACATTTGTTTCTTTATTTGTTCCAGGCCCTGTTTACCCACAATATATTCCTTCTCTGGAATTTGACAAACAACAATTTAAAAAAACGGGTATTAGAAGAACAAACTTCTCAGCCAGTATCCTCCGACGGAAGGTCATATGTGAACCAATAACGGGGCAGCACGGTGACACAGTGGCAGCACTCCTGCTGCACAGCAACAACATCCAGAGGTCAAAACCCAACCATCCCCCAGGACATCTGGTGTTGTGACAGGAAGGATATCCGGTGCAAAACTGTGCCAAATGAACCAAGCAAAAAAGCAGAAGCCATCCAAAAGAATCACAGCAAACAAATAACAAGGTTCATGTTGACATATTCCTTAACTTCTTTACAGAACAGAAATAATAATTAAACTAATATTTTGAAGCTCTTTCCCCATCAACTTTGACATTCACTGTGCTTGTTTTTTTTCCTCATTCCAGATCTGCTGCAGTGTCACTATGCTGCCCCGTCAGACATAGTGACACCATCAGACTGGTGCTTACTACTGGTTACCAATGTGACACCTGGATAAGAGTCGGCGACACCCCCTGGAACTGACGGGATGCCAGTCCATTACAAGTTACGCTTATCAAACGCCCGGAGGGCGTTGGCAAGCTGCTCAACATCAACTCTGACAGTCAAAATACCCGAAAACAATTCTTTAGACATGGCACGACTGACAGCACAGCGCCCCCTAGCTACACTAAAACTGTATTTATATGCTTTTGTCATGAGTATCAGTGACAATATTGATGCTATGCGGTCGTACAGGAGATTTGTGTGTTTATGCAGGGCATCGTTAAGTACATTAGAGTAAACTTGTGGAACAGAGTTTTTTTCTGTTTTATTTCTTTTTGTGGTTAGCATCTGATGTTTTAATTGATGGAAAACAATAAAACAACATCATGTACATGTAAACGCTGCAGAAAATGACATGATGATTTCACTCCGCTGTATAAAGTTCACCCATGTTTAAATAAATTTGTTAACTATGACGATCTATCTATCTAACTATGACGATCTATCTATCTATCAATCTATCTTTATTAGTTGGCTATGTACCACAGGCTTTTAAGGTGGCAGTAATTAAACCATTACTTAAAAAGCCATCACTTGACCCAGCTATTTTAGCTAATTATAGGCCAATCTCCAAACTTCCTTTTCTCTCAAAAATTCTTGAAAGGGTAGTTGTAAAACAGCTAACTGATCATCTGCAGAGGAGTGGTCTATTTGAAGAGTTTCAGTCAGGGTTTAGAATTCATCATAGTACAGAAACAGCATTAGTGAAGGTTACAAATGATCTTCTTATGGCCTCAGACAGTAGACTCATCTCTGTGCTTGTTCTGTTAGACCTCAGTGCTGCTTCTGATACTGTTGACCATAAAATTTTATTACAGATATTAGAGCATGCCATAGGTATTAAAGGCACTGCGCTGCAGTGGTTTGAATCATATTTATCTAATAGATTACAGTTTGTTCATGTAAATGGGGAATCTTCTTCACAGACTAATGTTAATTATGGAGTTCCACAAGGTTCTGTGCTAGGACCAATTTTATTCACTTTACACATGCTTCCCTTAGTATTATTAGACAGCATTACTTAAATTTTCATTGTTACGCAGATGATACCCAGCTTTATCTATCCATGAAGCCAGAGGACACACACCAATTAGCTAAACTGCAGGACTGTCTTACAGACATAAAGACATGGATGACCTCTAATTTCCTGCTTTTAAACTCATAAAACTGAAGTTATTGTACTTGGCCCCACAAATCTTAGAAACATGGTGTCTAACCAGATCCTTACTCTGGATGGCATTACCCTGACCTCTAGTAATACTGTGAGAAATCTTGGAGTCATTTTTGATCAGGATATGTCATTCAATGCGCATATTAAACAAATATGTAGGACTGCTTTTTTGCATTTGCGCAATATCTCTAAAATTAGAAAGGTCTTGTCTCAGAGTGATGCTGAAAAACGAATTCATGCATTTATTTCCTCTAGGCTGGACTATTGTAATTCATTATTATCAGGTTGTCCTAAAAGTTCCCTGAAAAGCCTTCAGTTAATTCAAAATGCTGCAGCTAGAGTACTGACAAGGACTAGAAGGAGAGAGCATATCTCACCCATATTGGCCTCTCTTCACTGGCTTCCTGTTAATTCTAGAATAGAATTTAAAATTCTTCTTCTTACTTATAAGGTTTTGAATAATCAGGTTCCATCTTATCTTAGGGACCTCATAGTACCATATCACCCCAATAGAGCGCTTCCCTCTCAGACTGCAGGCTTACTTGTAGTTCCTAGGGTTTGTAAGAGTAGAATGGGAGGCAGAGCCTTCAGCTTTCAGGCTCCTCTCCTGTGGAACCAGCTCCCAATTCGGATCAGGGACACAGACACCCTCTCTACTTTTAAGATTAGGCTTAAAACTTTCCTTTTTGCTAAAAGCTTATAGTTAGGGCTGGATCAGGTGACCCTGAACCATCCCTTAGTTATGCTGCTATAGACTTAGACTGCTGGGGGGTTCCCATGATGCACTGAGTGTTTCTTTCTCTTTTTGCTCTGCATTTAATCATTAGTGATTGATCTCTGCTCCCCTCCACAGCATGTCTTTTTCCTGGTTCTCTCTCTCAGCCCCAACCAGTCCCAGCAGAAGACTGCCCCTCCCTGAGCCTGGTTCTGCTGGAGGTTTCTTCCTGTTAAATGGGAGTTTTTCCTTCCCACTGTCGCCAAGTGCTTGCTCACAGGGGGTCGTTTTGACCGTTGGGGTTTTTCCGTAATTATTGTATGGCTTTGCCTTACAATATAAAGCGCCTTGGGGCAACTGTTTGTTGTGATTTGGTGCTATATAAATAAAATTGATTTGATCACACAGATTAAGGAGCGGTACAACTGGTTTAAAGACGGCTGCACAACAGTGGAGGACGCGTCGCGCTCCGGGCGGCCATCAACATGCTGAAATGACCGGATCATTTCCAAAGTGAATGCTGTGGTGATGAGGGACCATCGTGTGACTATCCGAAAATTGCGGAAGAGGTGGACATCAGCACTTTTTCGGCACATTTCACTGTGACAGAAGATTTTGCCATGAAAAGAGTTGCAGCGAAATTCATCGGCACAAAGCTGATGGTGCAGCAAAAGCGCCTTCGTGTTGAAGCCTCACAGGACATGTTGTGACATGCCCAGCTCGTCCACCATTCGGATGATTCAGACGGCTTTCTGTGGCACTGAGTGTATCTTTCTCTTTTTGCTCTGTATGCACCACTCTGCATTTAATCATTAGTGATTGATCTCTGCTCCCCTCCACAGCATGTCTTTTTCCTGGTTCTCTCTCTCAGCCCCAACCAGTCCCAGCAGAAGACTGCCCCTCCCTGAGCCTGGTTCTGCTGGAGGTTTCTTCCTGTTAAAAGGGAGTTTTTCCTTCCCAAGTGCTTGCTCACAGGGGGTCGTTTTGACCGTTGGGGTTTTTCCGTAATTATTGTATGGCTTTGCCTTACAATATAAAGCGCCTTGGGGCAACTGTTTGTTGTGATTTAGCGCTATATATATATAAAATTGATTTGATTTGACGATGATGATGAATAAGACAGTGTGCTCACCGAATCCTAAAGGTTGACCTCCAATGCGAACCATTTTCCAAAGTTCACCAGATGCGCTAGTGAAGAGGACGTTGTGTGGAAACCTGAAACAGGAAGCAAGAAATTGACTGTTTAAACCCCCCTGCCCCCATTTCAAAACATGATCAACTTGATTGCACAAGATTTTCACAACCACTTTGTTTACTCTTCATCATTTTTATTTAATAAATGATCAAAGTGATTATTTAAAGTAGTTTTTTTTACTTTATATCTTATATTTTGCCAGAGACTGTACACATCAGCTTACAGTGTTTGAACTGATAAAAAAAAAAAAAAAAAAAAAAAATCAAATAGCACCTAACTTTTATTTATTTTTTTAATGCCAGAAAACACAGTACGAGAATGTGTGACAATTTCAGAGTCTGGACTTGATCAGTTCTCTTTGAGGAACTACAACAATTAATTTTGTTAAGATTAGTTTTATCGGTTTGTATAAACCCACTGGCTGGAAAAGTGATGATATCATCATAGAGTTCTTCGAGCTACTACTTTGTTTAAAAATGTTACTAAATTTAGATATTTTGGGTTCAAGTAGCATTTTTTTCTACAGATTTATTGTACAAAAAGGTTTGAATTTTTGACTTGATATTAGGGGGAATTTTTTTTTTTCAAAATCGACTGCATTTGACGTGATATTTAGTTTTGTACAAAGTTAATAATCAGTTAATGTTATTACACCTCCATGGATTTTTTTTCCAGGGCCAATAAAATGGATATTAGGGATTAAAAAAATATTTACAAGACCACTATATCAATAAAAAAAAGGCAATGAAACCCAACATTTCATTATCAAACCCTTCTAACAAAAATGTAATTGAGGCTCGCTGTATTACAGTTGAAACATGAACTTTTATAAATAATTAAATACACAAAAAAGTAACCAACCATTGTAAATCACACTGGATTCACTCATACTGGGAATCACTGTGTCGCGTTGCTCAACATTTGCATGAAAGACTTCTCATCCATTTTGGCCCCAGCTACCTTGGAGCAGAGTGACCATTTGTTGCTGTAAAACGGACACTGATTTTAAATGAACAACAGCTGGTCGCTTTGCCTCTGTCTCTTGCAGCCAATGTGGCTAAGGGGTGACGGGGTCCCAGCCATGCTTGATAGCACTGTAAACAATACAGTTGTAGTGTCTTCTGCTAGACAAACTTTGGAATGACACCATTTCTAGCAGCCACAGCGTTATTCTGCGTTATATAGTAAAATAAAAGTTTTCATAGAGTAGTGTTCAGAATAACAGTGCTATGTGACTAAAAAAAAATAATCCAGGTTTTGAGTATATTTCTTATTGTTACATGGGAAACAAGGTACCAGTAGATTCAGTAGATTCTCACAAATCCAACAAGACCAAGCATTCATGATATGCACACTCTTAAGGCTATGAAATTGGGCTATTAGTAAAAAGAGTAGAAAAGGTGGTTTTCACAATAGCAGTAGTGTGGCATTCAATCAGTGAGTATGTCAATTTTGTGCAACAAACAGGTGTGAATCAGGTGTCCCCTATTTAAGGATGAAGCCAGCACCTGTGGAACATGCTTTTCTCTTTGAAAGCCTGAGGAAAATGGGATGTTCAAGACATTGTTCCAAAGAACAGCATAGTTTGATTAAAAAGTTGATTGGAGAGGGGAAAAAATTATACGCAGGTGCAAAAAAATTATAGACTGTTCATCTACAATGATCTCCAATGCTTTACCTGTAAGTGCTGTGACAGAAGATGCCTGTGTGAAGCTAATTTATTTGCAAGAATCCCCCGCAAAGTCCCTCTGTTAAATAAAAGACGTGCAGAAGAGGTTACAATTTGCCAAAGAACACATCAACTGGCCTAAAGAGAAATGGAGGAATATTTTGTGGACTGATGAGAGTAAAATTGTTCTTTTTGGGTCCAAGGGCCGCAGACAGTTTGTGAGACGACCCCCAAACTCTGAATTCAAGCTACAGTTCACAGTGAAGCATGGTGGTGCAAGCATCATGATATGGGCATGTTTCTACTATGGTGTTGGGCCTATATATCGCATACCAGGTATCATGGATCAGTTTGGATATGTCAAAATACTTGAAGACGTCATGTTGCCTTATGCTGAAGAGGACATGCCCTTGAAATGGGTGTTTCAACAAGACAATGACCCCAAGCACACTAGTAAATGAGCAAAATCTTGGTTCCAAACCAACAAAATTAATGCCTTGCAGATGTGAAGAAATCATGAAAAACTGTGGTTATACAACTAAATACTAATTTAGTGATTCACAGGATTGCTAAAAAAGCAGTTTGAACATAATAGTTTTGAGTTTGTAGCGTCAACAGCAGATGCTGCTATTATTGTGAAAACCCCCTTTTCTACATTTTTTTTTTACTAATAGCCCAATTTCATAGCCTTAAGAGTGTGCATATCATGAATGCTTGGTCTTGTTGGATTTGTGAGAATCTACTGGTACCTTGTTTCCCATGTAACAATAAGAAATATACTCAAAACATGGATTAATCTTTTTAGTCACATACATGTAGCACTACTATTATTCTGAACACTACTGTATCTGCAAAAATAACCATACAGACATGTATGTGAAAGGCCTAGAACAGCTGATACAGCTGATGATCACCCCAATGTCACATGATGACTTGAAGCAATGTTAAACGTTAGTTGGCAGTGGAATTATCTGGATGCCTTATTTGAGACAGAGATGTTAAGCTTCATGGCCACTGTGCTATTTTTAATGTGTGGACCTCAGTAACATTTGCACAACGTTTATAGCCAAGAGGAGCGTCTGGATAAAATAACACAAACCAGGCTGGCCACGGGTAAAAGACAGTAACACTACCATGTGACCTGCCCCTTTAAGGCACCACATCAACTTTGATGTAAATGTGGGAATAAAGATGGCCTACATGCTGCAACAGCAATGGAGGAAACTTCAAACTAAATGATGAAGGGTTTGTTTGCTTTTCAATGCGATATGTTGTTTTTGAAAGAATTAAAGCCTAATTATCTGCAGGAGTGCTGCAATTAACAGACCAACCACATAATAATCCAACTGCTTTATTTATGTCCTTTCTTTTAAATTGGCAGTGGAATAATGAGTCAGACTGAAACTCGCTGTGCTTTAAGGACACACAATATAACCAACCGCTGTGCTATCGCTTAGCAACAAACTAATCGTCCCCTCAAATAATCAAATTTGTTCTTGCTGTACAATAACAATGTGGCCTTGTTGAGCAGCGATAGAAAATGCTGCAGTGAAATAGCCATTTTCTTTTATTAATTTACCAAATGGAAGCAATATGTGGGTGTAAACCGCTGCAGGTTGGCTTCGTTCTTATTTCTCAATCAGGGCTTTTACTGTTTTTGGTAAACACGTGGTCCTCTAAAACGTGGGAGTTCCTCAGGGCTCTGTACTTGGTTTGTTACAGTCTTGTCTGCTTTTTTTGGGTTCCCTTGTTGAAAGTACTATATTTGATAAACACACAGAGCTATGCACAAACTTAACTAGTAGAAAAAAAAATTCTATAACGTGAACAAGTCTTCAAAAGTAACACTATTGATGGTTTTTATTTTGAAAGTACACCAAACTGTGTGAAGACAGAGAAAAAAGAGAAATGACACCAGTAGTTGGTTGTAGTCCATTAGAACTTTGACTTCACGTTTGACGTTGTGCTGCAGAAGGAGTTTTGCACCAAACAGCTTCTTCTGCAGTGATATTAATTGATGAACGTCTGAGGATTGATGGTGCTATTAATTCCACCATGCTCCACCGCTGCCTGCAGACACACTTTCATACACAGGTGCAGTACAGCGTTTTAGCCACAAGTCATCCAGGAAGCCCTCCTCCGGTCAGGCGTCTGTAGACTGCTCTACCAGGGCTGCACTGGTTTCAGCCTGACCTGAACTGAGGGCACTGACAGGAATCAGGTCCAGTCAGGGAGCAGGTGATGGTGCTAAATTCACCTGCAGAACCACATTGGGTTCTTGTTGGCAACCACACAGACAGACAACCAGTCAATCCCAACCTCCTGTAAGAAGCCTCAGCTAGGTGAAAAGTGGACGTGTCCTTGACCTTTTCCAGTGGCTGGGGTCATCATGAAAGCACGAAGCATCTTTTTTCTTAGTGACCGCGGTCACCTTCCTCATCTCCATCTGGTTCACTGTGATGTGCAGAAGTCCCTCCTAATTGGAAACTTTATAATTGTTCAGGTCTCCCTTGTAAAAGATCTTGATCTCAGTGGGACTAACCTGGTTCAATAAAGGTTAAATTCTGTCAGAGAGAGAGAGAGAGAGAGACCATGCTGAGCCATTAAGACCACCTCAGACCTGGTTTTCTTGCTCCGTCTAGTTTTCAGCAGCTTTATTTGTCACAGAGGTGACGGTACATCTTCTGTATCGGCTTGTTGATCATTAGCACTTGTTCTGTATAACTTGTTTTTCTTAGTTTAATTGGATTACACTGATAGAAAATCCTTTATTGGTACACAAGCGGACCAAGTAGAATAAATGTTGCTTTAAAAGGCAGAGGACGACTACAACCAATAATGTTTAGAACATTTTTAATACACTTTGTTGATTAAATAAAAAATATTTATATTCATATCAATTTCACTTTGCCACATCTACTCCACAAGCAGCTAAGACCTAGTACTTACTCCATTTTTTTGTACTACAGTACATGCAGTCATTTTCTTCTCTTTCTCTGAATTATTTTTCTCCTTCTGCACTTCATGCTTTTAGTTTACTGCTAAATGCGCTTCTTGAATTCCATCTGGATTTGGGATCAGAAGAAACCCGAGGTTTACGGTGCACCTGGAAAGTATTCACAGCGCTCCACTTTTTCCACATTTTATAATGTTACAACCTTATTTGAAAATGGCTGAAATTCATTTTTTTTTCCCTCAAAATTCTACACACAAGACCCCTGTTAGAGAGTGAATATCTGGAACACTGGTTTGAAAGAGAGTAGGGCACAGAGAGATCAATCCAATGGAAACTTTAACGATCCTCTGTAGAACAGTAACTTACAGGTCAGTGGATGAACACAAAACATTGTCACCGAGGCATGTGCATGGGTGGGGTGTGTGTGTGTGTGTGTGGTTCTACAACACAAATACAATAAAAATTAGTCTTCACTAACAGGAATTAGGATCAAATGACAGTCTCTTGAACAGTCAAATTAATTGGCAATAATAAATGGAATGATTTTGGTTCATAACAGAAAGACAGTGGTGTTATATGCTATAACCACATATCATAATTAAACTCCAGTGCTGGAACGCTGTGTCGTCCATTTGAAGCCAAACAACATGATTGCAGTACTGAAAACGGCCACATGGTGGAAGCCCGTGAATGTGTAATACTGACGTGCTTCTGCACAAACTTCCCAATAACCACTTCACCTAATCAATGATTAATAACCAAAAAAACAAAACAAAACAAAAAAAAAAAAAACAATGAGGGAAGTAAGTTATATTAGCAACAATTATTCCACCATGACCTCATGCTCTGAACATTTCCCACAGTTGACAGTGCATGTCAGAGCACAAACCAAGCATGAAGCCAAAGGAATTGTCTGTAGACCTCTGAGACAGGTTTGTCTGAAGGCACAAATCTGGTGAAAGACACAAACATTTCTGCTGCTTTGAAGGTCCCAATGAGCACAGTGGTCTCCATCATCTGTAAATAGAAGAAGTTCAGATCCACCAGGAGTCTTCCTAGAGCTGGCCACCCGTCTAAACTGATTGATCGGGGTAGAAGGGCCTTAATCAGGGAGGTGACCAAGAACCCGATGGTCACTCTGTCAGCGTTCCTGTGTAGAGAAGAGAACCTTCCAGAAGGACAACCATCTCTGCAGCAATCCACCAATCAGGTCTGTTTGGTAGAGTGGCCAGATGGAAGCCACTCCTTAGTAAAAGGCACATGGCAGCCCGTCTGGAGTTTGACAAAAGGCACCTGAAGGACTCTCAGACCACGAGAAACAAAATTATCTGGTCTGATGAGACAAAGATTGAACTCTGGTGTGAATGCCAGGTGTCATGTTTAGAGGAAACCAGGCACCATCCCTACAGTGAAGCATGGTGGTGGCAACATTATGCTGTGGGGATGTTTTTCAGCAGCAGGAACTGGGAAACTAGTCAGGTTGAGGGAAAGATGATTGCAGCAATGTACAGAGACATCCTGGATGAAAACCTGCTCCAGAGTGCTCTTGAACTCAGACTGGGGTGACGGTTCATCTTTCAGCAGGACAATGACCCTAAGTACACAGCCAAGATGTCAAAGGAGTGGCTTCAGGACAACTCTGTGACTGTCCTTGAGTGGCCCAGCCAGAGCCCAGACATGAATCTGACTGAACTCTGGAGAGATCTGAAACCTGATGGAGCTTGAGAGGTGGCAAGCTTGTGCCATCATGTTCAAGAAGACTTGACACTGTAATTGCTGCCAAAGGTCCATCAACAAAATATTGAGCAAAGGCTGTGAATACCTATGTATGTGTGATTTCTTAGTTTTTTATTTTTTAATAAATCTGCCCCCAAAACCTTTTCATGTTGTCATTATGGGGTGTTCTGAGTAGAATTTTGAGGTGGGAAAAAATTACTCAATTTTGGAATAAGGCTGTAACATATAATGTGGAAAAAGTGAAGCGCTGTGAATACTTTACGGATGCACTGTATCACATGCGCAATCTAGCAGAAACACTTGGTGCGTATTTGCAGTGAAGGAGAGCAAAATGTTTTTAAAACATGTACTGCGGCAGCACTGGCTGTGACAGTGAGTGATAACCTACGCTAGCTACTTGATCTGGTGACACTGCATACATGAAATAAAACAAGGGTGAACACTCACTGGTGATTTTAAGTTATCCGATACCAAACAATCAATAACATGCCCTTTAACGGGCCCGATAATTGCTTTAATTGGCTTGGGACATCCCTAATTTTCAACTTAAAGTGCTCAGAGTATCTGTTGTTCAAGATCGTTTAATCACCCAGCCCTACTCTGACGAGGACGGATCAGGAATCAAACCGCTGACCTTTCAGTTAGGAGACAACGTGAGTGGTCTAAAAGGTTTTTGTTTTTCTACTCCACCTCCGAGCTGTCTGTTCGTCCATGACCAGAGAGATGTAGCCCTCGATGAGGGAGAAGGAGAAGAACCGGATGTGGCTGGCATCCTCACTCGATGCTCCGTGCTCCTTTGGCCTAGAAGTGAACAAACAGTCACTGTGGGTCGATGACAAAATTCTGGTTTGTCCTCCTCCTCCTCACAGTAACACCACTCAAAGTTACATAGATTTTCTGTTTGATCCTTCATGTATGTGTAGATTTTTACACTTTACCATCGTATCGGTGCCTAGTTGGAAATTTGAAACTGCTGGCTAAGGCTAAGCGAAAATTTGGTAAGATTGTAATTCACGTCGGCAGTAATGACACCCGGTTACGCCAATCGGAGGTCACTAAAATTAACATTGAATCGGTGTGTAACTTTGCAAAAACAATGTCGGACTCTGTAGTTTTCTCTGGGCCCCTCCCCAATCGGACCGAGAGTGACATGTTTAGCCGCACGTTCTCCTTGAATTACTGGCTGTCTGAGTGGTGTCCAAAAAATGAGGTGGGCTTCATAGATAATTGGCAAAGCTTCTGGGGAAAACCTGGTCTTGTTAGAAGAGACGGCATCCATCCCACTTTGGATGGAGCAGCTCTCATTTCTACAAATCTGGCCAATTTTCTTAAATCCTCCAAACCGTGACTATCCAGGGTTGGGACCAGGAAGCAGAGTTGTAGTCTTACACACCTCTCTGCAGCTTCTCTCCCCCTGCCATCCCCTCATTACCCCATCCCCGTAGAGACGGTGCCTGCTCCCAGACTACCAATAACCAGCAAAAATCTATTTAAGCATAAAAATTCAAAAAGAAAAAATAATATAGCACCTTCAACTGCACCACAGACTAAAACAGTTAAATGTGGTCTATTAAACATTAGGTCTCTCTCTTCTAAGTCCCTGTTAGTAAATGATATAATAATTGATCAACATATTGATTTATTCTGCCTTATAGAAACCTGGTTACAGCAGGATGAATATGTTAGTTTAAATGAGTCAACACCCCCGAGTCACACTAACTGCCAGAATGCTCGTAGCACGGGCCGAGGTGGAGGATTAGCAGCAATCTTCCATTCCAGCTTATTAATTAATCAAAAACCCAGACAGAGCTTTAATTCATTTGAAAGCTTGACTCTTAGTCTTGTCCATCCAAATTGGAAGTCCCAAAAACCAGTTTTATTTGTTATCTATCGTCCTCCTGGTCGTTACTGTGAGTTTCTCTGTGAATTTTCAGACCTTTTGTCTGACTTAGTGCTTAGCTCAGATAAGATAATTATAGTGGGCGATTTTAACATCCACACAGATGCTGAGAATGACAGCCTCAACACTGCATTTAATCTATTATTAGACTCAACTGGCTTTGCTCAAATGTAAATGAGTCCACCCACCACTTTAATCATATCTTAGATCTTGTTCTGACTTATGGTATGGAAATTGAAGACTTAACAGTATTCCCTGAAAACTCCCTTCTGTCTGATCATTTCTTAATAACATTTACATTTACTCTGATGGACTACCCAGCAGTGGGGAATAAGTTTCATTACACTAGAAGTCTTTCAGAAAGCGCTGTAACTAGGTTTAAGGATATGATTCCTTCTTTATGTTCTGTAATGCCATATACCAACACAGTGCAGAGTAGCTACCTAAACTCTGTAAGTGAGATAGAGTATCTCGTCAATAGTTTTACATCCTCATTGAAGACAACTTTGGATGCTGTAGCTCCTCTGAAAAAGAGAGCTTTAAATCAGAAGTGTCTGACTCCGTGGTATAACTCACAAACTCGCAGCTTAAAGCAGATAACCCGTACGTTGGAGAGGAAATGGCGTCTCACTAATTTAGAAGATCTTCACTTAGCCTGGAAAAAGAGTCTGTTGCTCTATAAAAAAGCCCTCCGTAAAGCTAGGACATCTTACTACTCATCACTAATTGAAGAAAATAAGAACAACCCCAGGTTTCTTTTCAGCACTGTAGCCAGGCTGACAAAGAGTCAGAGCTCTATTGAGCCGAGTATTCCTTTAACTTTAACTAGTAATGACTTCATGACTTTCTTTGCTAATAAAATTTTAACTATTAGAGAAAAAATTACTCATAACCATCCCAAAGACGTATCGTTATCTTTGGCTGCTTTCAGTGATGCCGGTATTTGGTTAGACTCTTTCTCTCAGATTGTTCTGAGTTATTTTCATTAATTACTTCATCCAAACCATCAACATGTCTATTAGACCCCATTCCTACCAGGCTGCTCAAGGAAGCCCTACCATTATTTAATGCTTCGATCTTAAATATGATCAATCTATCTTTATTAGTTGGCTATGTACCACAGGCTTTTAAGGTGGCAGTAATTAAACCATTACTTAAAAAGCCATCACTTGACCCAGCTATCTTAGCTAATTATAGGCCAATCTCCAACCTTCCTTTTCTCACAAAAATTCTTGAAAGGGTAGTTGTAAAACAGCTAACTGATCATCTGCAGAGGAATGGTCTATTTGAAGAGTTTCAGTCAGGTTTTAGAATTCATCATAGTACAGAAACAGCATTAGTGAAGGTTACAAATGATCTTCTTATGGCCTCAGACAGTGGACTCATCTCTGTGCTTGTTCTGTTAGACCTCAGTGCTGCTTTTGATACTGTTGACCATAAAATTTTATTACAGAGATTAGAGCATGCCATAGGTATTAAAGGCACTGCGCTGCGGTGGTTTGAATCATATTTATCTAATAGATTACAATTTGTTCATGTAAATGGGGAATCTTCTTCACAGACAAAGGTTAATTATGGAGTTCCACAAGGTTCTGTGCTAGGACCAATTTTATTCACTTTATACATGCTTCCCTTAGGCAGTATTATTAGACGGCATTGCTTAAATTTTCATTGTTACGCAGATGATACCCAGCTTTATCTGTCCATGAAGCCAGAGGACACACACCAATTAGCTAAACTGCAGGATTGTCTTACAGACATAAGACATGGATGACCTCTAATTTCCTGCTTTTAAACTCAGATAAAACTGAAGTTATTGTACTTGGCCCCACAAATCTTAGAAACATGGTGTCTAACCAGATCCTTACTCTGGATGGCATTACCCTGACCTCTAGTAATACTGTGAGAAATCTTGGAGTCATTTTTGATCAGGATATGTCATTCAAAGTGCATATTAAACAAATATGTAGGACTGCTTTTTTGCATTTACGCAATATCTCTAAAATTAGAAAGGTCTTGTCTCAGAGTGATGCTGAAAAACTAATTCATGCATTTATTTCCTCTAGGCTGGACTATTGTAATTCATTATTATCAGGTTGTCCTAAAAGTTCCCTGAAAAGCCTTCAGTTAATTCAAAATGCTGCAGCTAGAGTACTGACAGGGACTAGAAGGAGAGAGCATATCTCACCCATATTGGCCTCTCTTCATTGGCTTCCTGTTAATTCTAGAATAGAATTTAAAATTCTTCTTCTTACTTATAAGGTTTTGAATAATCAGGTCCCATCTTATCTTAGGGACCTCATAGTACCATATCACCCCAATAGAGCGCTTCGCTCTCAGACTGCAGGCTTACTTGTAGTTCCTAGGGTTTTTAAGAGTAAAATGGGAGGCAGCGCCTTCAGCTTTCAGGCTCCTCTCCTGTGGAACCAGCTCCCAATTCGGATCAGGGAGACAGACACCCTCTCTACTTTTAAGATTAGGCTTAAAACTTTCCTTTTTGCTAAAGCTTATAGTTAGGGCTGGATCAGGTGACCCTGAACCATCCCTTAGTTATGCTGCTATAGACTTAGACTGCTGGAGGTTTCTTCCTGTTAAAAGGGAGTTTTTCCTTCCCACTGTCGCCAAGTGCTTGCTCACAGGGGGTCGTTTTGACTGTTGGGGTTTTTACGTAATTATTGTATGGCCTTGCCTTACAATATAAAGCGCCTTGGGGCAACTGTTTGTTGTGATTTGGCGCTATATAAATAAAATTGATTGATTGATTGACTGATTGATAGTTAGATACATCCTGCGGTGAGAATCTGTTCATTTTGGATTCATGATGAAAAACGTGGAACTTAATCTCACCCTCCAGAATAAAACATGACGTCCATGAGCAGGGTGGCTACTGAGGGCAGCGTGTCCGGGTCCAGGCTGGTCACACAGAACATGTTGCTGGGACTACACAGGGGGTGAATGACAGTACGAGGCACTGAAAAACAAAATCATGGACAAGTGGGTTCCAGTGTTCCACCAATAAACACTAAAGTTACACCAGATTTCTTTGAAAGGTCTCAAGAAATTCAAACGACAAATGGGCATCCTTTCGTCCATTAAGAGAGACATCTTTAGAAAGGCTGTTTTAAGATCTTGTTTTATACAGTTTTTATTTTTGTGTGTTTGCTTACCGTGGTTCGGTTTTTCAACGCCATTAGTGACTCCCAGATCAAGAGCAGCAACCGTCTCACCATTGACCACCCGAAGCAAAGTGAACTCGGAAGACAGCGTGTGCATGACCATCGGCAGGTCTCGCTCTCGAACCTGAGCACAAAACAAAATAAATCAAGACGCAAATGAACGAAACACCTTAGGAGGAATCTGTGTGGAGTCTGCTTTGTACTCAGTTTCCCAGCATGCTTCACTCTCTGCATTTCAGATGCTTGATAATCTCAGAAACACCAACATAATCGAGACTTAGAATCAGGTCAGGTCTGGGAGCAGGCAGTGGTTTTAAAGAAGAGTTTTCCCTTTTTGAGACCAGGACAGAGAAACATCAGCTGATCCACAAACTGATGTTCCATGTTTCCGTTTCTTCTTCTCTCGTTGCTCTTCTGTGCATCCTCGCTGGGATGGAGCAACACGAGGAAAAGGAAATGTGAATTTAATAAATAGAAGCAGAATGGAATCATTGTTTTCTGTTGGGGGAGAATCATCTTCCAGTGTTGGCATGTCGTGTTTTATACAGCAGCAGAGAAAAGAGCACGAGACCAACATGCACATTAATTTACTAATCAAATGACAGATGAACCGGAGGTCTGATAGATTCTGTGTAATCGGACTTGGTTCCAGCTTAAAGACTTTCATGGAAGAGTCTCATGTTGACTTTTTTTTAGTCCTTGAGGAGTCACAATCACCATATGACTGAATAAATAAGCAAGCAGTTACCTCATGAACTAGTTTATGATCTCAAATCCATGTTTAGGAACTAAACTGTCTGAAGAACAGCTTTTTCATCCAGAACAAGTTACTTCCAGCTCAGGTGGACACTCAAACCTGCCTTAAGGCAAAGCTGGAACTATAGATCAGCTGATTCTAACCCCTATCCTACCAATTTTTATTTTTTAAAGCTCTGACTGAGGGGCAGCGTGGTGGCCAAGTGGTCACTTGCTTCTCCACAGAAGGTTCCTGGTTCAAGGCCACCTGTGCCCATTCTCCATGTAATGTGGAGTTGTGTCAGGGAGGACAATTGGGGCAAACCTGAGCAAAAAAGAGAATCCAAAGGATTGAAACTAGGGCTGAACTGGGGGGTGCACTGCTGCAGCCTGATAAATGCAGTGGTAAAAATAAAAAATCTGCACTTTTTGTGGCCATGCAAACAAGACTGAAGACGTTTTAAGTGAATGTTTAACAGAATGACCTCTTATGTTGGAAGTAAAGACCCAAAGCCACGACAAAGAAAATCCTCCCCTAACCAAGGTGACACCGTCCTTACTGATGCTGTACTGACTCTATGTACCTCCCCTTAGCTAAGGATGCTATTACCTAGTGTTAATGAAAACTGAGATTTTGTTTGTTTATAAATAAATTCCCATTGATAGTGGTCTGCTGGACTAATCTGTAGCATCATGGCAAACTTCCCATTTCTGTATGAAAATATCTTTGGTTTCTAGTTTGGCCAATCTGGTTCATTCGGGGTTACCACAGTGGATCTGACAGTGGATCTGGCAAGCCGGATGCCCTTACTGACGCAACTCCAGATGTACAAGGAGAATGAAAGGACACGGGTGGGTCGCCTTGAGCCAAGGACCTTTTTGCAGTGAACAATAACTAGGGATGTCCCGATCAGGTTTTTTGGCCCCGATCTGATTCCGAGTCATCTGATTTTGAGTATCTGCCGATACCGAGTCCTGATCCGATACTTTAAAAAACTGAATGAACAATGAACAAATGCTAAATATATAATAATTTCATTTTAATCACCTTATTTTATTATTTAATCACTTAAACAGTGCACTTCTCCTTGAGGTAGCTTGAACAATCAAGTAACAATCTACCAGACTTAAAAAATGTACAAATTTCTGTTATTTTATTTGTCTAAAAATAAATGTCCAAGGTTCCTTATGTTAAACAAGAAATTATCTAATCTGAAATAACAGGTGGTTTTAATTTATAGATGAAAGTTTTTTTAAGAACCATTTATTGATTTAGCTACTTTAATTACAGGTGTTCTAAACTTTTTTAAACAGTAATCAGAAATTTTGAGGTAACAAACAACAACAACAAAAAACATTTCCAAGGATTTTTCTTCAGACACGTGGTTTCTGCACTGATCTGTGGTTCAAATCCCCGCCTGACTGGAAAATCACTAAGGGCCCTTGGGCAAGGTCTTTAATCCCCTATTGCTCCCGGTGTGTAGTGAGCACCTTGTATGGCAGCACCCTGACATCGGGGTGAATGTGAGGCATAACTGTAAAGCGCTTTGAACGTCTGATGCAGATGGAAAAGCGCTATATAAATGCAGTCCATTTACCATTTGTACAGATCAGTGGTTTCTGCCACTAGTCTTCCATGTTTTGGCCCGATGCGTCCTTCCTTTTGGACAGCGCGAAGCTACGTCACAGCTCAGAGCGTCGAAAGTTCAAAAGTCAACTTGAAAGGTAAAAGGAAAAAAAAAACAACTTACATTTGCGTCCTGACAGTCCTCAGTGTCCCTCTGATGCTTTATCAGTGTTCAACAAGTTCAGAGCAGTGCAGTGAACGTGAATGAAGACAGAAGCTCTTTAAGATGCGCTCCTAAATGTGAGTGCGCACGTCGCTCATGCGCACACCATCTCTCGCTCCGTTTTGCAGACAAACGATCACCGGACAATTTGTTTTTTTCTTTTTGTTAATCAGATGACAGATCGCCGTCCTGAGGACTTGGTCAGCACGAGTCCTGCTGCGCACAGAAGGATGAGTTTCGGTGGGAAAGTGTCCATCATCCTCTTGTCATTCCATCGAGGCATCAGGCTGAGCGCGTAAACACACAAACAGCAGTTCTGCGAAAGAAACTTTGCGCGCGTAGCTCCCCCCACCTCTGTCCGGTTGAACTTGTGTTTTTTCTTTTGTTCAATTAAAAAAAACAAAAAAAAAACAAAAAAAAAAATGGGTTGAACTTTGACCGCATCAGCCTGCCGACAAGCGGCAATGCGCGCTCCCGTCAGAAGCGTCACGTCAAAAGCCGAGCTAAAGCGACACTTCTGACGCCTCTAAAAAGCAACACGTCTCACGCCTCCAATGCTTCCGACGCTTGAAAGGCCCATTAATCTGCAATAATGAGCCTGAAATAGCACTGATCAAAATAATGAGGATAAAATCTATATTGGATTCCTGATCGGGATGCAACGTCCGATTTCGATCAAGTCTGAAACCACATGATCGGGCCCGATTCCCAATCACGTGATCGGATCGGGACATCCCTAGCAATAACCACTGTGCATGGTTTATTTTCTATAAACAAACTAACAAGTCCTGATTCTAGTGATACGTCTGATTTCTCAGCCATTATAGCATCCAAAAGTGGCGTTTTGTTGATTAAGTTATTATTGTCCTTCAGTCCACTTAGTCACATCTTACAATGTAGTTTACTGTCGAGCGCCTATACTGTTAGCTGGGCTGTTTCACAGCATGCCGTTCCTTCCCATTTATCCCAAATAGCAAATCGGGGCCCTTTTTCTTAGCATCATAGTAACTTCTTGATTGATCGTTGTCAATCTTGAACAAACTTGGTGTATGTAGTAGTTACGGCCATCATCTGCACCAGATTTGAAATCAGGATCCAATTTTAAAATTGTTCAAAGTTTCATCGTGACTCACAATATCATTGCTAGTACATGGTAACTTCGAGGTGTCCGTACTCTTAACAGCTTCAATCATGTTCCAACTTCTTTAAACGGGGTATTCGTAGTAACTACAGCTTGAAACTTGTTTGACGGTGCTTCACTGCGGTAAAACTTTGAAGCCGACACATTGTTTGTTGCAGTTTTTCATCATGTCTGGCTGAGGATGCAGCTCTGTTCTTTCATTTTCGGGTGGGTTGCCAGGTCTGCACTTTTATAAGACAACCAGTAGGAGGCAAGTCAGATTAGTCAATTTCATCCTATTTTTGCATGTTTTTGGATCTTAGGAGATTGTAGTAGCACATGTAATAGCCCTGTAACTGCTATGTACTGGTCTTTGCATGAGCTAATATTAGCACAGCACACATAGCGAACAGGCTAACACTAGCATCCCACAATAACAAGAAGAGGTGCTGGCGAATGTAACTGCTCGATTTGTATTGGCAAGTATGACTTTAATGCTACGGTGAAAAACCTTGTAAGTTGGGAGAATCCAACCTCTAGTTATGGGAAAAATGCCTTTAACACTACATCAGGCCGGAATTTTTGCTTGGAAACTCCAGACGAAACTGAGTAACTCAAGGTAACAACATAGCCATGATGGCCCCCTTTGTGACTGCTGAGACGTTACTAATGTTGAAAATGCATCTTGAAATTAATTTTTAACAAAACGTTAGTTATATGTAATATATTCACACTCAGTTAAGTTACCAGCACCACACATGACTCTGACAATTTCATTTAGCCTAAAAGATAACATTAACCACAGTAGAGTTAGGCTAAGCAGCTGACGATCCCAGTCACTGAGGTAATCTCATGAATGCAATTTTTCCAGAAGTATTTTTTTTTTTTTAAATAATGAGTCTTTCCAAATGTCAGAGGCTTCTGAACACAGCATAACGTGCTTGAAACTGCCCAAGTACAGAACAATGACCTCATCCCCGCATAAAACAACCCCCCAGCAACAACAACATTGGACTTGATTTTTGTCACCATTCAACCTACGCCACTCTCAATAATTCAACATTCAATTCAGTTTGGCTTTTTTGGGGTAGGAAACGTGTTTACATTCATTGCCAAAGCAAATGTCCAAAGAAAGAAAGAAAGAAAGAACACTAATATTTAAGTATGTACGAGTAATAGTTAATATGATTTTTTTTGGAATGAGAAATTTATGAGGGTCTGATCAAACTGTCTGATAACATTTCTGGAAAAGATACTTTTAGAGTTTCCATAAGAGTCATTTTGGGAAAAAAACAAACAAACTGATCTACAGGTCAGTATTTTTATGATGATTACAACTATTTTTTTCTTTTTTTTTTTGGAAGTGGAAATACACCACTAGACATGAAATCCTGTAGTAACAGACATTTTTCATCTTCATGACAGCAAGCACCTTGAATGTGGTTTGTCACACTTGTGTAAGACACATGCATGGGGTAGTTTGTGCTGCAAACAGGGTAGCAACAACACAAACTGCTTGTGGGACTAATTTATTTGTTGATCGATTTATGTTTTGGACAGACCATCTCTGGTTAAAGGATGAATTGAACAAATTCAGGTGGTGAACTGTTTTAAATTTTCCCAACACGAGTCATAATATGATTATTTCCATGCAAAGACAGCCAGCTGTTATAACAAGTTGTTTTGAGAAAAATTTGAGCGTTGTGGTGAGGAAAATTCAACACAGCATTTCAACAACTTTGGACAACTTCCTGTGGTAAAAAAAATGCTTTGGAATGAAAAAATATTTCTTTCTTCATGAAAGTGAAGTAAACACTTTTTCATGTCGGCACATAAATGTGTTTGTGGCTGCAGAAGGGGACAAACTTTTTGAGCAGCACGCAGAGGTGATCAATAATCCAATGACAAGGATACGATTAGTTTACTTGCTGCATCAATAATCCACCATTTTATCTGATAGCCGACAGAAAAGAATAATTTTTTTTAGGGCAAAAGAAACTACTTTTAGTACCAACATAAATGATGAGTCGGGGCAGTAATGTAAATATTTGGACACTCATGATATATTTTACAATATTGAGTCCTTTACTACAACCCCTGGCAATAATTATGGACTCACTGGCCTTGGAGGATATTCATTCAGTTGTTTAATTTCCTAGAAAAAAAGCAGATCACAGACATGACATTTCATTCATTTCATTTCAAATGGCAACTTCCTGGCTTTAAGAAACACTATAAGAAATCAGGAAAAATAATTGTGGCAGTCAGTAACAGTTACTTTTTTAGACCAAGCAGAGGGAAAAAAATATGGACTCACTCAATTCTGAGGAATAAATTTTGGAATCACCCTGTAAATTTTCATCCCCAAAACTAACACCTGCATCAAATCAGATCTGCTCGTTAGTCTGCATCTAAAAAGGAGTGATCACACCTTGGAGAGCTGTTGCACCAAGTGGACTGACATGAATCATGGCTCCAACACGAGAGATGTCAATTGAAACAAAGGAGAGGATTATCAAACTCTTAAAAGAGGGTAAATCATCACGCAATGTTGCAAAAGATGTTGGTTGTTCACGTTCAGGTTGTTAAAGGCAAAAATACTGGTAGACCAAGGAAGACATCAAAGCGTCAAGACAGAAAACTTAAAGCAATATGTCTCAAAAATCGAAAATGCACAACAAAACAAATGAGGAACGAATGGGAGGAAACTGGAGTCAACGTCTGTGACCGAACTGTAAGAAACAGCCTAAAGGAAATGGGATTTACATATAGAAAAGTTAAACGAAAGCCATCATTAACACCTAAACAGAAAAAAACAAGGTTACAATGGGCTAAGGAAAAGCAATCGTGGACTGTGGATGACTGGATGAAAGTCATATTCAGTGATGAATCTCGAATCTGCATTGGGCAAGGTGATGATGCTGGAACTTTTGTTTGGTGCCGTTCCAATGAGATTTATAAAGATGACTGCCTGAAGAGAACATGTAAATTTTCACAGTCATTGATGATATGGGGCTGCATGTCAGGTAAAGGCACTGGGGAGATGGCTGTCTTTACATCATCAATAAATGCACAAGTTTACGTTGATATTTTGGACACTTTTCTTATCCCATCAATTGAAAGGATGTTTGGGGATGATGAAATCATTTTTCAAGATGATAATGCATCTTGCCATAGAGCAAAAACTGTGAAAACATTCCTTGCAAAAAGACACATAGGGTCAATCTCATGGCCTGCAAACAGTCCAGATCTTAATCCAATTGAAAATCTTTGGTGGAAGTTGAAGAAAATGGTCCATGACAAGGCTCCAACCTGCAAAGCTGATCTGGCAACAGCAATCATAGAAAGTTGGAGCCAGATTGATGAAGAGTACCGTTTGTCACTCATTAAGTCCATGCCTCAGAGACTGCAAGCTGTTATAAAAGCCAGAGGTGGTGCAACAAAATACTAGTGATGTGTTGGAGCGTTCTTTTGTTTTTCATGATTCCATAATTTTTTCCTCAGAATTGAGTGATTCCATATTTTTTTCCCTCTGCTTGGTCTAAAAAAGTAACCGTTACTGACTGCCACAATTTTTTTTTCCTGATTTCTTATAGTGTTTCTTAAAGCCACAAAGTGGCCATTTGAAATGACTTTAGTTTTGTGTCATGTCTGTGATCTGCTTTTTTCCTACAAAATTAAACAACTGAATGAACATCCTCTGAAGGCCGGTGATTCCATAATTTTTGCCAGGGGTTGTATTAGAGGTGCAACAGATCACAAAACCCACGGCTCGGATCAGAACACGGTTTAGTCACAGATTGAAAACAACAACAACAAAAAGGCGGGAAGGAGACAAATATCACTTGGTTTTCCACTTTTTAACTAGCGCTCAGCACTCGCAGAGCGCAAACCCTCCACTAACACTAGTTTCCAATTCCACAAATGTTTACCTTGGAAAACATTTTCAAGGTCGAAGTCCTGTTAGAAGTGGCTTTTCATAAGCTAAAATATAACACAAAAAGGCTTTTCAATGTTAAAATCAAACATGCACTAAATCTGCAAAATAGATCAAATGCGGATCAAATTTAGTCTATTCATTGAATGTGTCAGTTTGCACCTCATTGTCACACATGAGAGTGACTGAGGCCCATTTGATTGAGATATAATGCAAAATGTTCACCAAATGGGCTTTTCAATATTAAATTAAAATGTCCACAAAATCCCAAATCCGGATCAGATCTGGTCAGTCAATACAGGATGCCATATACATAACACTCACAAATGTGAAATAAATAGTCTTTTTTGAAAATTTGTTCAGTGTTAAAGGATATGGATTTTTCCAATTTTCCACGATTTTTCCCAGCATTGTCCTTTGACCTATGACCTTGAAAATTGAATCAGGTCTTGCCTATCAGCGTATGAATCTTCAGTAAAAAAAATTCCATAATGATATATGAAAAATCGTGGGTTACAAGCTGTTCACAAACAGACAAACAAACAAACGGGTGAAAACATAACCTCCGCTCAACTTCGTTGGGGGAGACAAAAATTAACAATGAAAACAAGGACCTTTTGCCCATGGTCCTGAATGAAAGCAGAGTGTTCAGTGTTTAATATTTTTAAATAAAATACTTAACTGCAATATGAACAGTACTATTGGAAAAACATCTTCCGTGAGCATAAAAACGGAATAAAAAAAAACAAGAAAACAAAACAGGACTGAGGTTTTAGCTACAAATTCCTTTTCAAAAAAATGAGGAGGTCATCACAGTCTGGTGATATATATGTATATATGTGTGTGTGTGTGTGTGTGTGTGTGTGTGTGTGTGTGGCACTTTCGGGTCCTCCTGAACAGGTACACCACTCAGCAAAAGTCACCCCCCCCTCCCTGGAGCTCCACCCAGAAAACGCCCCGCACACACTTTCTTCCCTTCAGCTGCTCCCTTGTTTTTCCACTCGGGGTGATCACAGCAAATCCGAGGTGCATCTCTTTCTGACACACCATATATATATATATACGAGCGGTAGAGGCCGTTTGCTTCTAACCGGCTCCTTTCATGGAAATGTGCAGCTGTTTTTTCTGCTCACACTTTGATTTTACTGCAACTCTGCATCAAGATTTATGCCGTTACTTTAAAAAAAGTTCACAGTGACACATTTTACACTACTATGTAATAAAAAGGTTTATGCATGCTGACCCGAGGCCAAGGAGACCTCATACTTTCCTTGTTGGTTTCCATCCAGGACTGTTGATATTATTATATGATATATTCAGATCTAAGCACCACTGCAGCTGGAATTCCCTCAGGTTGGATCCACCACAGGATGAAGAGCTCTGGGTCCAGAGTGGTGACCTTCCAGCAGACCCGCCTTCAAGGGAATAATGCTGCCAGTCTGACTTCTTGTTTATATCAATAATCAGAAATACTGTAATCACTCTTTAAAATGAATTTCAATCCGGATGACATCTACATGTTGACCAATCCAAGATTTTAAACACACACATACACACACACACAATATGGAATCAGACTCACCAAAATGAAGTCCGTCTGATATGTTGACAGCATGAAAACTGAAATGTTGTGGTCAGCCAGCGGGGCAATCACAGATTTGGCAATTTTGGTGACTCCAATGGGTTGGGAATTGGAAGTGTTTCCGCCCCCAGAGACCACATTAAGAGCCAACCATGTGGCATCGGCGACGCTGATGTGCTCCGACTCGGGCAGCTCTGAAAATGGACAACAGGAGTCACGTCAAAATGTGCATCAATCTTCAGCAGCATGCAAACATGGCACCAAGAATAAAAAAGAACAACTTTATAAACTGTGACGTTAACACTAATGTGACTCAACCTGCAGCGAGTTAATGGGTTTGTTGTGCTCGTGTCAGCTGTATCCTGTATGGGGAAAAAAAAAAAATTCCAACACCACCTTCAAATAGGAACTCTTGGTTAAGATGAATAAAACATTTCTTGTTCCTTATTTTCACTCCAAACAGCGCTGAGTCAACGCTCAGTCCCAGCACAGGCTCTGACACGGCCACTGAACCGTTTTATAGTGAGCTGCATTATTCTCCCATAGTTATCATTTACTGTTGCATTCCCTGGAAGGGCTTACAGCAAACTTTATTCTTACACATATGATAGTTAAATCCCTGTCACACATAGCAAGAATCTGCCAGAACCATGTCCGACACGGCAAATACCGCCATAATCTGATGCAGTCGGGGAAAAAGAGGCGTGGCCAGCTCTGTCAGAACACAGAGTGCCTCATCCACACCTGCATGATGGCATCCAAAGCGCATGTAGACAGCAGGTGGCTGATACAGACTGCTGTCAGATGACCATAAAAGGCACTGAAGACCACCCGATCAAATGTCTGGATGGCAAACACTGGACTGGAGCGCTATGTTCCTCATGCGCACGTACACACGAGTGCGCAGCGCACGTACACACAAACACGCAGCGCACGTGTGTGCGTGTCACATGGGTGCTCTGCACCCATTGGGGCTACAATTATCACTCAATCATGTGTGTGTGTGTGTGTGTGCATGCATAACGCTGCATGGGCCACTAAGCGCGCGCGGGGCATACGTGCGCATGCATGCCACTGGGCAGCTTCGCTCAGTTTTCTGGCATTGTGCCATGCATCAGATGAAGCATTTCCAGCGAACTTTAATTTCTTTTTTCTTTTTTGCTCACTTAAGGAGCACAACGCAACTCTGGACACCGCGATGTTTGGATTATCACACCAGATTAATTTTTTATTTTGGGTGAGAGGATTTTAACCGCAGGCTGCTGTCCCAGCTTCACGTCCAGGTCCGCGCTGTGAAACACTCCTGGACCGCTGTTGGAGGTGAGAGTCATGTTTATTAATGCTGTCACAGCCTGCCACAAGTTCTGTGTCATATTGCCTACAGAGTTAGCTGGTGATCATTTATTATAGCGTGAGATCCGTTCAGCCCCAAGGCTGACGCGTTTCTGCACATCACAAAGAGGCGCAGCTGCCTGTGTTATGATGAAGACAATAGTTCATATTATTTAAGTCACCCATGGGAAGGAATGGACAAATATCTGTCCTGTAAGGTCTACTGTGGATATAACAGCCTGTTCAGATTTGCAGTGGCATGTGCACAGTAGTGCATGGTGCTTTCAGTTTGATAGCCACTGTTCACATTCACTGTACATGATAATAATTCATAATTATCGTGCCACATGCATTTCAACAATTCCTTTGCGCTCCTTAGACATTATTATACGTGGCACGTGCAGGTCATACTGGCAGGCTTTGCGGTGCCAGATCTATCTCGAAGTTCCCTTGTATGCGCTCAAATTGTTTTGGATCCTAAATTGCAGTTAGATGGTCATCAGATTACACATGGACCGCTGTCGGATAGGTGTCCCATCTCGACGGCGCCCGGAGAGTTTTGAACATGTGCACTGGACTTCCGCAGATGGCTGTCAGAACATTTTGGAACTGAAATCCGACACTTTTCAGATGTGCATCAATTCAAAAGTCCGACACCACTCTCCGTGATTCCGGCTATGTGTGACGGGGAACTCATCTTCATTCCAAATAATACCAATTTGCTCATTCTGAAAACAAAAAAATTACATTTTTAAATGAGAGGACCTCATAATTTGACAGGTTACTATGGTGGCCATCTTGAAAAAGGCAGCCATCTTGTAATTTTGAGCTGATAATGGATCAGCTTTAGAAGGTATGCCATCAAGAATAAATAAGCCAATTTTGGTGCTGTTGGGATCACTGGCTACAACAGGGGAACTGAGGATGCACCAATCCATTTTTTCACTTCTGAGTCGATCCTGAATTTGTATATTTGCCGATACCGATACTATTCCAATACCAGAGCTCTGTTTGCTTTAATAATCTTATTATCATTATTGCTGATTTTATGTGTCCCCAGTTATACAGCTTCATGATGAAGTGGTATAGAGGAGATTTTTCTTAAAAAGAAGACCTGAAAGTTCAGCTACAGTTTGCCAGAAGGTACATCTAAGATGCAAGCCTAGATTTGATGTTTCGGTTTTATTTATTTTTTGGTGGTTTCTTGTGACATTTTGAAAATGCGGAAATGTGCTGCTTACTCAAAATGGTACATGTACTCGTATGCAATTTTTGGGGTGCCCCTGTGGGGGGGCACCAAGTGCACCCTGTGATTATTTTCTTTAACACCGCTGTGCGCTCTAATACTGCCAGCGGGAGACTGCTGCCATAGTAACAATCTATAAGCGCAACTCACCTTTAAAGCCTTCTACATCAACGATGATGGTGTAGTCCTCCGGCGTCTCTGTCAAACTAAAAAACTTGCACCTGAAGAGGAAAAAGTCAAGAAGTGTAAATTAATGAATTAATTAATTAATTAATAAATGAACAATTAAATAAATAACATAAACTTTAACTTGCCAACTCGGTACAAAATGGTGCACAATGCACCCAGCCAATGCAATTCTTAAAATAAGGCGTGGTCAAACGGAGTGTTCGCGCATTGCTATTGCAAGGTAGCAAAAAGTGGCGCTATGCAAGAGGTAAAGCTAATGATAAAAAGTTATGTCTCCCCACTGATGCATTTTCTCAAAGTAAAATACTGATAAATGGCACAGCAGAAGTGTGCACGTTGTCTCACCGGTCCAGCAGATATCCAGCAAAATGTGTCTGTGAAATATGTCCACATTTTATCTAGAGTTCTTCCTAACAGGATCTATGGTGCGTCTGTCACTGTTTCTCCAATTTTAGTGCATTTTATTTATTTTTGGGCATTGCCACAGCTTTTTCATGGTGTCTTATCGCTGTATTTCAACCCATGTTGGTCAAAATTCAAAACCACTTCTAGTTTATATCAGTGATGTAAGACTGCGAATCCTTTATTAGAATGATGGAAAACTATATTCAGGTGGTGCTGAATACTTTTCCGTCACTTAAATGTTGAACAAAAACAAAAGGGACCACAGCTTTAATAATTCTTAAGCCTTTAGAGACCTGCAGACATCTTGTTTTGAGACTGGATTAACAAACAAAAAAAAAATCAACCTGAATATAGATTCAAAAACATGTTAGTCCAAACATAAACTGAGGTAAAACAAACTGTCATCAGCCAAATACAGCACATGCAGCAGACATTCACAAACAAAGCATTGAAAATAAATCAACGTACACAGCAGGTTTGTGGTAATCACTTCCTGTGCAGGTTCTACACCCACTGGACTTCACATTTGGATGAGATGCAAAGAACAGCAGCGGGGAAAGAATAAAAAACAAACATCAACATGTGAACAGCAGCAATTTCACAGGCCGTCAAGTGTCAATTTGACTTGCAAAATCTTTGGCTGTAGCAGCACAGTCGCTTCTGGAGGTGGCAGAGCTGAAGATGTTGCGATTCTCTTTGGGAGTGACGAGGATGGACAGGATTAGGAATGAAAATATCAGAGGGACAGCCCAGGTGGGACGGTTTAAAGACAAAGTCAGAGACGTGAGACTGAGATGGTTTGAACATGTGCAGAGGAGGGACCCAGGGTATATAGGGAGAAGGATGCTGAGGATGGAGCCACCAGGCAGGAGGAGAAGAGGGAGGCCAAAGAGGAGGTTTATGGATGTGCTGAGGGAAGACATGCAGGTAGTTGGTATGACAGAGGAAGATACAGTGGACAGGGTGAGATGGAAACGATTTATTCTGCTGTGGCGCCCCCTAACGGGAGCAGGCAAAGGAAGAGATATTTTACACACACACACACACACACACACACACACACACACACACACACACACACACAAAATTTCATATTCTGGGGTGAATGATAGGACCTAAAATTCATGTCACGGTATACACTTTGACGGTGACTTTATGTCACGATACTTGTTTTGCACTATATGATCCCTTTACTAGCTGTCTTATTTGAACAAGAGCTTAACCTGGACTTTAATTTTCAAATCTGCTCCTTCCAAGTTAAAATCTAGATGAAAGACGTAAAGAATCAAAGCTGGAAAGAGGTGTTATTTGAATAAAAATGGTGATTTGCTTTGAAGTTATTAATTCCGACCGGACTCTATCTTTCTTTGACCCAGCAGAGAGTGGAGTAGTGTTTGGAGCTGCGTGAACGGAACGGAGGACAATTCTCATTTTGTTCTCACAACAGGACAGGAGTCCCAGTTAGTGACTTTAATCCACACAAAACTGACTCACAATTAGCATATATTAATGGCTTTGAGAGGGGTTAAGAAGCAGATCTGCCGCTTCTGAAAGCAGCGAAGCAATGAACCAACGAAGCAGTGGGTCAGAGCAGTGCTTCACTACTTCAAGCTTCAAAGCAATGCACGTATTAAGCTGCAGATGAAGCGGAGTCCGGTGGTGAGTCCGGTGGTGGAGATTTTGAATCAGGCTGCTCGTGCTCTGTAACATCCACAGGCGGACTTGAATGCTGAGAGGAGGACAGCTGCGGACCGCTCTTCTTGCACATAATTAACCTCTGGGTACCGAAACTTGGCACCGAAAGACAAGGCATGTTTTGATACTCTGTACTACCAAAGCATTTCGGTTGGTGCCACAAAAGAACCGAAGTTCGGTACCCAGCTCTAGGACTGGGTCCCATGAGACCCAACAGAAATCTTGCGGGATCAGGTCGTTAAAACTTCACTGCGGGTGGGAGTGGGCGGCTAAAAACCCCCCCCAAAAAATAAACATTCATTCATTCATTCATCTTCTACCGCTTAGTCCAATTAAGGGTTACGGGGGGCTGGAGCCTATCCCAGCAGTCATAGAGCGCGAGGCGGGGTACACCCAGGACAGGACGCCAGTCTGTCGCAGGTCCACAAATAGACAAACAAACACAGACATGCACACACACACACACACACACACACCTACGGACAATTTTAAAGAGTCCAATCCACCCAACCCGCATGTCTTTGAATGTGGGAGGAAACCGGAGCACCCGGAGGAAACCCACGCAAACACGGGGAGAACATGAAAACTCCACACAGAAAGGCTACGGGAATTGAACCCATGGCCTTCTCGCTGTGAGGCAACAGTGCTAACCACTAAGCCACCGTGCTGCCCAAAAAAAAAAAAAAAACTAAAACAAAAAAAAAACCTGGATTTGGAAGCGGTCAACAAATGAAAATAGTGTAAAAGTATGCTGTGTCCACACGCTACTTTTAGCTTAAATAGAACATCTTTAACAGGAGCAGCGGACAGGAACAGCAACAGGTACACAGACACAGATGCAGCGAGAGTTACACTGCATGCCCATATATAGAACACAAATATGAAACGGTCTTTAAACTAAATGAAAACAATGAAATAGGAGCACTATTCCTGACCAACTGTGTCAAAAGGCATAGAGGCCAGTGAAACAAAGTACAACCCCATGAATCTCTTTATTAATAGCCTAAATGTCGTTAATAGCCATAATGCATTTCTTTTACTATGTGGGCATAAATTCTCAGCGTTTCGCGGGTGGGGGCGGACTGAAAATACGCACTGCGGGAATGAGGGGAGTATAATACACACGTTGCAGGTGTGGGCGGTAATGGTCCAAATTAAAGCCTTGAGTGGGATGAATTTCTTCATCTTTTAAGACACACCCACAAGTTGCTGATCAGGGCAAAGAACGCAACCTGTGAGTTGATGTTTGGCTGCCAGCCCATCTTATTAAAAGTTAACTTCAGTCAAGACCTTGATGCACATTTGAGCAGTTTTTGTGGCCATCTAGCAGGCGATGTGAGCATTTCAGGGCTTCTAGTTTATTTTCTAATTCATTTACAGCTGGATGAACTGAGACAATTGCCAAAGTCTTGACCAAGGACACAGACAGGTAGCACAAGATACCTGCTGAACAATTTAAAATTGTTGGGTGGTGGCCAAGTGGTTAATGCGCTTGGTTTCAGTGCAGAAGGCTCCAGGTTCAAACCCCACCCCTGCCACATTTCTCCATGTAATGTGGAGTTGCGTCAGGAAGGGCATCCGGCGTAAAACCTGTGCCAATTCAACATGCAGATCCACCTTGGATTTGCTGTGGCGACCCCGAGTGCAAACAAGGGAGCAGCCGAAGGGACTTACTATTATGATTCAAACCAAACAAGCGCCACCTAATTTTTTTTTTAATGTCTTGCCGACACTTTTCTAGTTGAATTTAGTACATTATTCCAAGCAATGTGTGCTGCTAAATGCAAAACTTTTAGGCAGGCATAAGCAAGGACATCCTTTCATAAAACTGTCCATGGAACAATCGCAGACTTCTTTGTTCAATAACATGTGGTTAGAGCACTTGGTTTTGGTGCGGAAGGTTCCTGGTTCAAATCCCACCCCTGCCATCTTTCTCCATGTAATGTGGAGTTGCATCAGGAAGGGCATCCGACGTAAAACTTGTGCCAGTTCAACATGCAGATGCACCTTGGATTTGCTGTGGCGACTCTGAATGCAAACACGGGAGCAGCCGAAAGAACTTACTTACTTCATCACTAATACACAAATATTTACACTGAATCTCCCCAAACTTATCAGCTTACAGCGCCCTCAGGGGATGACCATGTTATTAAAAGAGAGATAGACATTGGCATTTTAAACCAGAAACAAGTCAAACTTTGACAAGTACAACCTGTCAGTTTGCTTGTGTTTATGTTGTTTTATATTTTTAAAAGCAGATAACACTGGGCTGCTGTGTAGACAAGAAGTAATTTGAAGAGAGGATTTTGTTGTTTTTTTCTGATATATTTATAGACAGACATTTGAATTAACTGTAAACTACTTTCAGGCCGACAATGTTGAGTAGCGGAGAACATTTAACCTGAATCCGTCACATTCTGTGCACATGTTAGAAAATTTACAGGGAGCCTTTAATAAGTTTGTATTGTACAGTAATAAACTGAAACATCACGAACAAAACACTAAAATGTGTCGTGTAATAAATCAACATAAACACGTGAGGAGAAACCAAACATGACAGAAACCAGTTTAGCATCTGATAACTTCCCCTCCAAGTTATTAATATGTTTGAATTTGTCTCTGCAGTGTCTTTCAAGCAGTTATTTTTCACCCCCCCCCCCGAGTTGAAAAAGCTTTTCCAAAATGCTGCAGTACCAAACTCTGACAGGTGGTGGCAGGTCAGCATAGATCAGCATCATTTGGGGAAGTGTGCATACAACCTGTGTCTGCAGGAAGGTAAACCCGTCTTTAACGGGTTCAGACTGAACGTGAGGGGGCGCCGGCGTGTGCAACTGCGCAAAGGGAATTTTGAAATGTTCAAAAAAATCCTTCATGCTTAAATGCCGTGCTACGTGGCATGATCTGCTCACCAACAGGACGTGCAGCTCGTCAAGTAGACTAAGGAAGTGAACAGAGCAAGTGGTGATGTCAGCGTTTTGCGTCAGAGCGTAGCTCGTCTGAACGATTATAAGGAGATGTTAAATCTATCATATACTTTAACAGCTGCAGACAAGAAGGAAAGAAAATGCAACTGTTTTACTAAGCCATGGCAATGTAAACATGACAAATAACTTACCTTTTTAGACAACAGACAACTTGCAGAGAAAACTGTGTCACAAAACTCCATGAGCAGTTTTATCGTTTTTCTATTAAAGTAGACCTGCATTGAAATAAATATGGTCAGATCTCAGAAAGAAATAGCTGATGTGTATTTATAAGACCCTTATGAATGCAGTAAAGTAAATCTGCAAGCCCAAATTTGTAATTCAGCGGAGAAATCTTCGATCCCGCATTGAAACTGATTTTATCTGTTAGTAATGTTACTGTTATACACATCCTGGTTTCAGCATCCAAAAGTAAGCTGCAATGAATGTGAGATACAGCTCTGCATGCTCAGATCAGCGGCGACATCGACAGCGGGCGCCGTTCTTCCCCGACGCCTCTCTCTCTGCCTCCGCTGCGCTTACCGAGTCGTGCTCGGTAACCGCCTAAGCGGGCCACTCACACCGCCCCCGTGTCTGCTTTGCAGCCGGCATCACCTCTCTGTGTACTGAATGGAGGTGCAGCCGACTTGGCACAAGTCCAGAGACTACGCTCGCTGTTTTGATGCGGAGCGGCCGGTAACACCTGTTGCTGCAAGGACAGACTTTCCGCAGCGCCACACGTCTCGGTAATCGGAGCCGCAGAGAGAGGTTTATATCTTTTTAATGACTTGAATTCTTTGCGGGTCCCGCCTCCGTACCCCGCGACGGTACCGGAGGCGAAAGACAGATTTTCAATGCAACACCACTCAATCAAACGGGCGTATGAAAAGGACCCCCAAAATAATTTTCAAGCACAAATAACAGAAATGTGTACTCACCAAACGTGCCGCATGACAGTATGAAATTTTTAAAAAAGTAGATCCTTCCGTATAAGACAAGAAAAAGGTGCAGATGCAAACTGATGTAAATCCACAAATTACAGTTGGCGCGCGCAATGCATGCTGGGATAGGGTCTTTTCCCTGACGTCTCGGCAGCGTCCCGGATGTGATGACAGTTTTGCGGAGGGCTAAATTTTAGCTGTAAATTTGTCATTTTTAAATGAAGATTTCTCCATTGAATGACAGATCTGGGCTTGCAGATTTACTTTACTACATTCAGAAGGATCTTATGTGTAAATATAAGTCATTTTTTGGTCCAAAGATCTGACTGCATTTACACTCAACAAAAATATAAACGCAACACTTTTGGTTTTGCTCCCATTTTGTATGAGATGAACTCAAAGATCTAAAACTTTTTCCACATACACAATATCACCATTTCCCTCAAATATTGTTCACAAACCAGTCTAAATCTTTGATAGTGAGCACTTCTCCTTTGCTGAGATAATCCATCCCACCTCACAGGTGTGCCATATCAAGATGCTGATTAGACACCATGATTAGTGCACAAGTGTGCCTTAGACTGCCCACAATAAAAGGCCACTCTGAAAGGTGCAGTTTTATCACACAGCACAATGCCACAGATGTCGCAAGATTTGAGGGAGCGTGCAATTGGCATGCTGACAGCAGGAATGTCAACCAGAGCTGTTGCTCGTGTATTGAATGTTCATTTCTCTACCATAAGCCGTCTCCAAAGGCGTTTCAGAGAATTTGGCAGTACATCCAACCAGCCGCACAACCGCAGACCACGTGTAACCACACCAGCCCAGGACCTCCACATCCAGCATGTTCACCTCCAAGATCGTCTGAGACCAGCCACTCGGACAGCTGCTGAAACAATCGGTTTGCATAACCAAAGAATTTCTGCACAAACTGTCAGAAACCATCTCAGGGAAGCTCATCTGCATGCTCGTCGTCCTCATCAGGGTCTCGACCTGACTCCAGTTCATCGTCGTAACCAACTTGAGTGGGCAAATGCTCACATTCGCTGGCGTTTGGCACGTTGGAGAGGTGTTCTCTTCACGGATGAATCCCGGTTCACACTGTCCAGGGCAGATGGCAGACAGCGTGTGTGGCGTCGTGTGGGTGAGCAGTTTTCTGATGTCAATGTTGTGGTTCGAGTGGCCCATGGTGGCGGTGGGGTTATGGTATGGGCAGGCGTCTGTTATGGACGAAGAACACAGGTGCATTTTATTGATGGCATTTTGAATGCACAGAGATACCGTGACGAGATCCTGAGGCCCATTGTTGTGCCATCCAAGAACATCACATGTTGCAGCAGGATAATGCACGGCCCCATGTTGCAAGGATCTGTACACAATTCTTGGAAGCTGAAAATGTCCCAGTTCTTGCATGGCCGGCATACTCACCGGACACGTCACCCATTGAGCATGTTTGGGATGCTCTGGGCCGGCGTATACGACAGCGTGTACCAGTTCCTGCCAATATCCAGCAACTTCGCACAGCCATTGAAGAGGAGTGGACCAACACAATTGCCACAATTGACAACCTGATCAACTTTACGCGAAGGAGATGTGTTGCACTGCATGAGGCAAATGGTGGTCACACCAGATACTGACTGGTATCCCCCCCCCAATAAAACAAAACTGCACCTTTCAGAGTGGCCTTTTATTGTGGACAGTCTAAGGCACACCTGTGCACTAATCATGGTGTCTAATCAGCATCTTGATATGGCACACCTGTGAGGTGGGATGGATTATCTCAGCAAAGGAGAAGTGCTCACTATCACAGATTTAGACTGGTTTGTGAACAATATTTGAGGGAAATGGTGATATTGTGTATGTGGAAAAAGTTTTAGATCTTTGAGTTCATCTCATACAAAATGGGAGCAAAACCAAAAGTGTTGCGTTTATATTTTTGTTGAGTGTATTTCAATGCAGGTCTACTTAAGTATATATCAAACAGGGGAAATATTTTATATTTAAGTCTCCATGACATCACTTATGCCGCAAAAGATTTTGATCACACTAGAGTTGTCAAACTTTGTAATATCTACGAGCTACAAGCAAATAATCAACTGGCTACATTATCATACTTTAAGAGAAAAGCCTGGGTCCCACCAAATAATGAAGGCTGAAGAAGGAGCCACGCATGGGTGTGGGGTGATTATCTGAAGAATGACCCACGTTTTCATCTTAACATGTATCCACTATGTGCCTCTCTGTACCCCGCATGTGCCGCGTAGCAGCCTCTAGTCAGCCACGACCGACCTGTCATTACAGCCTCGAATGGCTGGCATCAGCCACACTAAGCCATGTAGTGCCATGTTGGTGCACGTTTAGGCATGAGTTTTGTCCAAACCTCCAGCCCTCCCACACTTGGTCCCTTTAAAGTGTGGGTTTTCAATTCACAGATTCACAGCAGCATTTAAAGATGTCCCTGCTTTTATTTTATTTTTTAAACGCAGTCCAAAAATAGACACTCCATCACAGTCCTGCAGTTGTGCCCTGTGCGCCAGGCTGCAGTCCACCTGTAATGCACCAGACCAGCTAGACCCGAACCACGGGTTCCTGGAGAGCTGCCTCTGTGCTCCTCGCTGGCTCCGCGGCTCTCTGGCTTTTTTTTTTTTTTTTTTTTTGCGGTTTTAAACACACAAAACTTTGTTTGTCCGTTTATTTCTGCAAAATCGCTTTTTTGCACGTGCGCTGCTGTTGTCCTTTCATGGACAGCTGTCTCTGTGCTCTTTCTGGCTTCTGTTCCATCCGTGGCTTGCTGGCTTTATTTTTTCCCTGGCTTTAAGCACAATCATTTTTACAACGTGATTCCACTTCTGACTTTTCCACTTCTGGTGGTTGGCTCTCACTGCGGTATTGTATCACTTCCTGTTCCGGAGCACAGCGGTGTTTTTCTGTATCTGTTAGCTGTTTAATCTGCGCAGTTAGATTGATCTAGTTATCTATATTACGATTTGTTTCCCAGTGTAATCTTTACGTGCCTTAACTAAAGCACTCATTCTGCTGAATCACCTCTAAATTATTTACACATTATTCACTTTGCGTGTTTTTAGGAATCCGCTAGCTTAGCGTAGCTACTAGCTCTTAGCCGATTTAGCATGGCGGCTTCTCCTGTCTCTCCCGCACTTTTCTGCTCTGGGTGTGAAATGTTTAGTTATTCCTCGGCCTCCTTTAGCAGTAATGGTACTTGTAATAAGTGTAGCTTATTCGTAGCTTTGGAGGCCAGGCTGGGCGAATTGGAGACTCGGCTCCGCACCGTGGAAAATTCTACAGCTAGCCAGGCCCCTGTAGTCGGTGCGGACCAAGGTAGCTTAGCCGCCGTTAGTTCCCCCCTGGCAGATCCCGAGCAGCCGGGAAAGCAGGCTGACTGGGTGACTGTGAGGAGGAAGCGTAGCCCTAAACAGAAGCCCCGTGTACACCGTCAACCCGTTCACATCTCTAACCGTTTTTCCCCACTCGACGACACACCCGCCGAGGATCAAACTCTGGTTATTGGCGACTCTGTTTTGAGAAATGTGAAGTTAGCGACACCAGCAACCATAGTCAATTGTCTTCCGGGGGCCAGAGCAGGCAACATTGAAGGAAATTTGAAACTGCTGGTTAAGGCTAAGCGTAAATTTGGTAAGATTGTAATTCACGTCGGCAGTAATGACACCCGGTTACGCCAATCGGAGGTCACTAAAATTAACATTAAATCGGTGTGTAACTTTGCAAAAACAATGTCGGACTCTGTAGTTTTCTCTGGGCCCCTCCCCAATCAGACCGGGAGTGACATGTTTAGCCGCATGTTCTCCTTGAATTGCTGTCTGTCTGAGTGGTGTCCAAAAAATGAGGTGGGCTTCATAGATAATTGGCAAAGCTTCTGGGGAAAACCTGGTCTTGTTAGGAGAGACGGCATCCATCCCACTTTGGATGGAGCAGCTCTCATTTCTAGAAATCTGGCTAATTTTCTTAAATCCTCCAAACCGTGACTATCCAGGGTTGGGACCAGGAAGCAGAGTTGTAGTCTTACACACCTCTCTGCAGCTTCTCTCCCCCTGCCATCCCCTCATTACCCCATCCCCGTAGAGACGGTGCCTGCTCCCAGACTACCAATAACCAGCAAAAATCTATTTAAGCATAAAAATTCAAAAAGAAAAAATAATATAGCACCTTCAACTGCACCACAGACTAAAACAGTTAAATGTGGTCTATTAAACATTAGGTCTCTCTCTTCTAAGTCCCTGTTGGTAAATGATATAAAAATTGATCAACATATTGATTTATTCTGCCTAACAGAAACCTGGTTACAGCAGGATGAATATGTTAGTTTAAATGAGTCAACACCCCCGAGTCACACTAACTGTCAGAATGCTCGTAGCACGGGCCGGGGCGGTGGATTAGCAGCAATCTTCCATTCCAGCTTATTAATTAATCAAAAACCCAGACAGAGCTTTAATTCATTTGAAAGCTTGTCTCTTAGTCTTGTCCATCCAAATTGGAAGTCCCAAAAACCAGTTTTATTTGTTATTATCTATCGTCCACCTGGTCGTTACTGTGAGTTTCTCTGTGAATTTTCAGACCTTTTGTCTGACTTAGTGCTTAGCTCAGATAAGATAATTATAGTGGGCGATTTTAACATCCACACAGATGCTGAGAATGACAGCCTCAACACTGCATTTAATCTATTATTAGACTCTATTGGCTTTGCTCAAAAAGTAAATGAGTCCACCCACCACTTTAATCATATCTTAGATCTTGTTCTGACTTATGGTATGGAAATAGAAGACTTAACAGTATTCCCTGAAAACTCCCTTCTGTCTGATCATTTTTTAATAACATTTACATTTACTCTGATGGACTACCCAGCAGTAGGGAATAAGTTTCATTACACTAGAAGTCTTTCAGAAAGCGCTGTAACTAGGTTTAAGGATATGATTCCTTCTTTATGTTCTCTAATGCCATATAACAACACAGTGCAGAGTAGCTACCTAAACTCTGTAAGGGAGATAGAGTATCTCGTCAATAGTTTTACATCCTCATTGAAGACAACTTTGGATGCTGTAGCTCCTCTGAAAAAGAGAGCTTTAAATCAGAAGTGTCTGACTCCATGGTATAACTCTCAAACTCGTAGCTTAAAGCAGATAACCCGTAAGTTGGAGAGGAAATGGCGTCTCACTAATTTAGAAGATCTTCACTTAGCCTGGAAAAAGAGTCTGTTGCTCTATAAAAAAGCCCTCCGTAAAGCTAGGACATCTTTCTACTCATCACTAATTGAAGAAAATAAGAACAACCCCAGGTTTCTTTTCAGCACTGTAGCCAGGCTGACAAAGAGTCAGAGCTCTATTGAGCTGAGTATTCCATTATCTTTAACTAGTAATGAGTTCATGACTTTCTTTGCTAACAAAATTTTAACTATTAGAGAAAAAATTACTCATAACCATCCCAAAGACGTATCGTTATCTTTGGCTGCTTTCAGTGATGCCGGTATTTGGTTAGACTCTTTCTCTCCGATTGTTCTGTCTGAGTTATTTTCATTAGTTACTTCATCCAAACCATCAACATGTTTATTAGACCCCATTCCTACCAGGCTGCTCAAGGAAGCCCTACCATTATTTAATGCTTCGATCTTAAATATGATCAATCTATCTTTGTTAGTTGGCTATGTACCACAGGCTTTTAAGGTGGCAGTAATTAAACCATTACTTAAAAAGCCATCACTTGACCCAGCTATCTTAGCTAATTATAGGCCAATCTCCAACCTTCCTTTTCTCTCAAAAATTCTTGAAAGGGTAGTTGTAAAACAGCTAACTGATCATCTGCAGAGGAATGGTCTATTTGAAGAGTTTCAGTCAGGTTTTAGAATTCATCATAGTACAGAAACAGCATTAGTGAAGGTTACAAATGATCTTCTTATGGCCTCGGACAGTGGACTCATCTCTGTGCTTGTTCTGTTAGACCTCAGTGCTGCTTTTGATACTGTTGATCATAAAATTTTATTACAGAGATTAGAGCATGCCATAGGTATTAAAGGCACTGCGCTGCGGTGGTTTGAATCATATTTGTCTAATAGATTACAATTTGTTCATGTAAATGGGGAATCTTCTTCACAGACTAAAGTTAATTATGGAGTTCCACAAGGTTCTGTGCTAGGACCAATTTTATTCACTTTATATATGCTTCCCTTAGGCAGTATTATTAGACGGTATTGCTTAAATTTTCATTGTTACGCAGATGATACCCAGCTTTATCTATCCATGAAGCCAGAGGACACACACCAATTAGCTAAACTGCAGGATTGTCTTACAGACATAAAGACATGGATGACCTCTAATTTCCTGCTTTTAAACTCAGATAAAACTGAAGTTATTGTACTTGGCCCCACAAATCTTAGAAACATGGTGTCTAACCAGATCCTTACTCTGGATGGCATTACCCTGACCTCTAGTAATACTGTGAGAAATCTTGGAGTCATTTTTGATCAGGATATGTCATTCAAAGCGCATATTAAACAAATATGTAGGACTGCTTTTTTGCATTTACGCAATATCTCTAAAATCAGAAAGGTCTTGTCTCAGAGTGATGCTGAAAAACTAATTCATGCATTTATTTCCTCTAGGCTGGACTATTGTAATTCATTATTATCAGGTTGTCCTAAAAGTTCCCTAAAAAGCCTTCAGTTAATTCAAAATGCTGCAGCTAGAGTGCTGACGGGGACTAGAAGGAGAGAGCATATCTCACCCATATTGGCCTCTCTTCATTGGCTTCCTGTTAATTCTAGAATAGAATTTAAAATTCTTCTTCTTACTTATAAGGTTTTGAATAATCAGGTCCCATCTTATCTTAGGGACCTCGTAGTACCATATCACCCCAATAGAGCGCTTCGCTCTCAGACTGCAGGCTTACTTGTAGTTCCTAGGGTTTGTAAGAGTAGAATGGGAGGCAGAGCCTTCAGCTTTCAGGCTCCTCTCCTGTGGAACCAGCTCCCAATTCAGATCAGGGAGACAGACACCCTCTCTACTTTTAAGATTAGGCTTAAAACTTTCCTTTTTGCTAAAGCTTATAGTTAGGGCTGGATCAGGTGACCCTGAACCATCCCTTAGTTATGCTGCTATAGACGTAGACTGCTGGGGGGTTCCCATGATGCACTGTTTCTTTCTCTTTTTGCTCTGTATGCACCACTCTGCATTTAATCATTAGTGATCGATCTCTGCTCCCCTCCACAGCATATCTTTTTCCTGGTTCTCTCCCTCAGCCCCAACCAGTCCCAGCAGAAGACTGCCCCTCCCTGAGCCTGGTTCTGCTGGAGGTTTCTTCCTGTTAAAAGGGAGTTTTTCCTTCCCACTGTAGCCAAGTGCTTGCTCACAGGGGGTCGTTTTGACCGTTGGGGTTTTACATCATTATTGTATGGCCTTGCCTTACAATATAAAGCGTCTTGGGGCAACTGTTTGTTGTGATTTGGCGCTATATAAAAAAAAAATTGATTGATTGATTGATTGACTTTGTGTTCGTCTGTTTATTTCTGCAAAAGCGCTCTTTTGCGCGCGGTGCTGTTCTGCATACAGAATGAGGTGGCCGTTTTATTATATACACCTGTGGATCATTTTCAATATATATATTTCTTTATTTCTTCCGCAGCTTACAAGTCACCATGATACAACTTTTAACTTTGTGTTATGTCTTCAAAATCGCTCTTTTGCGCGCTCTCTACCTGTGCTGCCACACAGCTCCTGCTCTGAGCTGCTCCACTGGAGTTATTATCTTCCATGGCTTTAAACACACATCCACTTTCACGGTCACCCAAATTTTAACTTTGTGTTCGTCCAATATTGACTGAAATATCACTCTTGTGAGCTGGCGTTCTGCCTAAATGCTCGTTTGAAGCGTGATGAGGAGTCACTACTGCCTCATTGCGCACACACGGCGGAGCTCATGTGATACATTAATTCCAGAAGTGATTACAGGTATTTTCGGCATCCAAGGTTTGACAGAAAATGATTAATCCGCTACAAAATAATTATTTTATATAGAGTCCAGCGCACAGAGCAGGTGGAATTTGGTGCGCAAAGAGGAGACCCGCTCCAAAAATAGCCTCTCAGGTCCTGCCTCAGTGCGCACACAGTGATCCATTAACAAGATATTAAATGAACATACTTTTACATACAACAGACATCAACATACAGACATACTTTTATAGCAAGGAACTGTTTTATCAAGCTATAAAAAACATTAAAAATAATTACCTTAAGCTGTTCAAAATACATCCCACATGGAGCAGGAAAGAGAGGGAAAAAAGTGTCCAGATGAAGGAGTCCTCTGTGATGCCAGAAGTGATTAGAAGTGTTTTCAACATCCAAGGTTTGGCAGAAAATGATTAATCCACAACAAAATATATAGAGTCCAGCGCACAGAGCAGGTGCAATTGTGTGCGCAAGAGGAGGAGCCGCTCCAAAAATAGCCTCTCAGGTCCTGCGAAGGTGCCAGGCGCACGGATAATGGACTTTTTGCAGACTCGTAAGCACCACGCAAATGCCTCTAAGCCGTCGCAGTAACTCAACACAAACTGCGCCACGCTGTTGTTGCTAAATTTTGAATCTTGAAATCTTGAAATTAGCGCCATGCTCAGAGAGGAGCCTCGTTAACTGAAGATAATGCCTCTAAGAGCCACTCTGAGCCACTATAATGCCACGATAGCTCACGAAACAAAAAAACAGGGTGCGTGGCTCCTTCTTCACTCGGTGGGACCGAGGCTAAAAGGTGAAGACATGAAGCTAAACAATGATGAAAAATCACAGCTGGTGGGTAACTGACACATAACAAATCGTCTTTGTGGACTATTGTTATTTAAGGACCTGCTACGTTTTCCAGCTGTGATCAGTTTGCATAAATGCTAAACAGACTTGCAACTTGTAATGCTGAGATCACAATCATACAAAGTAATCTGTTTAGAACTGTTTTACATTTACATCCCAACAAATATATACGTAACGTTATGTAATGACTGGCATTTGCAACTGTTCACTTGTTCCGGTAAAAGTATCAGGATTACATTGCCGTATTGGACAGCAATAAAGAGCTACGGTCCGAGTTATTTCTTCACTGCAAGATCACACACACACACACAAAAAAAATTAAACCAATTCCATAAATAAAAAATAAAAGTGCTCACATTCAAGTACATTTTATTTTTTGCAACCATTATCACTCAAGACAATACGGAGACATCTTGAAATGTCCACTCAAGTAACTGGACTTGTATAGTCTTCAACATGTTCTGTCACAGAAACAACAAATAAATTTGAGGAAAACACTTTTTTTGACTGGCACCAACTTGTTTTTTTCTTCTTACCGCTGTTACCAATGCACATGCTCACAGGATGGGTAAGGTCTATATCGTACTCGTATATAGTGCCTTAAGGTAATATGTTATGAATTGGCACTCTAAGAATAAATTGAACTCAAATGACTGGCTGCTACAGGATCACAAGTTTGGAAATTAGTTAGCGGTCTTCTTAAATTTTCGACATCAGTGGATGACTGAAAAATTGTTTTAATGATTAAATGCCAGTTTGAAGTCTATCTCAGAACATTTGCAATCCACTTATGAGTTAAATGAGGATGTTCCATCTGAAGCCACAAACTACATCAGCGTGGCTGTTTTTATAACACAAGTGCTCCCGTGTGTCAGTTTCATCATCCCACAGGCAGGCGTCATCGGGTCTGTGAAACAGAGTAAATCCTGGATGCAAAATAACCTTATATAAAATGCTACCACTTGAATTCTTAGTTTACAATATTCAATTGGATTCAATTACACTGCAATCACACTGGTGATGTGCAGCAGGTGCTAAACCGAATGTTACAATGTTTAAAAAGAGCATGACGGCAACATCTGTCACCACGGGATTGTGAAAGCTGCAGCCGCACACCATGACGATACGTAAATTTGAACTTTTTTCACATCAACAAGGACAAACTGGATGTTAATTTTCCTTGAGTGATTGAGTTGTGCACTTCTTTTTTTAAATGTAAGTTAAATTTTTCATCCTTTTGAAGAAATAAGGAAAGGCAACCACCTGATAATGAATGTAGTTGTTAAGTGCACAAAAATTTTGATTAAAATAGAGTTTATTTTTAACTGTGGGCATTTACATATATTTTTTAAAATAAGTGCACTTCAGACAGAGTGAAGACTTATTAAAGTACAGTAAACAAAGGTAATAACTTATATTTTAATTTAAGTTGAGCAACTCTGAACACAATTTGTTATGAATGGTATAATATATACACACACACACACGGCTACATCTGTCTGTCTGTCCGTCCAGGATAAACTCCCAAACTATAATATGTAGCCCTAAATGCTATATATATAAAACAAACTAGTACCATTTTTTTTAAAGTTGAACTGAAAATTACCCCCAAAATAGCCTTTTATTTAAGACCATACAGTGTTATACCATGTGCGATAAACTCCCAAACTATAATATGTAGCCCTAAAAACTATATACGAGGTCTGTTAGAAAAGTATCCAACCTTTTTTTTTTTTTGCAAAAACCTGATGGATTTGAATCACGTGTGCTTGCATGAGCCAACCTTGAACTTTCATGCGCATGCATGAATTTTTTCACGCCTGTCGATTGCGTCAGTTGCTGGCAAGCAGCCTTTGTGTGAGGTTGTGTGTAGTACGCTCGACGGATTTCCATTGCAAGGAAAATGGCGGAACGACTGGAGCAGCACTACTGAATCAAATTTTACCAGAAACTGGACGACAGCCAGGTGGAAACCATTCGGAAGATTCAGACTGCTTTTGGTGGCTTTTCAGTCGTGTGACTATCCGAGAAATTGTGGAAGAGGTGGACATCATTTTCCGGAGTCCAGCATGTCCTGTGAGACTTCAACACGGAGGTGCTTTTGCTCCGCCATTAGCAGCTTCGGCATGAATTTCACCGCCACTCTTTTCATGGCCAAATCTTCTGTCACAGTGGAATGTGCCGAAAAAGTGCTAATGTCCACCTCTTCCGCAATTTCTTGGATAGTCACACGACGGTCCCGCATCACCACAGCGTTCACTTTGGAAATGATCTGGTCATTTCAGCATGTTGATGGCTGACCGGAGTGTGGCTCGCTCTCCACTGTTGTGTAGACGTCTTTAAACCGGTTGTACCACTCCTTAATCTGTGTGATGCCCATAGCATCGTCACCGAAAGCCGTCTGAATCTTCCGAATGGTTTCCACCTGGCTGTCGCCCAGTTTCTGGCAAAATTTGATTCAGTAGTGCTGCTCCAGTCGTTCCATCATTTTCCTTGCAATGAAAATCCATCGAGAGCACTACACACGTCCTCACACAAAGGCTGCTTGCCAGCAAATGATGCAATCGACAGGGGTGAAAAAATTCACGCCTGCGCCCGAAGGTTCAAGGTTGGCTCATGCACGCACACGTGATTCAAATCCATCAGGTTTTTGCAAAAAAAAAAAAAAAAAAAAAAAAAGGTCGGATACTTTTCTAACAGACCTCGTATATTCTGAATCATGACATGGGGAACAAACTGGTACCATTTTTTTTTAAAAAATTGAACTGAAAATTATCCCCAAAATAGCCATTTATGTAAGACCATACAGTGTTGTACCATGTGCTTTTCATGCTGCCACTTCTGTCTTTCTGTCTGTCCAGGATAAATTCCCAAACTATAATATGTAGCCCTAAAAACTATATATATTCTGAATCCTCATGACACGGGGAACAAACTGGTACCATTTAAAAAAAAAAAAAAGTTGAACTGAAAATTAGCCCCAAAATACCCGGCTGTGGGTATGACCAGGCAGATTCAAATTTCCAGTCCTGTATGTGTGTTGGCCATCTCTGTTTATTTAATCCCTTTCTACAGCTACTTTATGTTCTCAACTGTTAAGCACCTGATTACATTCATTTTATGTTTGTAAAATTGCAATGTAAAAACAGTGAAATACACCACCTCAATTTTGATTCATTGATATTTGGGTGATTCTTTAACTACGGGCACTATTGGCCTTGTAAATGTAATTTCCACCACACCATTGCCTTACAACATAAAACGCCTTGGGGCAACTGTTTGTTGTGATTTGGTGCTATATACATGTGCTCTGATGTCACTGTTTATCTCCATAGAAACTACCCAAACAATCTTTCATACAAACTGTTTAAAGGGACATTACAGTGTTGTGGTGGAAATTACGGCAATAGTGTGGGACAGCTACATTTTGTTTAAAAAAATCACAACAGTTGTATGACATTGAATACCCCAATTATGTTTTGATTATTTTACTGATATTTTATAACATAAGAAAAAACGTTTCTTTACCATTCATTTTTATCACTTAAGATCAAAAGTCTGGGTATGGGACAAGCACAAAACGGCAATATTTGCATATAATGATGCTGAAAAAAGGTGAAAAAGTCATCATAGACTACTAGAACAAAGTTCTTAACACACTTTCATTGTAAAGATAACTATAAAAGTGTGAAATTTCCCCTTTTTTCTGTTTTTCATACAATATGATCAAAGGACATAAGTGCCCATAGTCTAAGAATCACCCATTTACATTTACTGTTACCTACCTTTTTTGTGTAATTTTGTTATAAATTTGATTGCAAAACAAAGTCTGCATGAAGGACTTCAAATGTGTTTGTCTTTTAACCAAGTATTTCCACTTAGTTTGGGGAGTCCACCTCCTATAGGCTGCTGGACAAACTTTAGCCCATTAACTATTATATTTACAAGACATCAGCATTACAAAAACAAATGTTGGCCAGTTGTTTTGATTAAAATGATTGGTATTTGGCTTATGTCTATACACACACATATATATATAAAATTTATTTATTACTACAAATTATATTTTCAGATTTAAAGGAAAAAGAAAAACACAGTATCAGCTGCCTGCTCGCTAAACATCAGTCTTTGAAAACAGTTGAAAGGTAACATTAATAGATGATATTTGGTCCTTAACACTCAGATTCCATCGTTTGTTGTATAATCAATTAAATAATTCTGCAAACAAACCAAACATGTTTTCATTTGGGTGAACAATGGAGGCTGCTGACAGAGATGAGTCTTTTTTTTTTAATTGATCAACATCCTCAGTAATGTGTGTTTTTTATCAGTAAATTGATTACTTCAGCACAGAGACTTGATTGTTTGGACTGTCAGTAAACTGAACTAATTATCTGGTTGGTGATAAAGCTGCAGGTCAGACGCCCTGATGTCACGACCACGCTGATGAAGATACACCACTGCAACGTGCAATACAGGTCTGGATAAAACCATGGCCAGCGGTAATGATTGTTATTAATTATTCAGGTTCGACAAATGATTTCACACCTAAAGTACAGGGTCAAATTCACCACATGATATAAACATCACAATCATCATGTTGAAGATTTCCCATTTTCAGATGTTTTCACTGCTGTATAAAAAGTGAAAAATACAAAAACATATATAGAAATAAAACTAATCATATAATACTGTTCATGAAAGAAAGGAAAAGCTTAGGCTCACCATTAAGCCATGTTGTCAAACTCGAGGCTCGTGGGCCAAACAGGACACACAGTAGCTTTTTTAAACAATATTTTAATAGAATTTTTGAGTGTTGCACACAATGAAATTAAGAACAGTTTATGGTCAATGAAAGAGAAACAGAAGCTATCAACCATTAACCAAAAATAGAATAAAAACATCTGAATTGCCCTCGCACCCTCAACACACACACACACACACACACACACACACACACACACACACACACACACACACACACACACACACACACACACACACACACAAAAGCACTCAACAGTATACGACACTTTCACAAAGATTACGCACCTTGATGTCTGCAGGCAAAGATGATTAATTTAACAACTTCAATCATAAATTGAGGCTTTTGTTGAATGCAATACCCACATTCAACACAAGGGCGCTACCGGCTGTAAAGTGACATGCCATGACATGCCCAGGGTCTGTATGGCCGACCCAGAGCATATCCAAAATGTGATTATTGAAGGTGTTTGCTTTTTTCTCTCCTCTCCTTCCCTTGTCATGAAACACTACTCACCATTTCATCTTTGACACTGTTTAAGTGAACCCAGGTTTACCGGTGTAACAGTATATCCCACCCCCCAGGCAACATTCCTACAGGGCAGCACTGATTAAACCAAAAATTGATAAGGCCCCTATCAGGATAGAGCAACCTTTAAACTATAGATTTCATGGATGTTTTATGGTCACAGATGAAGCAGTTTGACTGATGGTGAATGATACTGGTATTCGGATATCCTAGGACAATTTCTCCCCCAGGGGGAAGATATCCTTGGGGGGGTTATCCAGGTGGGAAGATAAACTGTTACACCGAGCTTCATTACAACCTGCAAGACATGACGTATAAAGATCCACAAGAACACAGAGCAGGTCAGATATTTGTAAAGTACCACTGCAAATGTGTGTTTTATGGTAAAAGCACCAGATTTTGCACAGAACTGACTTTTTCTCACTCAGAAAAACAAAAAGACTCAAAAATTATTAATAGATTATGAAAATAGATGGTGATATATATATATATATATATATATATATATATATATATAATCAATGTTTAGGGAGTTCGTAAAGAGGGGTGTGTTGTTTTATGATAGGTTACAGCTTGGTGGGCCACTGTAGCAGTTAACTATGCTAAAATGTTGCTCATCTCATTTCTTAACTAGTTAGCTAACTTAGCTACTTGAAAAAAATACATTTGTACTATCCACACTCATCGTACAACTAACAGAAAACTTAATTTGTCTGTTTCTCCCAATCCGTTAATGATTTATTAACTCGCAACTTTGTAAACTTGAATTACATGACATTATGTGACATCGATCCCCGTTTTGGCTGCCAATTAGAGGTGGGCGGATCGATCCTAATATCGATAATATCAATACCAACGCTGGTATTGATACTGAACGATCCTCGTGTAAAAAGATCGATACTCAAGCTTTTTTCCTCTCCTGCATGCACTGACTGCTGCGCATGCAGATTCATCAAAGTCTACTCTCTGTCTGTAAGAGCAGCGCTGCGCTGTGTCACACAACATGGAGCAGCGCACCCTCCCCCTTTGGTCTTTTGTTGTTGCGCCGTCACGTGGCTCAGTGGCGCCAGCCAACGGCCATGCTGGCAGGCTCAGCCTGGCCCACGCACTCAGCACTCTCCTCGAGTCAGCCCTCTACCTCAGGACAGTTTGTTTTAAGTTGTGTTGAGTGATATTTTTTAACAAAAATGTCGATTGTAATAATAAAGTATTTTGTTGTCACGTATATTGTTTGGAGAAATTCTATCCTAGGTCTTTTGGATCTATGAAACTTAAATATGAAAAAGTATCTGTATCGGCGATACTGGGCCTGTATTTACTTGGTATGGGATCAATACCAAAATTCCCGGTACCGCCCACCTCTACTGCCAACATTAAAGCAGCGTGTGATTGGCTGCTGGCACAATTTTACGTCACAAATGAAATCATCACAAATAACATTTTTATAAAATGCTAATTGTCGTCTTTTTAGCGGATAAGCTAATAACGGCAATTGCATAAAAATCTAACAAAAATCTTTTCTGCGAGTTTGACACCAAAGTACTCGTGAGCGCGATTTAATCACACTTAATGCACATAAATTAACTACAGTAAATAAATGTACTTCCTTGTAAGTAAAGGTTTGTGACTAACGTTAGTTTTCAAGCTACAACAAAAAATGTCATAATATAGATATACATTATGTATATCTATATTATGACATTTTTCAGACAGGATTTCATAGTGAGGGGAAAAAAGACGCTGATTAAAGAGAATGTTTTGTTTGACAGCTTTCTAAAAACATTTAAATTCTTCATCCTGCTGTGAGAAAAAAAAAAAAAAATCAGTTTTTTGTTTAATGTGATTTCAGGCAGAACAGCGCCCCCTTCATGTCGTCGCACAGTCTAAATAAATATAATTTCAGTGTCTATTTAAATTAAAATCAAAGAAATTCTACTTGAAAATAACACCACATATTATTATTAATTGGCTAAAAAAATGCAGAATAAATAATGAAATCCGCAATAGGATTTGGTTCAAACATTTGTGGAAGTTTATGTAGAAACATGTTTAAAAATAAAAATTCCTGCTCCCCCCCCCAAAAAAAGGAAGATAAAAAGAAAGAGGCCTAAAACATGAAGAAAAAAAGAGCATTAAAGCAGCTGCTTCACATTTGCACGTCTTTGGTCTTTTTTTTTTTCAGAAGTTTCTCACCTTGTTTTGGAGGCCAAGAAGGCGAGTTTGATTAATCCGTGAGTGCAAATCTGGATCCCCTCTTTTTCTATACTCGCCACTTTCAGGCTGTGCTCTAAAATGTGCAGTTCCATCGTTTCCGCCTTCTCATTAGACTAAAAATACAAACCGAAACACTGTCAAACAAACATGCATAAATAAATAAATACACGGCAGCTAAGAAGTGTTAAAGAGAGAAAGAAAGGGGGAAGCAGGGTGGAAGAAAGAAAGCAAAGAGGTAAAACGGATCTGCTGTCAAGTTACCGCGCAGAAGCACACTTCTTATCGACGCCTTTCAAAATAAGAGCTTGCATGGACGTTAAAGCTTGATAGCTGTTTTTTAGGAATCTACATTTTTAAAAAAGGTGCGATCAACTGACAGCAGCAAAATGAGACAGGAAAGGCAAACGTTGTTTCTATATTTATTTGATTTCTATACTAAAAAGTAGGGATAGCGAACCATTTTTTGAGTTACCAAGGAAGAAGAATTTTGTTTTGGCATTTTCATCACTGCACAACTCTACTGGTTTAATACTCTACTTTAAAAAAAAAAATTATATATATACATTGTTAAGCTTAATTTGTAGAAACGTAACAAAGTAACTCGTGTTTGTGAGGCAATTGCTTGTTTCGAGCTATGCTTTTATTCTGATGGGAGAATTTTAAATCGGAAGTGAGTCTGTTGCTGGCTTTATATAGCTTGTCACACAGCTCAGCTGCGCTGGTGTTTGCTCTCAGACTGCAGCTGCTCCGACTGAAACAAACAACTTGCCATTCAAAAGAAGGGGGCGTGTCTGCAGTACAGCGAGGCATGATGGGTAACGTAGTTTTCGGCATTCCATGCTGTTTAGCCGCTCAGTCTGTTTAGTAAAAGTAAGTCCCTTCAGCTGCTCCCCTGTTTTTGCACTTGGGGTCACCACAGCAAATCCAAGGTGGATCTGCATGTTGAATTGGCACAGGTTTTACTCCAGATGCCCTTCCTGACGCAACTCCACATTACATGGAGAAATGTGGCAGGGGTGGGATTTGAATCCGGAATCTTCTGCACTGAAACCAAGCGCATTAACCACTTGGCCACCACCCCTGCCTCAATCTATTTATAAAGTAATAAGATTTTTTTTTTTTAATCCCGTGGTTTCTGCTTTTTTGACCTGGGTTGCCGAAAAAACAGTTCTTTATTAGTTATTGTAATATTTATTTTAGTATTTAGTTGCTGTGTTTGTGTAGTTCATTAAATATTGAGCATTTTTTGCTGTTGTTGTATTGAGGTCATTTGCAGTTGTTCAAACCCTGGTTGTGACTGAGTGATAAAGTGTCCTTAAAACTGGTGATGCAATAGGGAAAAGTTGCACTATGTATAGTCTCTCCAATCACAGCCTCAGAAACCTTCTTAACTCTTCCTGTGTTACTTGTCTTGGAGGCTTCCCTCACATTTCTGTTCTTGCACACTCGGTTTCTAAGAACTGTCTGGACCGTTTCACTGTTTGAATTTAGTAATTATTGATGTAAATGAAGTCAAAGACATGTTTAGGGACTTGGAAATGTTCATGTATCCATCCCCTGACTGACCTTTGACATTTTCCTAAATTCTCATACAGATTTGGTTTGTTTGCATTTTCTGTCTTTAGCATTCAGTGCATATTGAACTCAGTCCATATTTGCTGTTAAAAACGTGGTTCTTTTCTGTTCTGATTCTGGTACCAGAATTTTACGTGGGAAAATTCTACCTAACAGGAAGTTGCCTTGAAACCTCACGGTCAAAGTGATCAGACACTTTAATGCATAAACAGGTAGTTTGTTTATTTATTTATTTATTAGGTTTATGCAGTGCTTGCAGAACCATCAGAACCTCCTGCACAATCCTTTCTCTTCACAGGCTGAACAGTTTGTCATCTGGATATGTGAAATCCCATCCCTGAACACGGTGCCTGAAGGCCTCGTTGTCTGTCTCCAGCCAGAAAACTAATTACAAGACCAATTAGTTTAAACAGCCCACAACAAAGTATTAATTAAGAGCCACAGCAGACAGGACTGTTTGGCCCGAGAAGAGTGTTTTCCCCTGTGAAACATCCAGACGTGTCTCAACACAAACGTCAGAAATTAACAGCCACACTGAAAGTGAAACCAGGAACATGATTTTAATTGCTGTTTATGTTTGGAACAAACCCAGCCCGTGGACCCGGTTTCCACACATTGGTATAAAAAATAATCCAAAACATCCAGTAAATAAATAAAAATCCTGTTGACTTTAAACATTACAGACGTGACATGTGTCACCAAAACAAATGTACAAATAAAATATGATCCATCTTTGTTTGTGCCAAATGTGAACCTGACAGATGAGCACATGTTGCTCTGCTCTCATTCTGCTTCCTGGAAGAGTTTTTCTTTTTCCACATTAACGCTGTGAAGGACCAAAGAGAAGAAACCAGCTGACAGATGTCTGTAAATAACAGCTGAAAGCCAAAAAAAAGAGAGAAAACATCCTTCAAAAGAACATTATGTTCATTCAAGTTGTTCTTTAGTGTGCATTCTTATGTGCATGCTGTTTATTGCACATAATCTGTTAAAAGCACCAGAAAGAGAGAATTCTTCAGAACTAAAACACTATGCACAGTGATGCACAATCACATAATAAAAATAACAAAATAAAATAACAGCCAGAAAGTAATAACTAATAGAAAACCATTTTAATAACTGTCATATTATTTATGTTGCTGTTCTTGTCTGGGGCTGGCACTGTGTGGACAAACATGGGGTGTGAACGTTTTCACAAAAGATGCAGATGTTAAAATGTGGTTCCAAGCAAAAAAATCTGTCTGGTGAAAATACATCATCAAGATGTCTAATAATGTGTGGTTTGGCACAAAAATGCATGACAAACATGAATCATGCAGTCCAACCTGATAACAGATAAAGAAACCTCACACCAGCTGAATCACAGTGCACATATAGAGCACATAACAGGCTCAGCACACATGACAGTAAAAGCAGCAGTCAGCAGGTCTCAGAATGTCCTTCATTCAGGAATTTACATGTGATGTGCACGTCAAAAGCCAGGTTGTGCGGCTGCACTGTCAGTGCATGAAAGTGCCGTGCTGTGTGAACACGCTTCACACACCACGACCTAGTTTCATAAAAAGCAGACTTTAATCTTTTAGTCAGCTAAGCTTACTTAGTCGACTACAGTTAGTCATCAACATTATCCATCTAATCTATGTTTCGACAGCTAAACTTGTACATTAGCCATCTTACTTTAGTCAACGATTTTCACGCACATAATTGGCCTCACCAGTACAGTTGCCAAGAAACACGTCCAATGTGAGACAGTTTTGTTTACTTCCAAGTTGGTCCTTCTGCTACAAACATGACCGAGGCCGCTGCAGACGATGTCCATAAACATCTCCAATGGATTATTCCAGTCCCGGAACACCCACTCCCACATCATGTCTATCCTTACTTCCTGCTCCATCAAGTAGTGGTACATGATAGCTGCCTTTTTTCCAGTTAAGGCACTGAAGTTTTGTAGACTAAAATAAGATTAGCCTCCTCTGTACCAGGCTCAAAACTTTAATCGGGTAACGAAAAACCTTAGCCGGCTAATCACTTTGTACAATGACTAATGTCAAAAATGAGTCGGCTAAGTGAGTTTAGTCCACGAAGACTGCTTTATGAAATCGGGCCCAGAAGTGTTAATAACACAATAATGTCATGCTCCTGCCCATGATGGGTTCATGTCCTGAATCTTGTGTTTTATTTATATCAGGTTGCCATTGTCATGCTTCAGTTATGTTTTGTCTTGTTTTTATTTATTTTTGATGTTTCATGGGCTTGCCACGTATTTAGTTTTGCTTATTGTTTATTATTTGCTTTCACTCTTGGTCCCTTAGTTGCTTTAGTCTTAGGTTCATTCTGTTTATCACATTTATTATATTGTGCTTTAGTCACAGGGTTTTGTTACTATTTATTTTCAGTGCTTCTTTTCTGTTATGTCAATTCGTTATTTATTGCACTTTCTGTTTATCAGTTATCTTGTTTCATTAATTGCATTATTCTGTAGTCATCTGGTTTGTTTATTCTCTGTTTGTCAGTAATTTATTTTTGCTCATCTCATTTGTGATTTCAGTTATGCTTTAATGTCAGGTTTTGTTTCCAGTTCTCATGTTCATGTTCTGTTCCTGATCCTGGTTATAGTTGCATTTTAGTCTGTCCATGGTTTTTGTTTTGATTGCCCCTGCACCAGATCTTGTGTCTTTGTCTCTTTCATCACTCCACTCTGTGTTTTCCTGCCTTCACTTTCTTGCACTGTGCACAATCTTTGTCTTCCCCGGTCACGCCCGTTCCAGAACCTTCACTGACACCTGCACCTTGTTTCACTGATTACACCACCAGTTATTTAAGCCCTCACAGTCTCACAGCTCACCACCAGATCGTTGACTTTGTCACTTTCCAGCCTCTGTCTCACGTCTTGTTTTGTCCATCTTATCAGTATTTTGACCTTGCCTGTTTTTGACCTTGAGTTTTGTCTTGCCTTTGATTGCCCATACGCTGTGTATTTTGACCTGTGCCTGTTTTTGACTACGCCTCTGTTTCTTGTCTGCCTGCTACCACTGCCACGCTTCTGGACCACACGTGTACCAACTACCTGCCTGTTGAGCCAATTAAGTCCCTTTTTGAACTCTATCAGTCGTGTGAGTTTGCAGTTGTGTCCTACAGTTTGTGCCACGCCTGATAAATAAATGTCAATTCAACTGCAATTCAACTTCCTGCATTATGCCTCTTTTTCTAGATGATTCTTGCTTGCATCACCAATGCAGATCTGTTTCTTCATAAAAAAAAAGTCTCCATGACTTTCACTTTCATATGTTCAATGCTGCAGAACTGTTGACCTTGCACTCCAAACTAAAGTGAATGGCAAGTGAATGATTGATGTTATGGTATACCTTTAATATGCCCATGAATAATGAACAGTATAAACCAACTCCTTTGCATTCAGTTTACTCAACTGCAAGGTACTGGCCAGGACTTGGATATGCATAAAATTTGGACTTTTTTCATCTGATAATTTCAATTATGTGTGTTTTGGTCCTTTCGCCAAAGTGGATGGTCACTCGTTTGAGTCTGGTCTGCCTGAGGTTTCTTCCTACCAAAAAAAAAAAAAAAAGGCTGAAGGAGTTTTCCTGTGTTTCCTTGGGGCTTGGTAATGTTAGGCATCACCCTTGTGAAGCACTTTAGGGTGTATTTTGCTGTGATTTGAATTGATCTGAATTTTTTAAAACATCTACCACTATAAGCAGCAGGTTCGTTGTCATGTCTCACAGCAGCCTATACTCAAGGTTCTTGAAATATCTCTATCTGGTGGATATTTATCATTAGTGCAGGTACAATAGAATTTAATTAACAGGCTTTCTTTTCTTTCCCAAAAATGGCACAAATTCAGTTTCACACATGATGTCTTGGCAGATAAATGTGACTTCTAAGGTTCAATTAAAGTTGAAAAAAATAGAGCATTTTGAGTGCCTGTGATGCTTTGAAATGGCCAGCTACCATACAGGCCTGATTGGTGGATTGCTGCAGAGATGGTTGTCGTTCTGGAAGGTTCTCCTTTCTCCACAGAGGTATGCTGGAGCTCTGACAGAGTGACCATCAAGTTCTTGGTCACCTTCCTGACTAAGGCCCTTCTTCCGCGATTGCTCAGTTTAGATGTGCGGCCAGCTCTAGGAAGAGTTCTGGTGGATCCAAACTTCTTCCATTTATGCATGATGGAGGCCACTGTGCTCATTGGGACCGTCAAAGCAGCAGAAATGTTGCTGTATCCTTCCGTGTCTTGGAGGTCCTGTCTCAGAGGTCTACTGACAATTCCTTGGTTTGTGCTCTGACATACACTGTCAACTGTGGGACCTTATATGTAGACAGGTGTGCATCTTTCCAAATCATGTCCAATCAACTGAATTTACCCCAGGTGGACTCCATTTAAGCTGAAAAACATCTCAAGGATGATCAGGGGAAAAAGGATGCACCTGAGACTCATGAAAAAGGCTGTGAATACTTATGTACACGTGATTTCTTATTATCATTTTTTAAAAATAAATTCACAAAAATCTAAAAAAAACTTTTTTCACATTGTCATTATGGGGTATTGTGTGTAGAATTTTGAGGACAATTAATTTCATCCATTTTAGTACAAGACTGTAACATAATAAAATGTGGAAAAAGTGAAGCACTGTGAATATTTTCTTGTTGCATCATAAATAAATGAATAAATAAAATCCATTAAATTGCCTGTCAGGATCACAGATCAATTATTGTTTGCCATGACTTTGTGGCATTTTAATCAGATCATTGGATTTGATCAAATAAATTTGTGAACATGAACTCTTTTTTTTTTCAAAGTTAGGAAAGAACTCTGAAGTGTATCCTGCAGCCTAAATGCTTTTCAGACATTTAAAGTGGGGGATGGACGGGTGAGACGTAATCTCTAATCTCTTCCCCATGACTCGGATCAAATTCTGAGATCCACCACGGACTTGGTCCACATATCCCTGTTGCGTCCCAGTTCATGTGGAAACACTGTTTGATGATGAACAGACGTCACCATCAGCAGAACAAAATACCAAAGTCTGTTTCTAAACCAGGAGTCTTGTACATTACAGATATGTTGTCTGCTTCATATAAGAACAACAGTTTAAAAAAAATCCTCTGCTATTAAGGTCCTGTTGAAATCACTATAATCTCACACTCAGTCTACCACTTCAACTGTGACACAACAGTGCTAACTACTAAGCCTGCATGGCGCCCATCAAATCTTTCAGTTTTAATAGTTAAGATTATTGCTCATGCCTTGTTGGTTTGTTAGTGGGATTGGCGGCAGGTCACATGCAGTCAACAGTTTATTTTTTACAGTACATTTAGATCAGTTAAAAAAACTTCAAACTGAACAAATAGTTAATGAACTTTCCCTTAGCAAAAAGAAGTTTATTCAAGTGTACTATGAGTATAGTTATTTTTTTTTTTTACTAAAATTGAAGAAGTATACTTGAAGGTGACTTTTTATAAACTATATTTTTTATAATTAAGAATAGTATAGTGAAGTATACTTGGCTTATACTGAAAAGTATAAACAAAAGTCTAAGTCTAAGTACATTAATACTAAGACTTACACTTATACTTTAATACTAAAACTTATACTTTAGTATACTGTACTTTTTACCTCTTTCTTATTATTATGCACTTGGAGCAAGATATACTAAGTCAAGCCATTGACTCAAGTAACTGAAAAGAAGTCATAAAAGTACAGATTTTTTTTTCTATGTAGTTATTTATTTATGGTTCCAAAGGTTCACACTTTTCTTTTACCTTTTTTGACAAGGAAGGACTTTAATTCTCAGTTGAAGACGCTATGTTTACATTTTTACAGATAAGGTCTTGATCTTGGAGAGACCATTATGTTTACATTTTACATGCACTTTTTCCTTTAATTTTCTCCACAAAGGAAGGACTTGATTTCATAGGTCTTTGTTTTTGAAATGTTTGAAAATATATCAAACTTGTTTTCAATTCTGTCTTGTGATTTTTTAAATGCATCACACTCTTGTGTACATACAGTATGAATAAACTTTAAGAATACTTTAAGGAGTATATTTTCAGTATATAAATAGTAAGCTACAAGTAATATGCCAAGCAAAATTAAAGTATAAAAAGTAAAATAGTGAAATAACCAATGTGTATAACAGTATACTTAAGTATACGATAATAAACTAAAAATAGGGACTCAAAGTATACAACTAGTACAATGGCAGTATATCAATAAATGCACTTGTGGTATACTTTAAGCATAGGAGAGGGATATATCAAGTACATTGATAAGTGTACGTGTGGTATACTTTAAGTATACAAGAGGGATATACCAAGTACATTGATAGTATATAGATGACTGTACTTGTTATAAACTTGAAATGTTCCAATTTAGTCTGAAAAAGTATTAAATTTGTGTACTTTCTAGTATACTAACAGTACACAGTCTGTAGTATACTTGCTATACTTATACTGAAGCATACTTAATAAAATTAACTTTAAGTATACTACTTTTTGCTAAGGGACATGAACTCAAGTTGGTATCACAGCTATCACACAAGCTAGCTGTACATACACACAAGTATTAGAATACAAACTGCTCTAAAACAGATTCAAGTTTTTTTTATTTCTAAGAATTTTGGCAGCATTTTATTCATCAATTGATAAATTCTAATGTGTTTGTTGGGTTACATAGCCACAATGAGTCATTAAAACAGCTAGCTTAGCCAGTGTTAAGATAGCTCAAAGATAAATTGAGCTAATCTGTCAGCAAAGATTTTATTGTGACTGAATGGTACATCAATGTATGTTTGGAATACCTTATACTCAAGTACAGGAGGATTTTCGAATACAGATTATAAAACTGACTGTGTGACACAGATAGCCTGTATGCTAATTCCATGTTATTTGAGATGATGTAATTTGTGTTTTGGTGAAATACAAATAAAATGTAATTAAAAGACAGAAATTGACTTTATTATGCATGACAAAATAGAATAAAGGAGAACTGCTAAAAAAAAATTAAATACATAAATAAACAGACTATTACACAACATCAAGCAAAAATTTAGCTAAAGGAGCCAAATTTATTTAACTTTTTTTCTGAGAAGATTAATAGAAAAAAGTATTAATTTGTCAGAACGAATGAGTTTTTCTTTACATAAACCAGTTAAAAAAACTAAATGTAATCAGATATAAACTATTTGTATTATTTGCAGTTTTAATTACAAGGCTGTGAAAAGATTTTTAGAAGTTCAAAGTTTCTTCTTCAAAGATTTCAGACTTGTTGAACATCGGTTAGATTACTTAAGCAAATCCATAAACAGCCATTTGCAAAGTTAATAGATTTTCATTTGTGTGGTGCATCAGAATCAGAGCAGTGCAAATTATGCTTTCATGGAACATTAGCCCAATCGAAAATGTGTAGATGGCTGATTGATTACTTTGACTTTATAAAGAAAGTGAGCATGTTTGTTTTATAGCACTAAAATACAATTTGATATGTTGATAGCTGTGCAGTAAAGTAAAAAATCATATTAACAAGTTTTAAAAAGGAACCAAACCAACAAACAAGAAATTTTAATTCACATCACGCTTCAAGATAATCAATACAGCAGCCGAACAGGCAATGCAACAGTGTTCAAAGGTACAAAATGCTGTCCAGAAGAAAGACCAACTCATAGCAGAGAGCATCCACAGTTTAGTTATTTTTATACAGAAAACAGTATCAAACATTAGGCAAAGTTATTTCATGACAAAACCAAGACCATACGCATGCAGGTTTTTTCTGAATATTTAGCTTGCATACAAAGGCAGACAGATTAAGATGAAAATCACATCATTTGTTGTGTTACTGAAATAGAGAGGCGGGGGGCACTGTTGTGTTGATGGGGATATTGAAATGCCAGTGATCGCCAGTTTGTGTTGTACAAATGGATGAGGTTAATGAGGCTGCCCACACTTTCAAAAACTATGAACATTTCATTAACCAACAGCGAAGCTCTGACACCTTAAATCCAAATAAATAGTTTCAAAACTAACACATCAAGTGGAAACTCATTGCTTAGAAGGTAAACAAATGGTTATTAGTTCTGCTTGTCATTATTCACCAGTAGTTAACATTTCAGCTGTAATTAGTGAGTTATAGTTGAGGCAATAAAGACAGCCCTGACATGCTGTGAGAAAAAGAAGCTCAGACAGTCACTTCAGTGGCAACAGAGTAGAGCCAGAAATGTCTCCAGTGATTTGCAGAAAAATGATTCTTTAAGAAATTAAATACATACTATTATATAAAACAACCAAAGTATTGTGTGCTGGTTATTCCAAGCCAGTGAAAAAAAAAATTCCAAGAAGACAGGAATGATGGACAAAGGATCTATGTCCCGCTGAGGTAATGCAGAACAGCAGGCGGCCAAGTACAGAGCTCAGGGGTATGCCATATTTTACTGCAGCATTAATGTAGTATTACCACAGACAACAGGCATGCCTGGGAACCATCCCCACCATCAGAAAATACAGTTATCTTTTGCATCAAGGTGATACATGGGTGTGTCCTTGACCTTTTACATTTTCTGGGGCCCTCAACACTGAGGCAACTAACTGTTTGTTGGATAATCGTTACTGAAGCAGGCCACATGGCCAAAATGTCATCACTGATAATCCCTGTTAATACAAGTAGTACATCACATCCAAGTCTCTCTGAATAACCATTTGTTTGACACAAAGTGAAGCAGTACCCAAAGAGCCTATGAGGAGACCTACCAAAGGAATCTAGTCAAGCCCTTACATTGCTGGTTAGCCTCGTAGTGTTACAGTAACACAAGAAGGACCAGGACCCTGAAGACTTGAACCTTCAGTCTCCTGCAAAGGCATCAGTATCTTCAAGTACCTCTATCCAGGGAGCTCATAATTCCATAAGTTTTTCCCAGGTGTGTCTCCAGCTCAAAGGCCGAGGCCTCAGACACATGAATGTGACCATGGAGACAAGTTCTAAACTTTCACCACAAACAGATACACTTCTGGCGGCTGAGTGCAGGAAGTGAACGAAATACCTGGACCTTGGACTTGATCCAGCGCAAACAACGCACAATTTTCATGTAAGCATGTTTCAGCCGTATGGTACTCCTCCATCACCTTCTTAATGATGTAGTTAGTTAGTTTGTTAGTTTTAATGATGTTCTGTCACTCTGAGGATACATTTTCATCATGATGCAGAATCCTCAGTGGTACAAGTTATAAGAGCAATTTAACTTTGTTGCTAATCTGGATGTGGCTCCAACAGTCAAGCACAACATTTAACACTGTTTTGTTGTTGTTGTTGTTGTTTTTGCCAAAACCTCAAAAACAAATGAACATATTTTGTCACGTCATGCGAATGACCATCCAAAATGTTATTTGTTCCAATTTCAGAAAAAGTTGCCATTCTGGCAAATTGCTGCTGCACTTTGTGACATATTACAACTTTTTCTCAGATAATTACAATAACTATTCTCATGATATTAATACTTAAATCTTCATCTTTCTTGTGCATATTACAACATTTTTGTTGTAATGTTCAACTATTTTCGTGCAGTGTTACTTTAACCCTGAACTCTGATTCCCCTTCCAAAAGTTGCGCTAATACTCCATCGTACTCACAGCCACATGAGGTACAAGCCCAAACCAGAAAAAGTTGGAATAGTATGGAAAATGAAACAAATAAACAAAAAACAACAATCCCAAAATGTAGTGATCCTTACTTTGTCTTCTGTTTCATTGCAACAAGTACGAACCTAAAAACTCAAGACATTTCAAGTCCTGCGACACATTCCAAAAAAGTTGGGATGCTAAAGCATTTATCACTTTGTAATGTTGTCATTACTTGTCACAGCACTTAAAAAAACATTTGGCATTGCGGATACCAAGCAATCAAACGTTTCAGGTCTTATTTTGTCCCATTACTCCTGCAAACACATCTTAAGGAGTGCTGCAGTATGGGGTTGTCAATGGACATTTTGTTTCAAAATTTTCCACTTTCTCAATTGGGGATAGTCCAGACCAGTATCTGTACCCTCTTTTTTTTCCACAGCTATGCCTTTGTAATGTGTACAGAATATAGTTTTGCATTTTCTTGTTGAAAAATGAATGGACCTTCTTGGAAAAGATGTCTTGAAGGCAGCATATGTTGCTCTAAAATCTGTGTTTTTTCTGAATTAATGCTGTCACCACAGAGGTATACATTTTCTTTGCCGAGGGCACTGACACAAACCATACCATGACAAATCCTGTCTTTTGGACTTGTTACTAATAGTCTGGATGTTTTTTTTTTTTTTTGTCTTTGGTCCAGAGCACATCTATTTCTTCCAAAAAAGATCTGGAATTCTGATTTGTCTGACCACAATACACATTTCTATTGCCCATCTTTGTTGCTCAAAAACTCAGTCTTTAGCATATACAGTTATATCAGCTATTGATGAATGATGCAGTGCTGTCTGAGGGACCAGGGATCCTAGTGTTCGAAAGTGCGAGACTGGGCTGATAGGAAAATAATTTAAAAAACAGAAAAAAAAATTGAAAATGGGCACGTTTTGTGGTGCCCATTTTCCATGGTGCATGGAAAAAGCATGAAACTGGGCTGGAATTGGCCCCATTCCAACTTTTTTGAAATGTATTGCAGATCTGGCATGCTGGAATGGATACATATTACCAAATGAAATGAAGTTCACCACAACAAAACATGAAATATTTTGGGTTCATACTGTTTGCAATGAAATAGAAGTCAAAATAAATGTAAGAATCACTTTAAAAAAAATTGGGATTTTCCATATTATCCCAAATTTTCTGATTTGGGGTTGCCAGAAAGCTGGGACTTATTAGCTGTCAGCACACAGTAGTTTGGGTTACAGGTCATACTGTAAAAAATGTCATGTAACCACATGACACAGCTTCAAGTGTTAGACCTCAAAATAAATTATGCAAAAACAAACAAAAAAATACATAAATGAAAAAGGTAAAGTTAAACACTGCAACAGAACAGAAGGATTTGATGTAAAATGAAGCATCTGATAATATTTGATGAGCAAAATAAAAGAAGAAAAAGAAGAAGAAGAAGAAAGAAACCCTCTTTCGGACGGAGTTCAACCTTTTCGATTTCCCAAATGATCAATGCACTTGTTCACAGAGTGCGCACTGTGGAACCGAACAGGTTAAACATCATCTACATTATGTTTCACACACGTTTATCAGAGCTGATCACAATGAAAATAAATAAACTTATGCAACAACAAAATAACAATGCACATACACAGGTAACATTGTAAAAATCTTTGCCTGTCTCGGCCCTGCAAAGCTCGCACTGCACGACTGAAGAATTGCTGCGATTTTAGCAAGAGCTTGTGCGCCGCTCAGCAGCAAACTGCAACTTCAGCAACAACAGGCTGTTGTAAACAAGACATGCTTTTTTGTTTTGAAGCAATAGTTGATGTAAACGTTCTGTTTTAAAATTCTGCCCTTTTGACGTACAGCAGGTACGTTTTCATCCACATTTTCATCCAGGTGAAAATGCTGTCAGTGGGTTTTTGTGGAAATTTTTTTCGTGTAAACAATAAGATGCATATACCCTGATACTGACTCGTGTCGTACACGTGATCTTCAACACGCCACTCAGACTGTGCAACTTCTCTTCATTGGGGTTTTCTCAGAGTTTCATTATCGTAGCGGCGCCTTTGGGGTCACAAACCAGGAGATGGAAAGTAAGCAATCACACGTCTGAGATATCGGTCCTCAAAGTTCAGAAAACACAAAGAACAACAAAGGAAATTTACAGGAAGTGACAAATTCGAGATGCTGTCAAAGCAACAACACATTATGCTATCATTTGAAAGATTCTAGTCTTGGAAATAATTCAAACCATTATTTCAGAAACATTGATTTTGTGTTATCTTACAATTTACCTCTCAGCAGCTTGATTGAATTTAGTCAGAATTTGGTAATAGAGCTGCATAAAGATGTTATTTAAAACAAATTTCCATCAAATTCTCAAACGATTCAGAAGATCACCCCAAAATGAGATAAATCTGATAAAATTTAAAATTGTGATTTGGAATAATTTTTTGTCATTATTATTGTTGTTGCTGTTGTTGTTAAACATCGTGAGCGGCAGGGCATTACAAAAAATTCCAATCAATTTCTCAAAAGCTAAATTGTTTGAAACTGTCAATCAGACATATTCCAGGAACCAGATTTAAGTGGATCCACACTCAAAATTAAATTAAAGATATATAACTTGATCCAGATTAATGTGGATACCTTTAAATATGTGACTGGAACCAGATTTCAAATGAATCCCTTGTGATATTTAAATGGATCCAGGTTGAAGTGAATTAAGAAATTGAAATTGGTTTAATGTGGATCCCTTTAGATATGTAATTGAAACTACAACCCCAATTCCAATGAAGTTGGGACGTTGTGTAAAATGTAAATAAAAACAGAATACAATGATTTTCAAATCCTCTTCAACCTATATTCAATTGGATACACCACAAAGACAAGATATTTAATGTTCAAACTGATAAACTTTATTGTTTTTGTGCAAATATTTGCTCATTTTGAAATGGATGCCTGCAACACGTTTCAAAAAAGCTGGGACAGTGGTATGTTTACCACTGTGTTACATCACCTTTCCTTCTAACACTCAATAAGTGTTTGGGAACTGAGGGCACTAATTGTTGAAGCTTTGTAGGTGGAATTCTTTCCCATTCTTTCGTGATGTACGACTTCAGTTGTTCAACAGTCCGGGGTCTCCGCTGTCATATTTTGCGCTTCATGATGTGCCACACATTTTCAATGGGCGACAGGTCTAGACTGCAGGCAGGCCAGTCTAGTACCCGCACTCTTTTACCACAAAGCCACGCTGTTGTATCATGTGCAGAATGTGGCTTGGCATTGTCTTACTGAAATAAGCAGGAACGTCCCTGAAAAAGACGTTGCATGGATGGCAACGTGTGTTGCTCCAAAAACCTGGATGTACCTTTCAGCATTGATGGTGCCGTCACAGATGTGTAAGTTGCCCACGCCATGGGCACTAACACACACCCATACCATCACAGATGCTGGCTTTTGAACTTTGCACTGGTAACAATATGGATGTTTTTTTTTCTTCTTTTGTCCAGAGGACACGATGTCCATGATTTCCAATAACAATTTGAAATGTGGACTCATCAGACCACAGCACACTTTTCCACTTTGCATCTGTCCATCACAAATGAGCTCTGGCCCAGAGAAGGTGACGGCGTTTCTGGATGTTGTTGATGTATGACTTTTGCTTTTCATGGTAGAGTTTTAACTTGCACTTGTAGATGTAGCGACAAACTGTGTTAACTGACAATGGTTTTCTAAAGTGTTCCTGAGCCCACACGGTAAGCTTCTTTGCACAATGATGTCAGTTTTTAATGCAGTGCCGCCCGAGGGATCAAAGGTCACGGGCATTCAATGCTGGTTTTCGGCCTTGCCGCTTACATGTAGAAAATTCTCCAGATTCTATGAATTTTCTGATTATATTATGGACTGTAGATGATGGAATCCCTAAATTCCTTGCAATTGAATGTTGAGAAACATTGTTCTTAAACTGTTGGACTATGTTTTCATGCAGTTGTTCACAAAGTGGTGATCCTCATCCCATCTTTGCTTGTGAACGGCTGAGACTTTTTGGGATGCTCCTTTTATATCCAATCATGAGTGTCCTCAGTTCCCAAACACTTATTGAGTGTTGTTAGAAGAAAAGGTGATGTAACACAGTAGTAAACATACCACTGTCCCAACTTTTTTGAAACATGTTGCAGGCATCCATTTCAAAATGAGCAAATATTTGCACAAAAACAAAGTTTATCAGTTTGAACATTAAATATCTTGTCTTTGTGGTGTATTCAATTGAATATAGGTTGAAGCGGATTTGAAAATCATTGTATTCTGTTATTTACATTTTACACAACGTCCCAACTTCAGTGGAATTGGGGTTGAAAATTTGTGGATTAGAAAGTGGATCCATGTTCAAATGGATCTCTTGTAACTTTTTAATTGAACCCAATTCAAGTGGATTCCCTGCGAGATTAAAGTGGATCCAGATCTGTTTTACTGATGTACACATTGATAAAGGGAGTGCTAATTTTGACAAATTAGAGCTCCAAATATGCAACAGTCCTAATTGAAATACCAGGATAGTTCAGGATTTTCTGGAGGTATAAACGGTATGTGTCCTTTTTTTGACAATCAAAAATATGACCCAGATTTTAAATTATTTCCTGGTAATTCAATGAAAAGAAGCCGACTACTGCATTTGAGGCGTTGCCGATTTCTGTCGTGCTCTTTTTGCATACGTTCAACCATCCGACCATCACTTGTCTGCACCGGTTGGACTCAACGTTATGGTGAAAGAAGTTTTACCACCCATCTTTAAATCTCAGCCCATCTTCAAAGGGATTTGTTGTTGTTTTTTTTTTTTAAATGTTTCAAAACTCATCCAAGAGGCTTCTTGGATGAGTTGGGAACCCAAGTCATAACCCTTATGAGCAAGTCTTCCTGACCACTGTCACTAGTGTGCTTGCACATGGGGTGGGCCAGGTCTCGACCAGGACTGGGCAATAATGTACCATAAATTGTCAAGACCGTATAAGTTTTCATGGCAACTGGTCACCTCAACAGGAGGTTTTACTGATGAGCTTCTCCCCTCAACTTAAAGTCCTGATCATCTGTGAGTTCTGAGTTCTTTGGTAGTAAAGAAAGTCCACGCCGTCTTGGCCCTTTATTCCTACCCCAGTATAGACCTTACGTTTGCAGGGCGCTTTGAGGCAATGTATGTTGTGATTTGGTGCTGAATAAATAAATTTAAATTTAATTGAACTCAGACTGAAGATGCCTCTTGGACGATTAAAGACCAGACTTCTTTGATCCTTTGCCTAAATGACTGAAAATTTCCATCCGGTCATTCTTTCATGCTTCATCCATCCATCCATCCATTTTCTTCCGCTCTATCCGGAGTCAGGTCGCGGGGGCAGCAGCTCAAGCAAAGCCGCCCAGACCTCTCGATCCACACACACCTCCTCCAGCTCCTCCGGGGGAACCCCAAGGCGTTCCCAAGCCAGCCGAGAGATGTAGTCCCTCTAGCGTGTCCTGGGTCTTCCCCGGGGCCTCCTCCCAGTGGGACGTGCCCGGAACACCTCTCCAGCGAGGCGTCCAGGGGGCATCCGGAAAAGATGCCCGAGCCACCTCAACTGACTCCTTTCGATGTGGAGGAGCAGCGGCTTGACTCCGAGCTCCTCCCGAGTGACCAAGCTCCTCACCCTATCTCTAAGGGAGCGCCCAGCCACCCTGCGGAGGAAACTCATCTCGGCCGCTTGTACTCGCAATCTCGTTCTTTCGGTCATGAGCCAAATCTCATGACCATAGGTGAGGATCGGAACGTAGATCAATCGGTAAATCGAGAGCTTTGCCCCCCTACTCAGCTCTCTCTTCACCACGACGGTCCGATACAACAACCGCATCACTGTAGATGCTGCACCGATCCGTCTATCGATCTCACACTCCATCCGTCCCTCACTCGTGAACAAGACCCCGAGATACTTAAACTCCTCCACTTGAGGCAAGGACACTCCACCGACCTGAAGAGGGCAAAGCACCTTTTTCCGGTCGAGAACCATGGCCTCGGATTTGGAGGTGCTGATTTTCATCCCGGACGCTTCACACTCGGCTGCAAACCACCCCAGTGCACGCTGAAGGTCCTGATTTGATGAAGCCAACAGAACCACATCGTCCGCAAACAGCAGAGACGAGATTCTGTGGTTCCCAAACCAGACCCCCTCTACACCCTGGCTGCGCCTAGAAATTCTGTCCATAAAAATAATGAACAGAGCCGGTGACAAAGGGCAGCCCTGGCGGAGGCCAACGTGCACTGGAAACAGGTTTGACTTACTACCGGCAATGCGAACCAAGCTCCTGCTGCGGTCGTACAGGGACCGGATAGCCCTTAGCAAAGGACCCCGGACCCCGTACTCCCGGAGCACTCCCCACAGGGTGTGCCGAGGGACACGGTCGAATGCCTTCTCCAGAGCCACAAAACACATGTGGACTGGTTGGGCAAACTCCCATGAACCCTCGAGCACCCGATGGAGCGTGTAGAGCTGGTCCAGTGATGTCGTGGCATTCTTTCATGCTATCAATCTTAATTAAGAATCTGCAAAACACACAGCCAGCTCACTGAAGATCCTGAAGTCCTGTGGTGTTGTTAAAAGAATCATTTATCATTTTATGCTGGTTTAAAAATGCATATTTGTTGTTGTTGTCCATTACTGTTGCACTGTATATTATAAAGCAGGTATTTTGAGGCCTGGGCAGAATGAACAAATGAATGAATGACGCGATAGAACTATTGATTCATGGTGAGTAGTCAGAACACACCAGTAAATTAACATTTTCTTTGTGGTAAACATCATGTATGTTTACAATTCATGAAGCTGAAAATAATAAGAGATTGTTTGTAAAGTCGCGCTGTAACAGAAGGTAGAACTTGGTTACCGTATGTTATGTGAATAACCTTCAAGTGAAATAAGATTTTATATTTATTTGAGTTGATGACTTGACTGCATGAGCTTGACAATTCGAGCAAAATAGATATTTTCAATTGGGTGGGATTACAGAGCTCCGCCCGCACCTCCTAAGGCCCACCTCCTCAGAATGAATAAAATGACACAGTCATCTTTGGAAACAAAGATGGATTTAGACTTATAAATGTGTAAGACGCCTTTTGTTTTAAACATATACGGTATTTGACATATACCGATAGTAGCAGTACGTTCTAGGCAAGACATAAAATCAGAACTTCAGGAGATTTTTTTTTTTCCACTGCAACTTGTCTTTAAACTTTCAGCCTTATGATTTGTGCCGAACCCACATTTTGAAGTTCAGCAGTGGCCATGCTAAAGTTTTAGCAAATAACTTCTTTGGATTATCTCACTCATCTTCAACCGCTTACTCTAATTAACGGTTGTGGAGGGCTGGAGCCTATTCCAGCAGTCATAGGGGGTGAGGCAGGGTTCACCCTGGACAGGACGGCAGTTTGTCACAGGGCCACATATAGACAAATACATTTACACCCGCACACACACCTATGGACAATTTAAAGTTTCCAATCCACCTAACCTGCATGTCTTTGGATATGGGAGGAAGCCGGAACACCCGGAGGGAACCCAAGCAAACATGGGGAGAGCATGCAAACTCCACACAGAAAGGCCACAGGTGGGAATCAAACCCACGGCCTTCTTTGATATTTTGTACTGAGTGTGATCTTGGTGAGGTATAATGTGAATTTGTGTTGATGCGGAATTAAACTAAGTGATTTCTGACTTTTTAGACTATGCAGACAAACAGTGTACAAAATGGGGGCGGCTATTTTACTAGTGAATCTTGTCACATAATCCAGTTTTATAAGAGTCTGATGAAATTTAAACGGTCTCAAAAATAGATACTGATTACAGTAAGACAGAATGAGACCAGACAAACATGCTCCCTGAAATTAATTGTTCACTAAAAATCCAGATAAGTGATAGAACCACCTAGCAAGCTAGCTAACGTATCTGCTGCTCATCAAGCTAGCGATTTGGGCTAGTTAGCAAGTAGCTGGCTCAAAAACAAATTTGTTGTGAGAGTTTATGTATCTTGATAACTCTGTTCGAATCCATTTATTTATACATTTTCCCATTCGTTTGATGGCAAAGTGTGTCCAAACGTTTGACTGGTCGTGTATATTAGCGCCAAATCACAATAATGTTGCTCCAAGATGCTTCACAAGGATATTGTACCCACCCCCAGAGCAAGCACATAGGCAACAGTGGTGATGAAAAAAATTACAATATTATATATAAAGTAAGTCTCTTTGACTGCTCCCTTGTTTTCACCCAGGATCACCACAGTGGATCCAGGGTGCGCCTACGTGTTGATTTAGCACAAGTTTTACGCTGGGTGCCCTTCCTAACGCAACTCCACATTACATGGAGAAATGTGGCAGGGGTGGGGTTTGAACCAGGAACCTATACACACACACACACACACACATATATATATATATATATATATATATATATATATATATATATATATATATATATATATATATATATATATATATATATATATTCAATGATATTTGGTAATTTTCAAATTCAGCTTTCAACCTAGTTGAAAATTTGACAAAAAAAACCTGACCTTATATTTTTATATTTGTCATATTGTATAAATTTTGTATAATTAGTGTTACACTGGCAGTACAATAACCATAAGTATTCACTACTAAACTTACAGCCACGCCCACTTTGTAACAGTGTAACTAGCGTGATTGGGCATAAATTTTTGGTTGGTGTTTGTCTACTTTTTTTTGGGAAAAAAAATTCTCAAGCACGGTTAGTTAAAAATACGTATTTTCATGCAACTTGAGTCAGTAATAGAAATGTCACATTCTGCTATAAAACTGATCAAATGGTCTGAGACAGGAGCTTTCAAAATAAATGTTAAATGCTGTTAGAAAGACATATGACATTATTTTTCACTTCCAATTTTATTAAATGTACAAAATATGCAGCTTGAATTTTAGCCAGTTTTAGTACTGCAAGGTGAATATGCAGATTATATCTTGTTACCAATTTGCTTATTCTACTGTAACACTGTAATTTACGTGTGTCAGTTTGACGGAACGTCTGCGTTGGAGAAGATGAACGTTATTCCTCAGACTATTTCTCGACACTCTCTCGGTATGAAGCTTTGCTTCATGTGATGTGAGAATATTTTTCCTCACCAAATATGTCAGTATGGAGGCTTTATTTTTACTGAAGCGTGAAGATGACATTGAAAGGTGGAAACTACTTCAAATCCAACATGTTTCCTCTCCATCCTTTTACTTCACTCACTCATTTTACACCTTATAAAACCTTCTACACATGAAGATTTTCTTGACACAACTGCATGGTTTTAGATATTTTCTTGAACCCTGTCAAGAGAAAAGATTCCCAGTCAGAGGTCACAGGTCACTGCGGCCAGCATGACGACGGGAATCCAAAGAAGAGCTGGGAGGAAGAATACGTTGAAGGCTGGAGTCTGTTCTGGTGGAGCCGGGGGCCAGTTGTGGGTCTTCAGTCATTTATCGAACCGGGTAATTCATTGGTCAGCGTGTGCCAGCGCTCGATTTTCTTGTCCTTGTTTTTGAGGCAGTCAAACCAGTGTTTCAGCCGCTCCCCGTTTGCATTTATACCCAGAGAAACACCACCTGCAACGAAACACAAGAGTCAAAGTCGATGTGTTTGAGAGATTTGGATCGAGTCCAATGAGATGAAAGACGGGGACAAAATGAAATCTGTGCATATATTTGAACTACTGCCTCTCGCTGCCAACACAATCGAGCAACAACATGAAAAAAAATTAATTAAAATTAGAGCATTTTCTTATGAGGGAATTTGAAGTTGGACTCAAATCAAGGTTTGGTATGTTGTGTGTTTATGTATGTGAGGCCAGGGGGTGGGGGGGTTCCCACATTGCAGTTATGTCCATCAAATACATTTGCACACACATGCACATCCTGTCACCAGATGTAGCTTCCTACAGTTTTAGCTGATTGGTTTGTTAGATGCTGATGCTAACATTTTGTCGGTCCAGAAGTATTTCAGTCTGAATCAATCAACGAAAAAGTACGCAGGTCCGTTTAAGTTCCTTCTGTTTTACTATAGCATTTTTATGATATTAGGGGGAGGTGATGGTCTAGTGGTTAAGGCACTGGGCTTGAGACCAGAAGATCCTCAGTTCAAATCCCAGTTTGGCTGGAATATCAGTAAGGGCCCTTGAGCAAGGTCCTTAATCCACTAGTTGTTCCCGGAGATATTAATCATTGAAATCACCTGGTGGAGTCAGTGGCTGCAAAGAAAACCTGCACCCTCTTGGCCCTTTCCGGAACAAGTTGCCCACCCTTGATTTACCCTATTACATACAGAAGTAACACCTTCACATAAAACATACTGATCGGTTCCCAATTCTGGAACAAAAGCTGATTATCTCATTCAGCTGCACTCAGCGAATCAACACACGAGACTTGTTCCAGTTCATGTACTCATTTCCTGTCATACCTGACAGGAAAGGAGAAGAAATAATCTAACAAGTAATAATTTATAATATGAGCCACGTCAGTTCTGTTCAGGAAGAAACTACGAGGTCTGTATGAAAAGTATCGGACCTTTTTATTTTTTTCAAAAACTATATGGATTTGAATCATGTGCGCTTGCATCAGCCAAGCTTGAACCTTCGTGCGCATGCGTGAGTTTTTTCATGCCTGTTGGTTGCGTCATTTGCCTGTGGGCAGGCTTTGAGTGAGCACTGGTCCACCCCCCTCATCGGATTTTCATTGTCAGGGAAATGGCTGAGAGACTGCGGCTTTGCTCCATAAAATCTTTTTCAGAAACTGTTAGAGACAGCCAGTTGGAAACCATTCGAAAGATTCAGATGGCTTTTGGTGAAGATTCTGTCGGCGTCACACGGATTAAAGAGTGTTAAAACCTTTTTAAAGACGGCCCACAGCGGCGGAGGGCGCGCGGTGCACCGAGCGGCCATCGACAGGCTGGAACGACCAGATCATTTCCATACTGAACACTGTGTTGATCCGGGACATCGGGTGACTACCACAGAAATGGCAAGAGAGCTGGACATAGCACTTTTGTGGCACATTCCACTGTTACAGGAGATTTTGTAATGAAAGACGTGAGGAGGAATTCGCGCGTCGGCACGGAGCCGCTCATGGCGTGCAACAAAAAAAACACCTCCGTGATGGAAACCATTCGGAAGATTCAGACGGCTTTCGATGGCTTTTCAGTCGAGTGAGTATCCGAGAAATTGTGTAACAGCTGGACATGCCACAACATGTTCTGTGAGATTTCCAACACGGAGGTGTTTTTTTGTTGCGCAAAAATTCATGGAGCAAAGTGGCAGTCTCTCAGCCATTTCACTGACAATAAACATCCGACGAGGGGGGTGGACCAGTGCTCACTCAAAGCCTGCCCACAGGCGAATGACGCAACCGACAGGCGTGAAAAAACTCACGCATGCGCACGAAGGTTCAAGCTTGGCTGATGCAATCACATGTGATTCAAATCCATATAGTTTTTGAAAAAAATAAAAAGGTCCATTACTTTTTGGACAGACCTCGTAATAAGCCAAATTTACTGGAACATCCAGGAACTGATTTGGAAATCAGAATCCTCATTAATAAAAATGAGTTCATTGTGTACAGAAACTGAACCATGAAACCATCTATTCCAGACTGGGACAACCTCTTTAGGTCAGACCAAAAATTGGCTGTTTGGACCCAGTCAGCATTTGCACCTTTCAGCCTAAACAAAGAAACAAACAAAAAAAGTCTAAAACTCAAACAAAATCAAACCCCGCCCTCTCCCCCTGGAGTATTTTTACTTTATGATTTTTTAAAATGCGTTTCTGTTACCCTGAAGGTCTTCATGGGTCCCACTGATTTTGATATCTGGTCCTGATCTGAACCCGAAGCTGGACTGGGACCAAATATCAGGTGAGACTGGTTTAGAGTTTGTGCTGGTTTCTCTGGTTTCAGATCTTTGCATGTCTAATTGACCTGAAGGTTCAAGGTGCAGTTCGAATTGTTTTGTAATTCCAACACGAAGGGAAACAGTGCTGCAAAGAGGAGGAGGAGGAGGAGGAGGAGGAGGAGGAGGAGGAGAGGTGTGTGTTGAAAATCAAAAGTGTGGATGACGTCAGAAATCTTGCGTTGCCTCAGTGACATGGTTTGAATGGTGACGTCGTTCACTGCGAGGTCGGTTCAGGTTCATCAGCTGATCGTTTGGGTTTTTTTTTTTTAAATATATCTCCTGAGCTGCTCTAAAAATGCAGTTGTGAGACCTTTGTGTGGAGAAAACACAAAGCCTCAGGGGAAAGAATCAGGCCTGACTGAGTCACCATCTCACACGAATCCTTTAAGCCGGTTCACTCTGTCAAACATTAAAGAGCGTCAGTCATCAAGCTGCTCCCACAGATACGTTTTCCTCCTCATGCACTTGTGACCTCAGTCAGGTTTGTGAGCTGTTGTCTACTTCTGAACTGATTAGATTTTACAGAATGAATCTTTGAAGTGAAAGATCCAAGGACTCTTGACTCTTGTTTGGCTAAATGCTCACTGATGTAGTCAAGACGCAAAATGGTGAGTGGCTCAAGCAGGTAACTATTAGCAAGCAACATACTGGCATCATGCACATCTACTTCCATTCAACAAGGAAGGGAGCCAGTGCAGCGAAGAACGGAAGTAGTGTGTGCAGGAATGGAGCCAGTCCAACAAGGAAGGGAGTCAGTGTAGCTGCCATCAAAGGCAACTGTCATATATTTAATTAATTATTTTAATACTCTGGTAAATAGACAATAAATACATAATATTGTTTCATTTAAAGTAAATAACAATAAATAAGTAATCATTTCAAGTAAATTCATGTAAATATAGTTCACCGATTTTGGATAAAAACACTTCAAGAAGAAGGGGAACTTATGTTTTGTTCCGCATGTTCAGGGGATATACGAGGGCTGTCCATAAAGTATAGGTCCTTTTTATTTTTTTCAAAAACTATATGGATTTCATTCATATGTTTTTACGTCAGACATGCTTGAACCCTCGTGCGCATGCGTGAGTTTTTCCACGCCTGTCGGTGACGTCATTCGCCTGTGAGCACTCCTTGTGGGAGGAGTCGTCCAGCCCCTCGTCGGAATTCGTTTGTCTGAGAAGTTGCTGAGAGACTGGCGCTTTGTTTGATCAAAATTTTTTCTAAACCTGTGAGACACATCGAAGTGGACATGGTTCGAAAAATTAAGCTGGTTTTCAGTGAAAATTTTAACAGCTGATGAGAGATTTTGAGGTGATTCTGTCGCTTTAAGGACTTTTCACGGTGTGAGACGTCTCGCAGCGCTCTCAGGCAGCGTCATCAGCCTGTTTCAAGCTTAAAACCTCCACATTTCAGGCTCTGTTGATCCAGGATGTCGTGAGAGAACAGAGAAGTTTCAGAAGAAGTCGGTTTCAGCATTTTATCTGGATATTCCACTGTTAAAGGAGATTTTTTTAATGAAAGACGTGCGGGCGGATTGCAGCATCGGCTCGCAGCCGCCGCGACGCTCCGCCACAGGACTTGAGGAAAAGTTGGAACATCTCCAGCTGATAAACAATTTCTCATATACTCACTCCACTGAAAGCCATCAAAAGCCGCCTGGATTTTACAAATGGTTATCAACACGGAGGTGTTTTTCCTGTGCCGCTGCGCCGCGTCGGCTGCGTCCCGATGCGCAGACCCGTCCGCACGTCTTTCATTAAAAAAATCTCCTTTAACAGTGGAATATCCGGATAAAATGCTGAAACCGACTTCTTCTGAAACTTCTCTGTTCTCTCACGACGTCCTGGATCAATAGAGCCTGAAATGTGGAGGTTTTAAGCTTGAAACAGGCTGATGACGCTGCCTGAGAGCGCTGAGCGACGTCTCGCACCGTGAAAAGTCCTTAAAGCGACAGAATCACCTCAAAATCTCTCATCAGCTGTTAAAATTTTCACTGAAAACCAGCTTAATTTTTCGAACCATGTCCACTTCGATGTGTCTCACAGGTTTAGAAAAAATTTTGATCAAACAAAGCGCCAGTCTCTCAGCAACTTCTCAGACAAAGGAATTCCGACGAGGGGCTGGACGACTCCTCCCACAAGGAGTGCTCACAGGCGAATGACGTCACCGACAGGCATGGAAAAACTCACGCATGCGCACGAGGGTTCAAGCATGTCTGACGTAAAAACATATGAATGAAATCCATATAGTTTTTGAAAAAAATAAAAAGGACCTATACTTTACGGACAGCCCTCGTAGTTACTTGGTGCACATTAGGAGCCACATGAGAAGAAGTGTCTTGTGTTGAGAGGAAGCTGTGTGAAGTCACCTTTATTCCTTTTGAGTAAATGCGGCAAATGAGGTAATTTTTTGTTGGTTTCTGTGGTACTGCTTTATTCATCTGCTTACGTGAATTTCTATTTTATTTTATTTTAGTTCTCCATATTTTTGTGAGCTAATTTCTGTATTTATATTTCTCTGTCTTAGTTCTGACAGCATTATTTGGGCATGTGAAGGCATGTTGGCCAAAATAAATGTCTGTTAAAACCCAAGAATGATGTTGAGCCTTGATTAATCTCAAAAGGAGTAAAGGCCCCCTGACATGAGCATGTATTTGATTCACGCACTAGCACGCATGTCGTCGTGATGATCCCACCCGCTGTGTTCCAAGCTGGACGCCGTTCTTTGTTCTATTGGCTACCACGCGCTCTGCACTGGACGTGGTGTATATAAAATAATTGTTTTGTGTCTGATTAACTATTTTCTCTGCAAATTGGCTGTTGAAAATGGCTGTAATCACTTCCTGAATCACAGAGGTCCGCTCCAGCTTCAGCCGTTCACGCACGTGCCTAACAAGCTGCAGGAATCATAAATTGGCGTAGGGTAACGTTGTTTTGTGAGGGAGTGGCTTCCAGTCACATTGAGAGCCATCGCTTTGCCCTGACTTGCGTTGAAACGACTTAATTTCTGCGTCGAGCACAGGATGCAAAAAAATTAAACTTGTTTCATTTTTGGCATCCGATACGCTTCGTCCTTTGCGTCCCTCGTGCTGTGGTGGCGTTGAGCTACATTGTCTCGGCACTGGATTGCTTCCACGTGGCGTCGTCATGACGCCGCATGACGCAACTCGAAGTGGACCCGGTGTGAAAGGGGCTAAAAAAGTCATGCTCGTGTCAGGGAGCCTTAACACAGTTAAAACAAGTTAAATGTGAAGAAGTGGATTAACCTTGCTAACTTTAAAGGGACTCTATAAGTGCTTAATCTGCTGTGGTCTTGAAGCACAACTTTAAAGTTAAGTAATAAAGCCTAAAATACCTACACAGGACATACAGTGACATGGCCAACCAACAAGACTGTGACACTGAAGCTGTGAAGTTGCAGCAAGAAGGAAGTCTCGAAGAACAAGCTTCAGACACAAGTCCAAAAGAGGGAAGCACAAGTCAAGCTGCTGCAGATAAGAAGAGGGCTTGAGGAAAAGTGTAAGACTGAGAAAACTCACTGAGAAAGGTCAAGCTCATTTCAAAGTCAGTTATGACAAATGAAAAACCGCTGCTAAACAAGCTAAAACAGCACTTGATGACCTTGTTAGCGCAGAATTGCACGATCACCTCGTTCAAATCAGACATACCTCTGAAGAAGTGAAACAAGCTCATGAAGAGCTTCATAGTTATGATGGAGACACTCCCCGCTGAGTGGACACATGCAACGCCGTTTCTCAAAAGATCATACAACAAGCACGAGAAAATCTTGCAGCAGATGAGAGAGTTATAGAAAATAGATCAGTGCTTGAAGATCCTGAATTAGAGAATAAAGAAGACTTGCAAAACAAGAAGCAGAGAACGCTGAAAATCAAGGAGTATTAGAGCAAAAGAGAACTTGAACATTTAGAAACTGTAAAGTAAATGAATGCTGCCAATGCATGCCTAAAAGTGTATGAGCAAGAAAGCAACTCAGATGAAGAAGTATCAGACCTTCTGCATGAAAGGAGCAAACCAAGAAAGACCACACTTAAGTCCATAAGTCAGCCTGAACCCAAGCTTGTATCTTCTAGCCTCAATCCAAGTGCACAGCATTTGCTATGCCACAAAACACCACAAGAGGACAACCTATAAGTAATGCCATAAAGGAAGATGGAGCAACAGCACTTCTCTTGATCATGAGTACCAGAGCCCACAGTTTTCAATGCTGATCCTATCAAGTACAAGGATTGGAAAATGTCATTTCAAATGCTGACAGAAAGAACGAACATCCCAGTGAAGGAAAAGATCTACTACCTCCGCAAGTATGTTGGTGGTCCTGCAAGAAAGGCAGTCGAGAGCTACTTCCTGTTGGGAACAGACATGGCATACCACGCAGCATGGGACACTATTCATTTGCAATAGCAAAGGCCTTTGGAGATAAGCTTTCATTATGGCCGAAGATTGGAACAAAAGACTGTACTAAACTAAGAGAGTTCTCAGACTTTCTCAGAGACTGTGAAGCAGCAACGTTCCAGATAAAGAGTCTCGAAGTACTGCAGTGAGAACCAGAGAATGCTAAGCAAGCTTCCAGATTGGCTTGCAGTTAGATGGAATAGAAAGGTCACTCAGATTGAAGACGAGTGTGGTTCATTTCCAACATTCAGCAACTTTATTGACTTTGTCACAAGAGAGGCCAAGATGGCGTGCAACCCTGTGCAACCTTCATGCGCTCAAAGCGAATGACTCAGAGAAAGTGAAACCTCCAAAGACCCGAAATGTCAGAGCAAAGACATTTGCAAGCAGTGCAGATGAGAAAACAGAAACAAAGAAGTGTGTATTCTGTGAAAGACTAACTCACAACATTCAGACATGATGAAAGGTCATGGAAAAGGCGATAACCGAAAGAGTCAAGTTTGTACAATCAAATGGACTGTGTTTCGGCTGTCTCAGCTTTGGACACCTATCCAAGAAATGTGAAAAGAGAAGTATTTGTAACATATACAAGGAAAAACATCCAACGTGTTTGCATGAAGAACAAGACAAGGAATCCAGACAGAATAAGGACAATGACAAAGAGCAAAAGGATATTAAAGGGATGAAAGAGTCAAAGGAAGCCAAACCAACTAAAGAACAAAGTAAAGAAACATCAAACGAGGCAATCTCAAACCGTATGATCCAAAGTGATAACAGTGGTCTCAACCCAGAACAGGAAATACTGGTATACACCCTTTTGGATAGTCAGAGCGACACAGCATTTGTTTTGCAAGAAAAGGCAGATGGTCTGGACACAGAAAAGAAAGGTGTGCAGTTAAAGCTCTCCACTTTGTCATCCAAAGATACAGTCATTCCAAGTCAAAAGCTCTCAGGGTTACAAGTCAGAGGCTTCTACTCATCAAAGAGAATTCCTCTTCCCTTGACCTATACAAGAGAGTTCATCCCTGCCAATCTACATCATATTCCCACACTCAAGATAGCAAGAGCATGGCTTCACTTAGAACATCTCGCAGAAGAAATCGCCCCTCTGATTGAATGTGATGTTGGTCTGCTCATAGGTTATAACTGTTCACAAGTACTGGTACCCAGAGAAGTAGTGGCAGGAAAAGACAATGAGCCCTTTGCCCAAAGAACAGATCTTGGTTGGACAATAGTAGGAGGTGCTGATTCTTGTGTTGACTATGGAGATGCTGTTGGATGCAGCCACAGGATCATTGTCAAGGAAGTGATACCCAGTCCACCATCCCATCAGTTGTCAAAGGAAGTACATTACATACATTACATACAAGTCAAGGAAGTAGTCACACCATTAGATGTGATCAAACTGCTCGAGTCTGATTTCAATGAAAGGAAAGTGTAAGACTCATTTCTTGCGAGAAGATTTGCGCTTCATTTCAATAATGAATGAAGAAGTGAAAATGCAAGAAGATGGACATTGCGAATCACATCCAGTGTATCAAGGAGAGTACTAAACCAACACAGTGGAAGTATGGTGCATCAGAGTACAATCCCGCTGACCATGTGTCTTGAGGAGTCAATGTGAAAGACCTCATCGCTTTCAACTGGTTTAATGGACCATGTTTTCTCTGGCAAGAAGAGCTTCCCAGCGGAGATATTAAAGTGGGAGAATTTGTCACAGAGGACCCAGAAGTACGCAAAGCTGTTGTACACCACGTTAACAAAGGTGGATTATCTGGCAGAACGTTTTCTGAGATTTTCCAGATGGTCAAGACTAGTCAAAGCAATTGCAAGGCTCATTAGATTTGTGAAAGAATTTAAAAATATACAAAAAAGAACTAATGAAGGCACTAGTCTCAACAAAAGACAAGAAGCTGAGTTTACAATCATAGCCATTGTTTAAAGATCAGTCTTCTCCAAAGAAATCAAGGAGCTTCAGTCCTGAAAAGAGTTAACTAAAGACAAGAAAGCTCTACTGACTCAATCTCTTTTTGGACCCCAAGGGCATCCTTAGAGCAGGAGGTAGATTAGAGCAACCTACGTTACAACCGCATGTGAAGCACCCAGCTGTCTTACCAAAGACCAGCCACGTCACAAGATTATTGATTAATCACTATCATCAGCACATACAACATCAAGGCCGTGGAATGACGATAAATGAACTGAGAGCAAATAGCATTTGGATACTTGGATGTAGTCAAGCAATCTCATCCTATATCTACAACTGTAGATATATATCCAGGAAATTCAGAGAACGGAAGAGCAGAAAATGTCAAACGTGCCCAGTGAGAAAATGGAGACAACTCCTCCCTTCACCTATTGTGGGATGGATTGTTTTGGGCCATTTTATGTCAAAGAAGGAAGGAAAGAGTTCAAATGCTATGGACTCCTGTTTACATTCTTGGGCTCATGCTCAGTACATATCGAGTTCCTCGACAATCTGTCAACTAACGCTTTTCTCAACTCACTCCGAGCCTTTATTGCCCTACGTGGAAATGTGTGTCAGCTTCTGTCAGATCAAGGTACCAACTTTGTTGGAACAAGATGAGAGTTCCTGGAAGCAGTAAAGGAAATGGACCAGGAAAGTCTGAAGCAACTAATTTGCAAGTTTGTCATGAATCCTCCTTCTGCCAGTCATATGGGTGGAGCCTGGGAGAGGCAAATCCATACAATCAGAAGTGTGTTGACCTCCATTCTGGATCAGTCATCCCGAATATTAGACATCATCATTAGTTCATCATCATTAGACATCATCATTAGTTCATCATTAAGGACTTATCTTTACGAAGTGATGGGTATGGTAAACAGTAGACCTATCACCCCACACCTAGTCAACAATCCTACTGGACCTCAACCACTTACGCCCAATCTTCTCTTGACCATGAAGTCATCAGTAATACTACCACCACCAGGAGATTTTGTAAAGGAGGACCTGTACCTTCACAAGAGATGGCGTAGAGTGCAATACCTAGCTAATGAGTTCTAGCACAGGTGGAGAAAAGAATACTTGTTGAGCCTACAGCAAAGACAAAAATGGCAGAAAACAAGGAGAAATGCTAGAGTCATCTGCTTACATGAATTTCTATTTTATTTTGTGTAATTTCTCCGTATTTTTGTGAGCTAATTTCTGTATTTATATTTCTCTGTCTTAGTTCTGACAGCATTATGGAGGCATTATTGGGGCATGTGAAGGCATGTTGGCCAAAATAAATGTCTGTTAAAACCCAAGAATGATGGAACTCCTCCATTGTGCCAAGGAAGGGAGCCAGTGCATCAAGGAATGGAGTCAATGCAGTGAACAACTGAGCCAGTGCAGTGAGGAAAGGAGCCAGTGCAGTGAGGAATGGAGCCAGTGCAGTGAGGAAAGGAGCCAGTGCAGTGAGGAAAGGAGCCAGTGCATCAAGGAAAGGAGCCAGTGCATCATGGACAGGAGCCAGTGTAGTGGGGAATGGAGCCAGTGCAGTGAGGAAAGGAGCTAGTGCAGTGGGGAATGGAGCCAGTGCGTCAAGGAAAGGGGCCAGTGCATCAAGGACAGGAGCCAGTGTAGTGGGGAATGGAGCCAGTGCAGTGAGGAAAGGAGCCAGTGCGTCAAGGAAAGGAGCCAGTGCAGTGGGGAATGGAGCCATGAACACGAATCAAATCAGTAACCCATCTGGAAACCGGGTCCTGCTTTACATGAATCACAAATATGTGATATGAAGTTTCAGTTAACAGTAGCTGGACAGAAAATCACAGCTTCATGCACACAACTGCGACATAAGTTATCCACACACAAATGACACCACATGGCATGATCCAGCCGTGCTCACCTATGAAATCGTTGGACTTGCCGATATCGTAGTCCCACACTGTCACCTCCAAGGTCTTTTTGGTAAGGTCTGCATATTTGATGTCATAACAGAACTCCTACAGAAAAAAATGTGTTACATAACCTCAACGGACTTCAATAACCACCCCCAATACAAAACAAACAAACAAACAGTTCTATTCAGCACCATCCACACCCACCAGCTCCAAAATATTTCCATGACTTGTGGCTTTAATGGAATATTTAGACAGCATTGAGGATGTTTGCCATAGTGTGCTTTATATAGTCGGATCCACAAATATTTAGACAGTGACATAATATTTTTTGTTGCTATTTTGCTTCTTAATTCAAGAGGTTTAACAAAAATATCACATTAAATATTTTGAAAATACAACCATTTGTATAAAGAGCCCCCCCCCTCCCCATTTTCAACTGGACAAATTAAATATTAAGATTATTGTTAATACAAATCATCACTTTTTCAGCCAGTTGTCTGTAGTGGAAGGAGGAGACTATTGAAGGAAGCCATCAAGACACCCAGAACAACTTTGATGGAGTTATAGGCTTTTGTGGCTCTGACTGGAGAAACTGTGCATATCTGCAACATTTGTCTGTTGTGCCACCAGTTTCATAGTCACAGAAGACTATAACTACTTCAGAGTTGTTTTCCGTGTTTTGGTGGCTTCCCTTACGAGTAGGCTTCTTGTACACTCACTCAGTTTTTGAGAATGAACATGAGTTTCAAGAGAGTTTCAATATTTATTTCATTCATTTAAAAGAAAAACAGAAAAGCAGAAATGAATATATTACAAGACATTGAATGAAAAGGAGCAGAAGGAAGAACAAGTCTTATATTTTCTGCCCCTTTTTACAATACAATCTTTCAATTTTAAGCATCATTATTCAACATTATTTAACAGATTACATTTTTTGACTTTGTCACATACCACTGACTTATTTCATAATTTTAGCCATTATTTAAAAGATTATATTTTAACAGGTTACATTTTAGACTTAAAACATTTTAAACATTATTAACAGGTTACATTTTAGACTTTGTCACAACCCACTGACTTATTTCATAGTTTCATACTTACTTAATACATCTAGTTTAATACGTTTTTTAAATAATTTAAGCGAGCTTGATTCTTTGATTTCTTTGTTGAGGTTGTTCCAATACTCCGTTCCTTTACTTTGGTTCTGAATCTTGGTTTTTTTTTAAAGACTTCTATTCCTTTCAAATTGTAACTACTTACTCTTTTTTCCAAACATATTTTGAATGTTTATTGGTAAGGTATTTTTATTAGCTTGGTGCATTGTTTGTAATATTTTCAAATCAACTAAATCATGAAATTTAAGTACCCTATACTTAATGAATAATGGATTAGATGGATCTCTAAAATGACTATTGCTAATAATTTTTAAAGCTCTTTTCTGCAGAATAAATAATGGTTGTGTATAAGTTTTACATGTTGATCCCCAGATTTCTACACAATAAGTTAAATATGAGACAATCAATGAATTGTACAATGTTAATAAACCATAACTATTCAACGAAAATTTTACTTTATGCAAAACAGCAATGGCTTTCGCTATTTTTCCTTTTGTGTAATTTATGTGTGACTTCCATGTAAGATCTTCATCAATCATAACTCCTAGAAATTTTGTTTCTTTTACCCTTTGTATGTCCATTCCATCTGTTTTTAATGTCACATCATTTTTTCCACTCTGTCATTAAACAATATGAAATTTGTCTGATTTAGTGACATTCTGTTTATATCAAACCAATGTTTAACTTTTTCCAACTCTGTATTTATCACTTGTACTACTTCCTGTATATCTGATCCAGAGTAAAATAATGTTGTATCATCAGCAAATAATATGCTGCCAAGTACTTTAGATACATTCACCAAGTCATTGATATACAAAATAAACAGTTTGGGTCCAAGTACCGACCCTTGTGGTACTCCATAAATAATGTTACACAATTCTGATTTAGCATTATTTATCTGAACAAATTGTTTTCTATTTTCTAAGTAGCTTTTTACCCACTGATGTGCAGTACCTCTAATTCCATATTGTTGTAACTTGTGAAGCAATCTTGAGTGGTTGATAACATCAAAAGCTTTTTTCAGGTCGATAAAAATACTTACAAAATAATTCTTATTATCTATTGTTGTTGATATTTTCTCTGTTAATTCCATAATTGCCATAGCTGTCGAATGTTTTGTTCTGAATCCATACTGAGCATTATTTAAAATATGATGTTTCTCAATGAATTTGTCCAACCTTGTCACAAAAACTTTTTCCATAATTTTAGAAAACTGTGGAAGCAATGACACTGGCCTGTAATTTGAAAAATTGTGTCTGTCTCCATTTTTAGATAATGGGACTACCTTGGCAATTTTCATTTCGTCTGGGAAAATTCCTGTTGACAGAGACAGATTACAAATGTAAGTGAATGGTTCAATAACAGTTTCTATTATACTTTTTACAGTCATCATGTCTAAATCTTCATAGTCAGTTGATCTTTTGCTTACACAGTTTTTTTTTTTTTACAATATTTCTTATTTCATCTTTTTCCACATTGTCAAGGAAAATACTACTGACCGTATTTACAAGTGTATTTAATTTATCTTCTACTATTAGTTTATTTCCCAACAGACTTGATCCCACATTTGAAATATAATCATTAAACTCATTTGCAACTTCTTTTATGTCATATATCTCTTTATTTTCCTTGACAAAGTAATTTGGAAAAGTTGATTGTGCTCCATCACTTTTAATCACACTATTTATAATTCCCCATGTTGCCTTTATATTATCTTTACTCTTATTTAATTGTTCACTATAATAATCTTTTTTTTTGTTTCCTAATTATTGTCAATAGTTTATTTTTATATTTTTTGTATCTGTGTTCTGTTTCCTTGTTTGCATTTTCACTCTAAATGATCATATGGACTGTATACAATATAAAATGGGCCATAAATGAATGATTTATAGTCCTTGTCCAGCCCCTGGGCCGCTAGGTTGAGTTACTTGTGTTAAAGTGATCAGATTAATTTCCTGTTCAAACTTTCTTCTGTCCTGAAGACCAGCTGGAGTGACATTGTTACTCTACTTCTATGACGTATCACACAAGCATGGCCACTGTGTCCTGTTTGTTCCAGAGACTAGAACAGACGTAGTCGGTTCCATCTGCAGGATGCAGAACACAGAGGAAATAAAATGTGAAATATACCCGAGGCTGCTTTTACAAAGGGATAATCAATAAGATACACTGTCACATAAAGGCAGCGAGTGTTTCCGTTTCTTCTTCCTGAAGAAGAAACATTTGTTCCAAACACAATCGGGGGCTGGATGAAGCTTTACAGAGCCACTTTAATGAAATCAGAGCTTTGATGTGGAGGAAGACCCCAGTGCTCCTCTGTGGCAGAAAAGGCCGGGAGGTGATGGAGGAATATGGGCAGTAAATGTCAGGGGAAATGTCACGCCGCCAGCCGCTGTTTGTTTTAGTCCGGCCAAGCACTCGCGCGCAGGTGGTCACTTCAGACCCTTCTGATACTGAACACCGAGGGGCCCATTCAGCCTGGAAAATGTCCCACCGCATACCGCCAGCTCTTCAGGGACGTCAACAATACAATCTTGATTTTAAGGGAATTTACAGTCAGTCCTTTTTGTTGCAGAAAAACTTCAGCTGTGAGTCTCAGAGAACATAAATCTACTGGGATTATCATTTCTGAAAAGATGTTTTCCCGCCTCATGGCGGTTATGTTGGGACTGCAGGTCTCTGTTTCCCTTTACAGGCCCTAAGGCCCGTTGGTGCCCATCTTCGGGTTCCATAGTGTCAAGCAGATGAGAGTCTACGACTCACCGTGGACAGGACGCCAGTCCAACACAGGTTACTTGCCCAGTCATGTTCAGTACCCATTTACAACTGGGTGGTCTGAGACAATGTACATAGATTAAGTGTCTTCTCCAAGGACACAAACAGGTGGTATGAGCTGGATTCGAACCCAGGTCTACTTTTTGGCAAACCAGCTCCTTACCAGCTCAGCTACCTGCTTTAAAGCTTCCCTTTTTGTTTTAAACAAGTGTATCAAACATAAGTTTTAATGGAGTGAACTGTTTGTTCTCAGAATATAAAAAACTGAAACACACGCACACACACACACACACACACACACACACACACACACACACACACACACACACACACACACACACACACACACACACACACACACACAAAGTGATCAGAAAACACCTTCATTCATTCTAACAGCCATTGATCTACTTTTTGTTCACGTCATCGTCTTCCTGCAAACATGTTTCGAGAAACACACGAACACATCAACTGTCCAAAATACGACAATAATTCCATTTTATCCGTACAATTACACCTACTGCAGAGTCAAACCTTCCAGACTCTAAAAGGCAAATTTTTAGCTTTCGGACATGATTTATTTCATCTACTTTGTGAAAACTGCTAAAAGAAAATCCCGTTTAAATATTAGTCTAAATGAAAGTGTACAAATATAAGTATATTTCATTGCACCATCTAATCTAATCCACTCTGTTTTGTTTGTACTGTCCAGTGAGTTAAATAAAGTTTTAAAACAAAGGTGAGAACTTCCAGGTTGTGACAGTGGAGGTGAATTACGTCCAGTAGATCTGTAGTTTGTTACCTCGTTGAATTCAGGATTGAGTGTCTTCTTCTTCACAGTCGTCTTGTGCTTTGACTTTTTGTTCTCGTCAGGCTTCAGGTACCTGCAGAAAAACAAACAAACAAAAAAGAACAATTAATACAAGGCTGAAATCTGAGCTCTTAGTGCAGACAAGTTTCACATTAATCACAATAAAATTCCTGCTTTTTATTTAATTATCTGCTCTAAAAACATCAAACCATCTTCTGCCTGTTAAACTGTTCTGTCCTCTAGAGGGAGCTGTGGTACTGCCCTAAACTTATACCCTGTGATCCTCCGTCACTGTGACCTCATGCTACATCATTTTCAGATCTGAACCTCCAGTTTCATTAAACACAGTGCAGTCTGAGGAAGTAATTTAAAGTCAGAGGCTGGAAACTGTTCGGCTTTCCTCAGTTATATATATAAAAAAAAAAAAACAGAAAAAAAAAACAGGCCTCTTTGCATCTTCACATAAAAAAATGCCCAACATATAATTGAAAAACATTTCCAAGTAACAGAATATGTCTTTGACTTGTTTACAACCATTAAGAAATACGAACAGTGTGAAAAAACTGAGTACAAGTAGAATAATTGGGGGAAGCCACCAAGACACTGAAGGAGTTACAGACTTCTGTGGCTGTGATTGGAGAAATTTTAGCAGTTGCATCAGCACTTATCAAGATTTATGGTGGAACAGAGAAGGATTTTGTTTCATGAAAACATAAAATTGACTGCAGGCTTGCATCTCCCATGTGTCTTCTGGTAAACTGCAGCTTAAATTTGTTCTTTTAGAGAAACATCTTAAAAACTCTGGACTATTTAGTGCTGTTGGATGTGTGATTATTTTTTTTTTTGTAAACATTTAGGGTCATTCATTCATTTTCTGTCACTCACCTGGGCCACGTATCAGCAGACTAAGCAGCTCAACCCACACTTCCCTGTACTCAGCCAAGTCCTCTTACTCTTCCTGGTGGATTCTGACATGTTCCCATGCTAGCTAGGAAATATAATCTCTCCAGCATGTCCTGGGTCTTCTCTGGATCCTCTTCCTACTTGGATGTGCTTGGAAGACCTTCCTAGGGAGGTGACTAGAGGGCATCCTCACCAGGTGCCCGAACCACCTCAGCTAGCTGCTTTCGATGAAGCGCCAGCTCTCCTCCAGTTCCTTCCCAGATAGTTATGCTTCTCACCCCATCCCTGAGTGTAAGCCCAGATACCCATCTGAGGAATATCATTTCTGGCGCTTGTAGTGTCCTTGTTCTTTTGGTCACTACCCAAAGTTTATGACCATAGACAGCTAAGGATAAGAGCATAAATCGACCAGTAAATCAAGAGTCTCACCTTCTGGCTCAGCTCTTTATTCACCATGATGGTCTGATAAAACATCAGATGGAGCCCCAGTCTGCCCACACATGGACGGGACCCCGACATACTCCATTTTTTGAGGGGGACATACTCCATTTTTTTGGAGGGGGTTGGTAGTCTGATGAAGCCAGCAGATAGTTCAGTAAACTGTAGCGGCTCAAATGGAACGTTCTTTCCATATGACATCATAAAGATCAAGTGTTGAAAAAAGTAAGAATCTTGACTCCTCTTCCCCGGTCTGTTGGTAGACATAATAATCTTATTATTAACTTATTATCTGGGAAACAGCTACAATAACTAACCTCTCTGTCTCTACTGTACTCAGACTGGAAATGAACCCAAACATTTAAACACAATTATAATAGATAACTTTAGGATGCTACCCAGTTATTACTTTTAAGTCATTTTATGGAGTTGTTACATCACCAAAGATGAAAACCCACTCATTCGATTCAACTACATTAACAAAATTCACATTATTGATCTTGAATGTGACAGGTCCAAGTGTCACAAGTTCAATCCAGAAAGCAGCAGGTTCTGGGCCGACTCTGGCTGTTTTCTGCTTGTGTTTTATAACACACTGGGTCGGCTCAGGTCTATTTATGCTTGAACTGAGAATGTAGATGATCCGGACTCGGGTCAAAGAACCGGGTGCATCCTGGGCCGGAAGAAACACAAGCACGTGTATGGACTGGAATTATTTTGCTCTCCAGGTTCTGTTGCTTGTCCCTTAACTTTACTTTTTAAAGGTAATGTGGGGACTAAAAGGAGATTAGGTGGCTGATTGGTCACAAAATGACCGCCGGGAGCGTACAGGCTGTGATTGTTGTAAATGAGGGTACTGTCGCAGACCTAATTGTTGTTCGTGTAATGAGACTACTGCGCCTGGGGTAAAACAATGCATGCAAACATTGCAGTTTTCTAGAACAATGGCCTTAATTTGATTCCACTGTGTTATTCTGCAGGTGGTCAACGATACCAATTACTCTTACAAATATCTTCACCTCCACAAATGATGAAATATAATTTAAACTGCATTAATGTCAACAAAACTGTAGAACTCTGGGGAAATGAGGTTTGAACTGGATGCCAAGGTCCAGAAATACTGATGTGCAGTAGACTCAGATACTTCACAGACCTCAGTGTACTCAGTACTTTCTAAATAAAACAAACCTACAGATCTTTCCACAGTGTGTGAAGTGCAAAAAACAATACTTGGAACTTGTCATCATATTGGGCTGCATCCCTGGATATCTAGATATTGGAAAAATATTCCCAAAGACCTTTGTTGTATTTGCAGTCAGATAGAATGAATGGAAGCAGCAGGCAGGTTTCTCCTGGATGCACCTTCAGAGCACGTCTCTACCCACTGGGCAGCTGATTCTAACGGCTAAAGTTTTGTTTGTGGGGAGAAACCTCGTTCAATCACAAGGGCTTTCTTACGGAACGCCTCAGTGCCACATTAAAGGACAACGACAACCTCATTTATAGTATTTGGCAAAGCCATCCTTAACTATCATCCTGGTGAGCACCATGGCCTTTGATGTGGGACTAAAGATACAAAAATGAGTATAATCTGTAGAATCTGTGCCATCTGGCTGTCTGATTGGTCATGCCAAAAATTAATGAAATACTATTAAAAGTGCACTCGACATGAAGCCATGATGAAGACAGGAGTTCTCATCATGAATGACATTGGATCCAAAACATTTGAGCAAACCGACTCTGAAACCGGGCATAATCTGCTCAGTGTTGTCGACACGTTACTTTATTATCCGATACCTGCATGATGAACCACTTACTACCCCAAAATATTGAGCAGAAATGATCAGAACAGACTTGCATAACTGTGATTCCCGGGCAATTTAAAAGTTGATGAAGGCTTTCGAGTTTGTGATGTCCTCCGAAACTCTCAAACTCAGAGGTTCTAAATGGGCAACAGACCATCTGAAAGATGAAACGGAGACAGTCGTTGTTTGAAGGTTTGACCCAAATGCATGACGTAGAGACTAAGGCATGCTTCAAGAGTTAAGGTAACAACAAAACAACAACAGAATTCCAATTCCAGCACGGCGGAGAACCAAACACTGTCAGAAATAATCCCACGAAAGTCCTGGTCCCACTATAAAGTTGTAACAAGATCATAATAAGGTCAGATAAGACTGGTAATAAGGTCAGATCAAGACAGGAAATGTGCACTGATGTCATGCCGTCACACCACGGAACTGCCCTCGGTCCTGCCAACCACTCAGGCAGACAACAGGTTTATCCCCACCTACAGAGAGTCACCATGGATCCATCACAACCAGGTGATATGTGGATGTGTCATTGGCCTTTTCCAGTTGCTGGGGTCAATATGAGTTGGCAATATGGGAATGAATAAATGAACTGCAGTGTGAAAACTACTAAATGTTAAATAAATGCCAAAACCATAAAAAAAGAGCAGCCAGAAACAGGAGTAAAACTTATAAAATATGACAAGTAAATGAGAGAGACACACAGCAAAATGATAAACACATAAATCTGAACTCAGTTTGGTTTGAAAGCCAAAATAAAGAAGTGTTGTGAAAAGTGTAGGAACACGGACCCACAACAGGGGGCGCAAATGAACGGACAATGGAATAAGCCAAATATAACAATTTAATGTTGTGAATGTGCACAACAGAGCAACAGACAACACAATTGAGATCACCAGTCAAATAAGTTACAGTGGTGTGTGAGCAGGCTCGAGGATAGGAGACGCCTGTCCAAAAAAGAGCCGGATCCCACACGCCTTCCACTCCACCGGACCTGAAGCAATCCTGGAGCCGCCAAGCACTGGGTCCCCAGGTGGCCACTGCCTCCGGCTGTCAGATCGGGTACTGCTGGCAGAAAGAACAGACAGGTGATGGTGGGTGTATGAACACCCAGCAAACAGTTCAACACGAAGGTGAAAGCACCTCCACCTCTCAATCACGGAGTTTGTACAGATCCTGCAGTAACAATTAACAGTCTGCAAACTCAGAATACTGTCAGTACGTACAGAAGTAAAAACGTTACTACTGTATAAATCAAAGGCTGAGACGTTTACTTAACGGTAGACGATTTCTCGGCAGTGAGGTGAAGATGCTGCCCGGCTCTTATGGAGGTGTGGATGATGATGATGAGTGACAGCTGGTGTTGCAGATGAGTGACAGCTGCCACTCCCGGTGCTCCGGCGCCCTCACGCGCCTGAAGCCCGCACTTCAGGCAGGACGCCCTCTGGTGGTGGGCCAGCAGTACCTCCTCTTCAGCGGCCCACACAACAGGACCCCCCCCTCAACGGGCGCCTCCTGGCGCCCGACCAGGTTTGTCCGGATGTCGGTGGTAGAAGTCGGCCAGGAGGGCCGGGTCCAGGATGAAGCTCCTCTTCACCCAGGAGCGCTGTTCGGGTCCATAACCCTCCCAGTCCACCAGATACTGGAATCCCCGGCCCTTATGACGGACGTCCAGGAGCCGGCGAACTGTCCACGCAGGCTCCCCGTCGATGATCTGGGCAGGAGGCGGCGCCGGTCCGGGGGCACAGAGGTAAGAGGTGTGGTGAGGCTTGACCCGAGAGACATGGAATACAGGATGGATCCGCAGTGAAGCTGGCAGCCTCAACTTCACCGCGGCAGGACTGAGGACCTTGACGATGGGGAAAGGGCCAATGTAGCGATCCTTCAGCTTATGGGACTCCACCTGTAATGGGATGTCCTTTGTAGACAGCCAAACCTCCTGCCCGGGCTGGTATGCAGGGGCCGCGGACCGCCGGCGGTCTGCATGGGCCTTGGCCCTCATCTGGGCTTTGAGCAGGGCAGAGCGGGCAGAGCGCCACACCCGACGGCACCGCCTCAGATGGGCCTGGACCGAGGGCACCCCGACCTCTCCCTCCACTAGCGGGAACAATGGGGGCTGGTACCCCAAACACACCTCAAACGGGGAGAGGCCGGTGTCAGACGAGACTTGACTGTTGTGTGCGTACTCGATCCAGGCCAGACGGTTACTCCAGGCCGTCGGGTGCGCCGAGGTCACACAGCGAAGAGCCTGTTCCAACTCCTGGTTGGCCCGCTCTACCTGTCCGTTGGTCTGGGGATGGTACCCGGACGAGAGGCTCATGGAGGCCCCCAGCTCTCTACAGAAACTCCTCCAGACCTCCGAGGAGAACTGGGGACCACGGTCAGAGACGACATCGGATGGGATCCCATGCAGACGCACGACGTGGTGGACCAGGAGGTCTGCAGTCTCCTGGGCCGTCGGGAGCTTCGGGAGGGCCACGAAGTGGGCCACTTTGGAGAACCGGTCCACTATCGTGAAGATGGTGGTCATGCCCTGGGATGGCGGGAGGCCCGTGACGAAGTCCAGGCCGATGTGGGACCAGGGGCGGTGGGGCACAGGTAACGGTTGGAGGAGACCCTGTGCCCGTTGGTGGTCTGCCTTACCCCTGGCACAGGTGGTGCAGGCCTGGACATACTCCCGGACATCAGCTTCCATGGACGCCCACCAGAAGCGCTCCCTGACCACTGCCACGGTCCTTCGCACCCCTGGGTGACAGGAGAGCTTGGACCCGTGACAGAAGTCCAGGACAGCAACTCTGGCTTCTGGTGGGACATAGAGTTTGTTCCTAGGGCCGGTCCCCGGGTTCCGTGTCAGGGCCTCCTGGACGGTCTTCTCCACATCCCAGGTGAGGGCTGCTACGATAGTGGACTCGGGGATGATAGGTTCCGGTGGATCTGACAGCTCGACCTTGACCTCCTCTTCATGGACCCGGGACAGGGCGTCAGATCGCTGGTTCTTAGTCCCGGGACGGTAGGTAATCCGGAAGTCAAATCGCCTTAAGAACAGTGACTAGCGGGCTTGCCTGGGGTTCAGACACTTGGCGGTCCGAATGTACTCCAGGTTCCGATGGTCCGTGAAAACCGTAAATGGTACCGCAGCTCCCTCCAACAGGTGTCTCCACTCCTCAAGAGCCTCTTTCACCGCAAGAAGTTCCCGATTGCCGACGTCATAGTTCCTCTCCGCCAGGGTCAACCTGTGGGAAAAATAGGCACATGGATGGAGAACCTTGTCGGACTCCCCGCTCTGGGACAGCACGACTCCTATCCCTGAGTCAGAGGCATCCACTTCAACAACAAACTGGCGATTGGGATCGGGCTGCACCAGAACGGGTGCAGACGAGAACCGACGTTTCAACTCCCTAAACGCGGCTTCGCACTGATCCGACCAGGTGAAGGGGACTTTAGTGGAGGTCAGGGCCATCAGGGGGCCAACTACCTGGGTATAACCCTTAATAAACCTCCGGTAGAAATTAGCAAAGCCGAGGAACTGTTGCAGCTTCCTACGGCTCGTCGGTTGGGGCCAATCCCTCACCGCCGCAACCTTGGCCGGATCGGGTGCGATGGAGTTGGAGGAGATTATGAACCCCAGGAAGGACAAAGAAGTATGGTGGAACTCGCACTTCTCACCCTTCACAAACAGCCGGTTCTCCAACAACCGCTGCAGGACCTGACGTACATGCTGGACATGGGTCTCAGGATCCGGGGAGAAGATGAGGATGTCGTCCAGGTATATGAAGACGAACCGGTGCAAGAAGTCCCGCAAGACGTCATTAACCAATGCCTGGAACGTCGCGGGCGCATTGGTGAGGCCGAACGGCATGACCAGGTACTCAAAGTGACCTAACGGGGTGTTGAATGCCGTCTTCCACTCGTCTGCCTTCCGGATCCGAACCAGGTGGTACGCATTTCTAAGATCCAATTTGGTAAAAATTTGGGCTCCATGCAGGGGCGTGAACACAGAATCTAACAGAAGCAGCGGGTATCGATTACGAACCGTGACTTCATTCAGTCCCCTGTAGTCAATGCATGGACGGAGTCTGCTGTCTTTTTTACCCACAAAAAAGAAACCTGCACTCATCGGGGAGGTGGAGTTCCGGATCAACCCGGCAGCTAAGGAGTCCCGGATGTAGGTCTCCATTGATTCGCGCTCAGGACGAGAGAGGTTGTACAGCCTGCTGGACGGGTACTCAGCGCCTGGGATCAAATCAATGGCACAATCGTACGGACGGTGCGGGGGAAGAGTGAGTGCCAGATCTTTGCTGAAGATGTCAGCAAGATCATGGTACTCCTCAGGCACCGCTGACAGATTGGGGGGACTTTAACCTCCTCCTTAGCTGTCACACCGGGTAGAACTGAGGATCCTAAACATTCCCGGTGGCAGGTGTCGCTCCACTGCATCACTACCCCAGACGGCCAATCAATCCGGGGATTGTGCTTTAATATCCATGGAAACCCCAAAATCACTCGGGAGGTAGAAGGTGTTACATAAAACACAATCTCCTTCCTGTGATTTCCAGACACCACCAATGTCTCTGGTTGTGTCTGATGTGTGATTAATGGGAGAAGGGTGCCATCTAGTGCCAATACCTTCAATGGGGAAGGTAGTGCCACTAGGGGGAGCCCTACCTCCCTAGCCCATCTGCTGTCCAGCAGATTCCCTTCAGACCCTGTGTCCACCAGTGCTGGGGCGTGAAGGGTAAGATCCCCACAAAGGATCGTTACTGGGATGCGTGCTGATCTACGGGCTTTTCCCGCGTGGATGTTATGACCCACCCTTAAACCAGTCTCTAAGGGCGGGCGTTGAAGTTTAACCGTTTGGGGCAGTTTCTTTGTATGTGCTCATCAGAGCCACAGAAAAAACACTCCCCGCGAGCCAGCCTCCGTTGTCTGTCATGTGATTTTACTTTGGCCCTGCTCGTGTCCATAGCTTCATCAGCCACGGGGCTCTCTGACTGTGGAGCGTGGAGACGGCGGCACCCTTTCGGACCCGGAAGGAAGAGGGACGGCTTGTGCCCGGCCACGCCCTTCGCCCCGCTCCCGACGGTGTTCTTCTAACCGGTTGTCTAACCGTATAACCAGGTCAACAAGCCCGTCAAAATCCCGCGGCTCATCCTTAGCCAGCAGGTGCTCCTTCAGGACCGGAGACAGTCCGTTTACGAAGGCGGCGCGGAGTGCAACGTTATTCCAGCCGGACCTCGCAGCCGCGATGCGGAAGTCGACGGCGTACTCGCCTGCACTCCGACGTCCCTGTCTCATAGACAGCAGCACAGTCAAAGCGGTCTCGCCTCTATTGGGGTGATCAAACACTTGTTTAAACTCCCTCACAAACCCAGTATATGTTGTTAGGAGCCGTGAGTTTTGCTCCCAGAGCGCCGTAGCCCAAGTGCGTGCCTCTCCTCGAAGCAAATTGATGACATAAGCCACCCGGCTGGCATCTGACGTGTACATGACGGGACGTTGTGCAAAGACAAGCGAGCACTGCATTAAGAAGTCTGCACACGTCTCGACACAACCGGTTCCGGTGGGCTTATGTATGGTTCGGGGAATGGGGTGGGGGGTGGGGGTTTGTTGAATCACCACTGGAACGTCTGTATTTTGTGCTCGGTCGGCTGGAGGAGGCGCTGCAGCAGCGCTTGGAGTGCGCGCTTCCACCTGGGCGGTGAGAGCCTCCATCCTCCGATTGAGTATGACGTTCTGCTCGGTTACTAAATCCAACCGAGCAGTGAAGGCAGTTAAGATTTGCTGCAGCTCTCCTAACATGCCTCCTGCCTACGCCTGTGCACCCTGTGTTTCCATTGTCGGTTCAAGCGATGGTTGACGCCGCTCGGGATCCATGACGCTGGCCGAGAAATCCTGTTGTGAAAAGTGTAGGAACACGGACCCACAACAGGGGGCGCAAATGAACGGACAATGGAATAAGCCAAATATAACAATTTAATGTTGTGAATGTGCACAACAGAGCAACAGACAACACAATTGAGATCACCAGTCAAATAAGTTACGGTGGTGTTTGAGCAGGCTCGAGAATAGGAGACGCCTGTCCAAAAAAGAGCCGGATCCCACACGCCTTCCACTCCACCGGACCTGAAGCAATCCTGGAGCCGCCAAGCACTGGGTCCCCAGGTGGCCACTGCCTCTGGCTGTCAGATCGGGTACTGCTGCCAGAAAGAACAGACAGGTGATGGTGGGTGTATGAACACCCAGCAAACAGTTCAACACGAAGGTGAAAGCACCTCCATCTCTCAATCACGGAATTTGTACAGATCCTGCAGTAACAATTAACAGTCTGCAAACTCAGAATACTGTCAGTACGTACAGTAAAAACGTTACTACTGTATAAATCAAAGGCTGAGACGTTTACTTAACGGTAGACGATTTCTAGACAGTGAGGTGAAGATGCTGCCCGGCTCTTATGGAGGTGTGGATGATGATGATGAGTGACAGCTGGTGTTGTAGATGAGTGACAGCTGCCACTCCCGGTGCTCCGGCGCCCTCATGCGCCTGAAGCCCGCACTTCAGGCAGGACGCCCTCTGGTGGTGGGCCAGCAGTACCTCCTCTTCAGCGGCCCACACAACAGTAAGTCTGAAGCAATGATTTAAACGTGGACAAAATTGAAGCACTTGTATGAAGGAGTTCAAAATTTTGGGTCAGCTACTACAAAAGCTCGGTCACCCCGAGTTTTTAACCAAGATCTCAGCACCAGCAAAACTGTCTGTTCAGAGCATCTCAGTGATGTGGTGGGAGCACACAAATATGTATAGAACTTCAGAAAGGTATGATGGTGTCAGTCCATTCAAAAACAAAGTATATGCTAAAATGACAAGGTCAAGTAGCCAAGATTGTGTGTGGCTAAAACGTTAAATATCAAACTTAAACACGTCATTTTAGCTGAGAAAGTCCAATTATTACTGGTCTTCATGTACAAGTAGATCTGTATGTCATCTGCAAATGGAAAGAGTTGTAATTTAAAAAAAAAAAAACATCTCAATTGTAGCATATAAACACAAAACAAAAAGGACCCTGGACAGACCCTTGAGGAACCCTATGGTTAATGGATTCTAAAGAGGAAGAAAAATCATCAAGACCAACAGTTGCCTTTGAGCTCCAGCAGGATTAACTGGTTTTCAAATCAACTGAAGAAACACCTTTGACCTCTCAACCCCAAGAAGCACAAGGCATCAAAATCCACCAATCCCTTCCACCATCACCTTGGGCAGATAAGTTGACATCACCCACAATGACCACTTATAAGAAGCAGCAGGACAAAGAGCTGGTCCACAGCCCAAGAACTGTTGCCTCACCCATGGTGTTCACGTGCCTCCCACTGACACCACTTGAAAAAAAAAAAAAAAATCACCAGAGGATCAAAGAGTTAAACCTTGAAGCCCAACGGACACAGTTGAACTCCCCAACAGAAAAAAAATACACATTCATGAGGACAATTTAGAAAAATAAAGTAAACTCGGCAGCATGTTGACTTAAGGACCTTCAACGCGTCACCTTGTTAAAGAGAGAAATCAGCCGCGTGCATCTGTTTACTTTCTCACGTGTTGCAGCAGGATACTCATCAACCGTCCTTCAGGCGTCACACTTTCTCGACCTCAGTCCGCTGGAAGATTGGATCCAGTCCCTCTCCTCTGATGCCATTCTCTCTTTTATTCTTGAGGTGTGTGCAGCAGAGTCACAAATTAATTGCGCTCTCATTGCTCAGCCAGATGAAAGACGGGAAATGTTCAGGTGTGATTAATAAGACTCTCCTTCAAATTGCAGCTCTGTAAAGAGTCTCTTATGTTGCTGATAATCACAGATAGTCTGTCTCCTGTGCTCAACTATCACCGCTGCCAGATAACCCATTTCAACACTTCCACTGTGCATACACTAAAAATAGCGCAATTATGATGAGGAGCGGGCGTTTTGAAGAGGAATGTATGTTGACAAGAAGCAATCAGATGACATGACTGCAAGTCACCACATTGTTTTTCTTTTCTGGACTTTGATCAACTTCTGATGAGAATTCAATTAAATTACTACATTGTGTTACTGTAAACAAATGTTGTTCTCAAAGTTACCTTGATCATTTATCACATTTTGGATCTCTCTAGTTTTTGTATGAATCTTCATTTTGTATAATTCATTTTCACTTGTTTTTTTCTTTATTTCTTTATTTATGTCAGGACTTTAAGAGGTCAAAGCCTTGGCCTGGTTTTTCACAAGTCAAAGGCTTACTCTGGGCTTTGAGAGGCCAAAGTCATGGCCTTGGCACAGACCTTGAGGGGTCAAAGCATTGGCATGGTACTTTAGGGGTCATAGCCGTTGCCCATACCTTGAGGTGGTCAAAGCCCTGGCCCAGACGTTGAGGGGTCACAGCCGTGGCCTGGGCCTTGAGGCCTTTAACTCAAATAAAGGTAAATATATTTTCAAGTTCAGCATATGTATCTGACATTTCAGCAGAAAATCCATTAGTTCTCCCAGTGCGGGAAGAATGGCCTGGTTCTGGAAAAATCGCAGGGTCTGTTTGCAGATAACGGTGAGTGTTAGCATACTAACGTTTTGACGTAGGGGTCAGAGAAGCCATTGGCATCCATGGCGGCGAGGTGAGCGCAGCGTATGATGCCGACCACCAGGCAGGACTTCTGGGTGTTGTACTTGAGGGAGATCATGATACGTCCTCGTTCCTCAAGTGACTTGTCTTCTGCTTTGTTGACCTGCAGAGGTGAAAAAGAAAAGATTTAAAATTCCAGAATTTTCATATCTGATTTAGTAAACATAAAAACTGAACAATGTGCACAAGTTTAAGTATTAATACACACATGCAGTTTTAAATGACTATCATTGTCATCTTCAACCGATTTCCAGGTTCGGGTCGCGGGGGCAACCGCTCCAGCAGGGGACCCCAGACTTCCCTTTCCCAGGCCACATTGACCACCTCTTGACTGGGGGATCCCGATGTGGTGTAGTGACCTCCATTTTCAAAAGTAACATTCCTGTTGCCTGACGCCCCAATTCACCTCCAACAACTGGTTTCAGTAATGTTCAAATCATTGTGGAATTCAGTTTGCTGTTTAATTTTTAAAAAGTGATCATCAATTACTGGATCATGACCAAAAGAGAACGGCCTCTTCCTCAAATGGCATCAAATATTTTCACCAACTTTCATAAAAACTAACGAAGATTTTGAAAGAAGCTGCTCAAGGAAAGACAGAGGGAAGTGACACAAATACAAAATCCATGTTCTCCGGTCAAGCAGTAAGAAGAGACAAAAAGCCGACAGCAGTTTGACAGTCATCAAAAAAATGAAGTTAAAAAAAAAAAATCATCCAGCAGGAATGGATGATTATGTCCGTCGTTAATAGTGAGCTAATAGCCTCATCAGAGTTAATTTGCTATGTTCTTTAGAGACTGAAAAAACCCATCTCGCTTCACACGTGACTGCGTGCACGTTTTCCTTCAATGCAACCGGAGAGAACAAGTTCAGGACCTGAACTTCTCGGTGTCTTTGGATAATTTGTTGCTTAATGTGACGGGTTTTGCTTTCTTTCTTTTCCCAGTGGAGTGAAACTTTTTGCTGGCAGAGAAACCATCACACTGCTCACCACTTTAAGTGTTTGTGTGGGATTCTGAAAGCATTACAATAAGGCAGCGAATGCAAAAAGAACGTGTTACTTCAGCAGCTGAGGCGGACCTTTGAATTATTTAATTGGTTTCTATGAGGGAGGTTTTTTGTGTACAGCAACTTTCAAACACAACGTCGGCAATTCAAAGCAATTTGCACAGGAGTCATTTCTAAGATAAAAACAAAGCACACAAAAACTATTAAGGTAGAACAACATGAAGAAATACAGAAGAAATGGAAGTTTCTGTGCAGTGAGAGCGCTGTGAAAAAAAAAATGTCAGCATTACATATCTGCTTTTTGCGGCTGTGGTTCTGTTGGCTTCATCAGACAGTGACCTCTGATGTGCACTGGGCAGGTTTGAGGCTGTGTGAACTGACTGGCATGAAGATGTGCACCTTCAAAACTGAGACCATAGTCCTCCATTGGAAAAGGGTGAATTGTCCTCTCTGAGTCAATGGAAGGTTATTGCCCCCAAGTGGATGAGTTCAAGAATCTCGGGGTCTTGTTTATGAGTGGGAGTAAGGTGGTATGTGAGATCTGTCGTGCGGTCAACAGTTCAAAACCAGAGATTCTTAAGGAGATCAGATTAAAAACAGAACATGAGCAGTTTGTGAGCTTTGGCACCGTTCTCTAGTTCATTTTTTTCTTCATTTGTAAATGGGGAAAAAAACTGTGGGGGTGGGGGGGATCAAACACAGGTCTCTGCAGACAAAGATGAGTGTCATGTCAACAGTGTTCCACTGTGTGCAGGACGTAGGACTGTCCAGCAGTGTCCATAGCAGGATACTAATCAGATCTCTCCAGGGAAGACCGCCTCTTAACGTGAATCACAGAAGACTTTTTACAAGACGTCTCGCTGGAACACAGGACTCGCCTTTACGAGACGTCTCGCTAGAACACAGGACTCGCCACTCAATTTGTCTGACACGCAGACACGTTTCTGACGACATCTCGGATTAACGTCAACTCTGCTTAATCCTATCTCTCCTGCTTTTTATTCTTGTTTCGGACTCCACACTGCTGCCCCCGAGTCTCACTTAACAAGCTACAGTTTGTGTCTACCCACACGTAACAATACCTGACAGGAATACAAGAGCATTAACACACAAACTTCAGGCTGCCTGGCATGAGGATCAGCTCTGTTACAAACATCCTCCCTGCACCCGTTTGTATGTATCAGATCCTCTTTCTTTCCTTCTGCTACAACACTCATTTATTTATGAAAGCTTCCAGTCAAAAACATTTGACATTTTAAATATATTGTTCTTGTCTAAGCACTATTGTTGAGTGGAATAACAAGCTGGACTACAAATATGTAAATCTGAATTTGGCTCCCAGTCACACTCCCCACCTGTGTCCTTGAACAAGAGACTCAGTCTGCATTGTCTCAGTCCACCCAGCTGTGAATGGGTACCAGCCTTGGCTGGGCAAGTAATCTGTGATGGTCTGGTGTCCTGTCCATGGACAGTCATAGACTTTAATTCACTTCACATAACAGCATCAATGCACCAGCATGCCTCAGGGCTTGCAGAGGACTCATGCCTGCGGTTGCACTGAACTGATGATGAGAGAAGTGTCACATCTGGAGCAAACATCAATCACCAAGTGAAGCTGCAAGAAAAAGTCTCCCTCACTGTCACATCACTCAGTGTAGTCAGAGCATCACCTAAGACAACAGAGAGGACACACAAAGAATGCCCAAGTCTGTGCCTCATAATACACGTGTTGACAGGGTGACATCTGACACCATTGGAACTGTTGGCAACTGTCACTCCATCGATACACGGCCAAGGGAGTGACAAGACTAAAAGCAGGTACTGACCCACCGAGATGGGGCCATTTTTTATTTTGTCCATGTAAAATCCACAGGTATAGGTTTTGGTTTGACCCCCATGGCAATCAACACTTTCCTCTCCTGTCTCTTAATATATTTGCTGCTTTAGCCATGAAGACATCTCATGGACCAGCAGAACCCAGTAGAATCCCACTGTGTCGACCAACGAGGCCTACCTTTGTTGAGCAGCCAGTGTTGCAAACAAATTTTAAACACGATGCTGTGACTTTTAGTCACAGATAATTAATGTTTTGTTTTTTTTTTCATTTTAACCTGCCAATTTACAAATGGAAATGATTACTGGACCGATCAAAGGAAAGTAGCTCGTGTCCTGAGATATTAGCAAAGCCTTTCACTCTCCATCGAAATAAAAGCCAGTTTCCGTGGTAACCTTTGTAGACTGACTAATACCTGGAACCTAGTCAATACACCTGGAATATTATCAGTGAGCTGCTTTGGCAGCCTGAAGCAGGCCGGTTAATTCATTTGGAATCCTCTTCCATCACATCGGAGGTGTCCGGTTCTACTCTGCATTAAATTAAATCAATGGAACATCCTCTCGCCAATCTTAATTGAGTTTTCCCCGAGGCAACGGAACAATTAGCTGGAACATCATAATCAACCAATACTGAGTGCTGGTGGTTGTTTATATTGATTTAATGTTTGGACAGACAGATGGAAAGAGGAAAACAGGAAGCATAAGAAGACAGGAAGCTTTAATTTACAAACGCAAAGGATGGCAGTTTGTGCTGTACAACCTCAATTCCAGTGAAGTTGGGATGTTGTGTGAAATGTAAATTAAAAACAGAATACAATGATTTGCAAATCCTCTTCAACCTATATTCAACTGAATACACCACAAAGACAAGATATTTAATGTTCAAACTGATAAACGTTTTTGCTTTTATGCAGATATTTGCTCATTTTGAAATGGATGCCTGCAACACATTTCAAAAAAGCTGGGACAGTGGCAACAAAAGACTGGGAAAGTTGATGAATGCTCAAAGAACACCTGTTTGGAACATTCCACAGGTGAACAGGCTAATTGGAAACAGGTGAGTGTCATGATTGGGTATAAAAGGAGCATCCCCTAAAGCTCAGCCGTTCACAAGCAAAGATAGGGTGAGGATCACCACTTTGTGAACAACTGTGTGAAAAAATAGTCCAACAGTTTAAGAACAATGTTTCTCAATGTTCAATTGCAAGGAATTAGGGATTCCATCATCTACAGTCCATAATATAATCAGAAGATACAGAGAATCTGGAGAACTTTCTAAACGTTAAGTGGCAAGGCCAAAAACCAACACTGAATGCCCGTGACCTTCGATCCCTCAGGCGGTGCATTAAAAACTGACATCATTATGTAAAGGATCTTACCCCGTGAGCTCAGGAACACTTCAGAAAACTATTGTCAGTTAACACAGTTCATCGCTGCATCTACAAGTGCAAGTTAAAACTCTACCATGCAAAGTGAAAGCCATACATCAACAACATCCAGAAACGCCGCTGCCTTCTCTGGGCCCGAGCTCATTTGAAATGGACAGACGCAAAGTGGAAAAGTGTGCTGTGGTCTGATGAGTCCACATTTCACATTGTTTTTGGAAATCATGGACATTGTGTCCTCCAGACAAAATAGGAAAAAAAAAACATCCAGATTTTTACCAGCGCAAAGTTCAAAAGCTAGCATCTGTGATGGTATGGGGGTGTGTTAGTGCCCATGACATGGGCAGCTTACAGTGCAGTTTGAACATTAAATATCTTGTCTTTGTGGTGTACTCAATTGAATATAGGTTGAAGAGGATTTGCAAATTATTACCTCCGCCAAGGAGGTTATGTTTTCGGTCGCGTTTGTTTGTTTGTCTGTTTGTCAGCAGGATAACTCAAAAAGTTTTGAACGGATTTTGATGAAATTTTGTGGAGTGGTTGGAAATGACAAGAGGAACAAGTGATTAAATTTTAGTGGTGATCCAGATCACGATCCAGATCCAGGAATTTTTTGAAAGGATTCTTCACCATTGCGGGATAGGGGGAATTTTGACATTCTAGTTTCTAACTCCACAGAAACAAGGCAGAAAGGCTTGAAAAAAATTAGGGTGTAACATAGTCAAATGTTCTATCAAACAACAAAGTTTGGTGTGATCGGATCCGGATTCCGGATCTGGTGATCCAGAATATGCAAAAATATAGGGAAAACAGAAAATGTGTCAGTGTGAGGTGACAAATTCAAGGATTCAAAGGATTCAAAAGGATTCAAAAGAATTTTATTGTCATATGCACAAAGGAATATGTTCCCTGCACAATGAAATGTGTTTACTGCATTTAACCCATCCTAATTGCCAGTAAGGAGCAGAAGTCGCTTTTAGGTGCCCGTGGACCAGCTCCAGATGTATATCCCGCCTTAGGTCAACAGCAGGACTGAACAAACCATGACATGACCTCATGACGACAGACGACACACACATAACACACAACACACATAAGCCGGCCCGGTACATGAACACATATAAAAAGCACACACAAGGTAAAACTTGGGAAAGAAAAACCTTCATTGCTGCTGCATTGAATCATGCAGCAGCAATGCAGGGAAAAACCCATCAGCACAATGAACAATGATCACACACAACAACAGGACGAGAGACGACGACCGAGATTTGTAAGAGTCCAGTTATCAGACAGAACACTCCGGAGGCCGCCTTTAGGTGCCATCAACGGCCTTGTTCGTCCATTCTGGAGGGAGGAGGGACCTAGCCCTGAACAGTCCACTGTCCACAGTCAACGTCAGAGCTGGAAAAGCTGAGAGCGGGGGGAGACGAGGGAGTGAGGCATGAGCGTTCTTCTTCTTCCAGGAGGTTTTTATCACAGTGGCCTTGAAGTGCAGCTCTGTTTTGGGAAGCCGAATGGCAATCCAGATTAGCAGACGCCTGAAAGATTCCACAGTCTGAGACAGAGTGGCTTTCATTACATCTGAATTAGGAGAGGAGATGTGGTCATTACTGACGATCAATGCAGTTTTCCAGTGCAGCTATTCTTCCCGAGATGGTATCCAACGCGCGGTTAACACCCGCTGACTGAGCTGACACTGCCCTCAATCATGTGGGGCAGCCTGGACGGGCCAATTATTGCCGCTTCCACTTTCTTAATTTTCCGGTAAACCAGCTCTATGCCCGTTCCACACAGCAGGAACCCGGTCACCACCGTGCTAAATATATACACATCTTCGACGTCCTCCACAGACAGCGTGTAAAGGCACATGACCTGCCATTTCCTCCAACTGTCCATCACATAACCCATCACATGTGTCCCGGCAGGACAGGTCGGGTCCTCCGCTCCCGAGTGTCTTGTAGAAAAAAATAGTGTCAATTGCGTTCAGAGACCACTTTAACAGATCCATTTTTGCTGTTTCCAGAAGAGCAAAGCTGACAGCCACACAGACAACACGCCACAGAATCAGGAAAGATAAGGAGGGAGGGAGAAGAGAAAAATGCGACTGTCTCGGCCGAGAGCAAAAAGGCAAAAAAAAAAAAAAATGAAGCTAGAGATGCACAACTAACACCAAATTGTAGCTGAATCTGTACTGATTCACTAAGGTGTCATCAGATTTGATGTAGCTTCAAATGTTATGGAACTAGATCCAGAAGAAAACTGCCATTACCGAAAAATCGTTTTTATACAATAACTTTTGAACTAATAAAGACATAAAAGTGATTACAAGTTCTATTGGTATGTTTTCATGGTCAAGGATGTCAAATATAAAGGAAAGAAAAGTGTATGTATCATAGTTTTGGTTGTAACACTGAATTGTTGAATAGATCACTGTGCCAAGGAGAGAATCTCTTTAGGGTCAGTGACCCTATGGCCTTGTTTAGAGAAGTGTTTCATAAATGTTAAAAAATTCATATATTTGCAGTTTAGTTGAATAATAAATAGAATTTTGTCTCTTATTTGTTTTTGTCTATAAGCGCATGCAATATCAATATCAGTGCTCAGATGACAGTAGCTTCTGGGAAAGGTGCAAGTTGCAATAAACTGTGATGCCAAGCACTAAGGATACATGCTATCCAGTCACAGCAGATGAAACTTTTTTTCTACTACTGAGCAAACATCATTGTTAGACTTTTTTAGGTTCAATGATTCCACGGCGTGTAGCTGTTATGGCGTCAGTGACCCCATGGCCTTGGCGGAGGTTTGCACTCTCTGAGTGCTTCTAGTTGTATTCTGTTTTTATTTACATTTTACACAACGTCCCAACTTCATTAGAATTGGGGTTGTAGTATTGGACTCTCTCTGAATGTTTTGCCTATCTGTCTTTTTTTAATTTTTTTTTAGTAAATAACAGTCTCAGATAAGAAAAAAATTCAGATTTACTTGTTTTGAATAAGAGTGAATTCTTGAAAAGCCATTTTTAAAGTGCAGCTGTGATCATGGAAAATATCTTTTTATTCTTATTTTGACACATTGTAGCCAAACCAAACAGCCACTTTATGGTCAATAATAGAAAATCTTTTTTTTTTTTTTTTTTGTCTTTTATTGTTACTCCTAAGCTGAGAGGACACAGAAACACGCTGCTGGTCCAGAATTCAGTGCCAGACGAGCACAGTGGCTCACTGTTCGCGGCCTCTTCCAGTGCTCCGGTGCTGAAGACAGTGCAGTGACCACCAGACACATCCATTAGATAGAAATGGATGAGTGGTCACAATGTGAATCAGGACACAGCTGTGCACATACCTCCAGATTACTGAAGCCCACAAACACTTCCTCTGTCCTCTAAAGGCCGTCATGTGGGCAGACATTTCCTCTTTTACAGTGATAACACACGTTATTTCAACCTGTAATCCACAGCTTGAGCCACAGAACATCTTTTTTGGGGGGGTACACACTTCATTCCATCTGATTGGACTGATATCGAGGTGGATACCAGTTTATCGAGCATTTGAGAATCTGTGACAATAAACAATTTATGTGTGTGCCAGGATTACTATTTAATTCTTACACAATTCTTTCTCAATAAAAATTCACTTTGAACATCAACTGGGAATTTTGGAAGAGAAGTGCAAAAATGCATGTTTCCTTCAAACCAAAAAGTGGAAATTTTAATTATGCCTAATTGAAGTAAGTTTGTGCACACCAACATGTGCACCCGTCCACTTTGTCTGAACATAGAACACGTTCTCTCTGAAATGTCTGCATAAAGTCAAAACCTGCACAATACTTAGAACTAGAGCTGCAATGATTAATCAATTAAATAATTATGAATCAATTTTTAAATTAATCGCCAGCCATTTAGGTAATCAATTAATTCTGAGTCTGTTTTTTTTTTACATTTGAATTATTAGATTTCACCATCTTAAATGTGAATATCTTCTGGTTTCTTTGCTCCTCTCTGACAGTAAATGTAATATTTTCAAACTGCAAACAAAACAGCACATTTGAGGACATCATCTTGGGCTTTGAGAAACACTTATTCATATTGTTTTACCGTTTTCTGACATTTTATGACCCAAACAGCTCATACATGAATCCAGAAAATAATTAATTTCCTGCTGCTTATCTGGGTCCATGTCACGGTGGCAGTAGACCGGGCAGCTCTTACCACACATTCCTATCCTCTCCCAAATCCTCTAACGCTTGCTGGAAGATCCAGAGTTGTTCCCAAGTCAGCTGCAAGATATCCCTTGACTGTTCCCTGGGTCTTCCCTGGAGAGTCCTCCACAAAGAAGCAGCGCCTCTACTCTGAGTCCCTCATGGATATTTGAGCTTCTTGGACACCCTAAGAAGGAGCCTCATTTCCAGCGCTTGTGTTGTGTTCATCTGTGCTGTGGTGCTGTCTCTCTATCACCCCACCTCTCTGCTCTTGCCGGTGGATTGCTGATTGTGGACACCTGTGAAAGTTGTCGCACCTGCACCTCATCTCATCTACCAGCCTACTTAATCCCAATATTTCCTTTCAAGCTTCGCCAGATTATCTGTCTTCCATGCAGTACCTCTGGTCCTTTTGCAAAGCATTTTTTTTCTGTACTTACTGTACTGTTCTCTGTTTTTCTGAAGCTTCATTACTGGACGGTGTTTACTTGATCCTAAAACCTGTTTGTTTTTGGCTGCAGTATCTTCCTGCTGCCACAGCTACCCCCTGATGACCCACCTGATCTGGGCAATCTGCTCAGCTCACCGGCAGTATCCTGTGTCATCCCTTCCTCCTCCTCCTATGCAGTTCTTCTTCAATCAACCTGTTACTTTTTACTGCTGCCCAGTCACTTTTTGGGTCCTTAACCTGTTGCCTTGGATGATACAGAACTGATCATAACAGACTGTATCTGTGACCTTGTTCTTTTCATCATTACTGAAAGCTCATGACCATATTTGAGGATAGGAGCATAAACTGACTAATAAATCATGAGCTTTGCCTACCGGCTCAGTATCTCGGCAGCCTCGAGTCTGTGCAACATGGCACAGAAAATAATGAACAGATTAGCTAATAATGATAATAATTCTTAGTTGCAGCTAGATGAAAGATGTTATGATTTTCTTCCATTTTTTTTTCCCATAAATGCCTTTTTAATTTTTGGCATTTTATGTCCTTTATATGTTGCAATTTTAAAAAATATGTTTTTATGACAAAATATGTGAATGCAAGATTGAAAGTTATTGGTAGAATTTATGCTTGTGATTTACTCGTAAATTAACCAACGGGAAGTTGATTAATCAGACTAATTTTTAAACGTTGTTACATTAATTGATTGATTAGAAAAACAACCAATAGTTGCAGCCCCGAATTCTAACATTCTTATCTGCTCCTGATTATGTTTCGGACGCGGTCGGAGCACCAACCCAGCGTTTGAACGACCCACCATAAAATAAGCAGAGCACGGTTCAAAGGATAACAGAATTTAATAAACATAACAGTGAGTGATGCTAAACAACTAAACAGTCCGCGGTCTGGTGAGGTGAAAACACGGCGCGCTCTCAGCAGCGCAAATGGTCCGGAGCCACAGCAGTTCGGACCCAGGGACCCCGCCGACACCCCCCAGGTGGCCGCGACAAACCAAGTCTGTGAAGAAAGAAAACATGAGGTGAGTCCAACTCCACACAGAGAGACACAACTCAAAGGTGCACGCAATCAGCAAACACTTCCTGGCTTAAATCTATACATCAGCTTCTTACCCTGCAGGCACGGAACAACTCAGTTCAAATCTCCACTGCAACAGAAGCTGATTAGACAATTAGCATAACGTGACAGCTCACTAACACAAGGTGTGAGGGACACCAAATCCACTGTCATTACTTCATAAAAGTCACCAAAACCAAATTACCTCAGGAAGTGTGCTGAAGAGCGTGAGACCTCACCCAATCCTCCTTCACAGACTGTGGCGTCAAACCTGGAGCGCTCTCTGCGTCCGTGATGGTGAGATTGTTCTCCTGACATCGATCTCACACGTCTGCTCACAAGGTCGAGTCTCTGGCAATCACACACTGTGCATTCAAGGTTTAAATGCAGCAATCTCTGATTAAGACAAAATACACCACAGCTGTGAGTCCTGATGACCTGCACGTGATAACAAGCCTCAGGTGTTCAGGGTGAGGTCCTGATGCTCAGCCACTCAGTCCTGAATGCATACCACCTGGTGGGAGAAACAGAAAACAAAAACCAAGCCAGCCAAACACCCCAGCCCACAACACTGATAGAAGGTTTCTTTCCCTATAAAGTGCTGATTTTGTCAGAGCGTTTTCAGAGTTTTCCAATGTGTTTGTACTTCGGGGACCTGTATTGTCAATATCATCTTTCTACGGTTTATGTTTTTGATTATTTATAAGGGCAAACGCTCCTACTTAACAATGCAATTTTGCATCATTTGACATTTAAATGATATTGCACAGGAGCAGACTAACTTCTATTAGTTATTATTATTATTATTACTGTTCCTGTTGAGGTTTTCTGAGCCCAAAAACAATCACTGACATGCAGCGTGTTCCCATACCACAGGCTGAGATGGAAGTAATTATTCAGCACAGCCTCCAAATGATGCTATTATATCAGCCGGCGTGTTTGCATGCCATGCCGCCGCACATGTTGGTGCAGCAGGCGCAATGGGAACCTTCCAACGAGCTCACGCACTGATGCACTGTGCTGGTTTCAGGTCATTAATATCGAGGTCAATATCTGGCGCGCCATTGTTGTTTAATGAGAAAACGGCACATTGTTTGTACTCTGCAGCCCCCCGTCACATTCACATGAAAATGACAAAATACAAAACTGCAGTACATCCTCAAGGGTGCAAATGTTGATCATCTGTAAAAGCAGAAAAGTTTTATTCTGTGTCTTCTGCAAGTTCTGGCAAATAATGGAGTCAGAGAGAGGAGCTAGAGTGTCTTCTGCTGACATATCAATGGAAATACTGCATGAAAATATGACATCCAACCTTAAATATAAAGTTATACTTTACAGGTGGAGCCAGAAATTTTTTAAAAACCATTTTTTAAACATTGAAATACAGTAGCTACATGCTGTAATCAGTGCATTTTTCTGATTCCAGTCTGGATTCATCTTCATGGGTTGAGCATCATAATTACCAAATGTTTCCACTTCATAAAACATGTTTTGTTTTCCTTCTCTTGGCAACATTTGTAGAATTTTTGGACACCACTTCCCACTCCCACAAAGTCCCTGTGACATATGAAAGGAGCATCTCTGCAAACACAGTTTCCTCCAAACAGGGTTATTCCACAATGATGCTGTATTACGTTTTAAAACCACGATGACTATCATGTTTAAAAAGGAAATTCAATCAGCAGTTTAATGGCACTTCAGTTGCCCGCTCACATACTCTCGTAACACATAATCCAGTCCCACCACCCACTCATGCCAGGCTCCGAACCCACCACATGAACCCATCATGTACTTCAGACTGAATCCTTGTGGATGGATGTTGTTATTTCCTGTAGCTCTGCCGACTGGCAGTTTCTTCTTTTTTTACATGTGTTGATTGCAAATTATTCCTTTGATTCACAAATGCTTTGAGACAAAAAGTGTTGATGTTGACTGTGTGTTTGTCAGTGTGAAACGACATTCCTGCGTTAAACAAACCCATGCATAGGTGACTCTAGATTCACCCTAGATATAGATATTCCATAGGGAATTTGTTCAAGCGATCTTCTTTGCCACTGAGAGATCGCCATGACAATAGCATGGCATAGCAGAGTATGATTTAACAGTAACAGTGACCATTCACATATGACAAAGTAGTACAGTATATCACTTATGATTGCATAGGACAGTACTAGAATTAGTATAGTATAGTATAATATGGTACAGCACAGTATAGTATAGTATATGGTAATAGTAACCTTCCCCAGTGTTATCCTTTAGTAGTTTTGTCACAGTTTTTGCAAACGAGTATATATTTTAACCTTATTTTATATAGCATTTATTGCAGTGCAATGTGAATTATTGTGGTTTGTCTGGCATAATACCAATAGAGTATCGAAATGATCATACCACAATATAATACCACTGGTCCTATAATATTTTTAAGTTGTAAAATCTCCCTAATGAGTCTTTGTATGCATAACTACCATGGTATAGGCGAGTTTACTGCAGTAAGATTTATTTGTGTAATGCTTATATGTTTATCGAATAGTACATATAATTTGTTAATGTTTTCTAGTTCATTTTCATTGACAGTTCAATGAAAATTAAAGTCAAAATGTGATGTTCACCCTGTAATTAAGAATGGGGACTTACAGGAAGCTGTTTTTCCAGGCAGTTGTTGAAGTTCTTGGTTTGGTTGGGCTTCAGCTTCTTGAGGGGGATTCGTGTTTCTCCGATGAACTCGTTGTGGCGGAATTTGTCCTCGTCGCACACCGAAATCCTGAGAAAAACCAGGAGAGGGGACAACAGGAAACCCATTAAGAATCAGGTTCAGGATGTACTCAGAGAGGCAGATTTCATTGTCTTCCTCCATCACAGTCACAAATAATCTTTATTCTAAAATGCTTTTTATGGAACAATCAAGCGGCGTAACACAAAGTAAGGTAGTGTTTGAACAACACGTTTATGCTGCGTGCTGTCGAGGCTCCAGTTTGATCAGAGCAATGAAAAAGAAAAATAGTTTTATCCTATTTAAAAAATTAAATTAAATAAAATCAATTAACCTGGAGCTGGATAAATGGCATAAAATTAATAAATTAAAAAATAATTTTAAGGTGTAATATTATAAATATGTGCTTTGAAATAAAAAAAATGTAAAAAAAAAAAACCCCTGATAATTTTACTATGTCATAAAGTCTGACAGCACCTTGAATATTTATGTTGTCCCCGTAAACATCCAGAACACTAGATGGCAATATCTGCTGGTATCTCCAAACATAAACAGAAGAAGCTTCTGGAGAATTTCTGCCAAATAGAGTCTTTGAGCGTCCCATCCTCCCCTGTATGTTTGGAGCAGTTCCATTTCAATTCGCTGATTATAAATAACAGAAGTGACATCACCACTCGTCACACACAATGTAAAGAAATGCAAACCAGCATGAAATACGGTCACAGAAGGCGTTCAAACATAAGTTAATGTATATGTAGATTTTTGCCCTAGGTCAAACTATGGCCATCAGGTGTTGCAAAGGCCTTGGGCCATCTGTCCATCCGTCCATCTGTCTGTGCTCAGCATAGGTCCAGTTCTATTACTGCCAGAGTCTTCAAATCCACAGGAAACATTCTTTGGACACAGACCTTGGACAAGTTCAAAGATGGCTAACCTAAAGGTCACTGTTGGGAAAGTGTCGGTACACGGACCCACAACAGGGGGCGCAAAGGAACGGACAATGGAGTAGGTCAAATAACAACACTTTACTGTTGTGAATGTGCACAACAAATACAACAGATTACAACAATAGATCAGAATCAATTCACAAAGGTGTCGTGTGGGCAGGCTCGAAGATAGGAGACACCTGTCCAAAGCAGAACCGGAACCACACGATTTCCTCCGCCACCAGACCCCGGGAATACTGGAGCCGCCAAGTCCCGAACTCCCAGGTGGCCACTGCTTCCGCGTGTCGGACCTGGTACTGCTGGCGAGGAACAAAAACACAATTAAAGGTGGGCGCGTTTGCACCCAGTAATCCGCACGGCAGGAAAGCTACCTCCACCTCTCGTTGGAAAAAAGGTCTGTTATCACTCACAAAAATCACAAAAGGTTACTGTCAAGCAGTCAGCTGAGAATATTACCTTCCAGGTAGAACAATATCTCGGCAAAGAGGTGGAGACGTCGTCCTGCTGATGTACCCCTGCTGATTGGTAACAGCTGTTGCAGGTGATGCGTGACAGCTGTCACCCTGGCTGCTCCTGTGAGGCGGCTGCGCCCTCTGGTGCCTGGAGCCCGCACTCCAGGCAGGGCGCCCTCTGGTGGTGGGCCAGCAGTACCTCCTCTTCTGGCGGCCCACACAACAGGTCACATTGTTTCTTATTTTTATGCTCATACGGCTGAGGGTATTTTAACATTGCGTTACATTTTATTTTCAAATCCCAGGATGAATCACACCCAAGTGCCATTGATATTCCCCTTCCAGAAGGTCCTTAATTTCTGGATAACTGCAAGGAAACAAAGACTCTCCATGCAATGCCATGTTAGCGCCATGAGCAAAGGATCATGGGACCCTGAAGTGTGCAACTAGGTTTATTTATTTAATTTTTTGGTGGCCACATTTGTTTATTTATTTATTTATTTGCAATGGGGGTACTTCCAGTTCCACGTGATGCATTAACACGATAAATCAACCAGCTCATTTTTAATTTGGAATCTTAGAGACATGTTTTGGGTGTTAAGCAGTGCCTTGATGGATGAGGTCAGACTAGCGAAGGCGGGTTCTGCACCGCTGTGGGGTCTGTCAGAACTTTGGGGCCCCAGGGCTACAGTCCAGGTAATCTCTTGCATTAAGTAGGTGCTGTCGGCGGATCCAGAGAACCAAATTCTTCACTGTATATGGAAATAAAGAGCAAAACAAATGTTTATGCACCAGATTGCATAACCTACTTCCACCCCGTGATTGCGCAGGGATAACGCTTTGGTAAATATAAAGATGGAAATAATGGCAAGTCTGTTGTATAACGGCGTTGCATCAGGATGCAGCGGTTTGTTTTCTACCTCTGGAATTTGTTCCTCAGGTGTCATTTAAATCACTCATCTGTCAGTCAACATCAATCATCACATTTCATTGTTCCCTCAGTCTCTCTCCTCCTTTTTTATTTCTTCATATTTAGTCTGACAGCCTTGTTTTTCTTTATTTTTCTCTTACTGGTCCTCCCGACCATCCTGTGTCCTCCCATCCTTCCTCACATCTAAACATCCTTCCACTGCTTCAGTCCTCTGCCGAGGACGTTAAAGTTTCACCGCCATTTGTCTGTTTGTCAGCAGGAAATCTCAAAAGGACAAGAATGGATTTCACTTAAATTTGGTGGACATGTAAACTTTGGATCAACAAAGAGCTGAACCAGTTTTGGTGTGGATCAGGAAAAACAGAGGGATCCTGCCTTTGCTTTAACATTTAATCTTGATTCATTTGATGCCGTCTTTGATCATTAACCTGGCTCCTTTCACCCTGACCAAGGGGTGGATCCTACATTTTGATCCTTGATCTTTTAGCTTTCCTTGATCTTTTAGTCCTGATTACAGGATCAACACAATCAGTTTTCAGGATCTAAGTTCACAGATAAAGATCAAAGATCAGGATCTTCCTGATGAACCTCACTCCTTTGATCCTGATGACAGGAAGCTTCCATGGTGGATGGGAATTATAACACATCCATCTGATCCTTATTCTTTTGATCTTTACCAAAGTAAAACTCCTGCCTTGAATTCTTGATCTTTGAACATTGGCCTTTGTTCTCCATTTGAATCAGGTCCTTCCTTTGATCCTGAGTGCACTAATCCCGGTTACAGAATCAATGATGATATGACCAAAGCAACTAGGATCTAAGTTCAGTGATTGAGACAGGCAGACAGACAGGCAGACAGACTGATGAAATCTTAACCACTTTGGCAGGGTTGACAGATTAGGATGATGAGAGATCAAGGTCAAAGTTCATGGATCAGGATGTTAGCATGTTAAAAAATGTTAGCAATCAGGACCGAAGATGACAGAAGAAATTGATAAAAGTCAACAACCAAGATCAAAGAATGTTAAAGAAATGATCAAATTAAAAACCTGCACACAACCAAAAGGCTCAAGGAAAAAGGAAAGTCTGTGCTTTCTGAGTGCACTTCTAGCATGTTTATTTTCTGTTTATGTTTGATTTTTGTTTGCAGAAACACTCAAAAATTAATGAACAAATTTTCTCAAGTTGAAAGAAGGCAAATAAATATTTGGGTAATTTGTGCTCATTAAGTGACAGGCAGTGGCAGGTACAAAATTATTCTAGAATAACTGATCAGAGCAGATGCTTAATACTAATGTGATGATCAGATCTACAAAGGACACAAATCCATGTGACATGACCACACTTCTAGTCCCGCCCACTACAGTCAAAATTATGTTTCCATCCCCAGGTTGTCACACACTTTGTTCCTTTGATTTCTTGTGGACTCACGCACGTAAAATTCATCCAGAAAGTACTCACAGCACTGCATTTCCCCCCCACATTTTATTATGTTACAGCCTTATTCCTAAATGGATAAAATTCATTTTAATGACTAGAAAAAAACAAAAAACACATGTACATAAGTATTCATAGACTTTGCCATGAAGTTCAAAATTGAGCTCAGGTGCTACCTGTTTCCACTGATCATCCTTGAGATGTTTCTACAGCTTAATTTGAGTCCACCTGGTGTAAATTCAGTTGATTGGACATGATTTGGAAAGAAACACACCTGTCTACATATAAGGTCCCAGGTCAGAGCACAAACCAAGCATGAAGTCAAAGGAACTGTCTGTAGACCTCTGAGACAGGATTGTCTCGAGGCACAAATCTGGGGAAGGGAACAGAAACATTTCTGCTGCTTTGAAGTTCCCAATGAGCACAGTGGCCTCCATCATCCGTAAATGGAAGAAGTTTGGACCCACCAGGACTCTTCCTAGAGCTGGCCGCCCATCTAAACTGAGGGATCAGAGGAGATGGGCTTTAGTCAGGGAGGTGACCAAGAACCCAATGGTCACTCTGTCAGAGCTCCAGCATTCCTCTGTGGAGAGAGGAGAACCTTCCAGAACAATCATCTCTGCAGCAATCCACCAATCAGGCCTGTATGGTACAGTGGCCAGATGGAAGCCACTCCTTAGTAAAATGCATGTGGCAGCCCACCTGGAGTTTGACAAAAGGCACCTGAAGGACTCTCAGACCAGGTGAAACAAAATTCTCTGGTCTGATGAGACAAAGATTGAACTCTTTGGCGTGAATACCAGGCATCATGTTTGGAGGAAACCAGGCACCATCCCTACAGTGAAGCATGGTGGTGACAGGATCATGCTGTGGGGATGTTTTTCAGCAGCAGGAACTGAGAGACTAATCAGGATTGAGAGAAAGATGAAAGCAGCAATGTACAGAGGCATCAGACTGGGCCAACAGTTCATCTTTCAGCAGGAACAATGACCCTAAGCACACGGCCAAGATATCAAAGGAGTGGCTTCAGGACAACTCTGTGAATGTCCTTGAGTGGCCCAGCCACAGACCAGACCTGAATCTGATTGAACATCTCTGGAGAGATCAGAAAATGGCTGTGCACCAATACTCCCCATCCAACCTGATGGAGCTTGAGAGGTGCTGAAAAGAGGAATGGACCAAACTGCCCAAAGATAGGTGCACCAAGCTTGTTGCATCATATTCAAGAAGGTGCATCAACAAAGCATTGAGCAAAGGGTGTGAATATTTATGTACATGTGATTTATTCATTTTTTTATTTTTAATATAAATTTGCTAAAAAAAATAATGTTGTCATTATGGGGTGTTGTGAGTAGAATTTTGAGGGGAAAAAAGAATTTCATCCATTTTCGAATAAGGCTGTAACATAAAATGTGGAATAAATGAAGCACTGTGAATACTTTCTGGATGCACTGTAGAATAAAGGTTCGAATACCTGAGTGTTTTGCGAACCATATCCTCATCTGTGATGCCGTAGTAGGTCAGGGTCTCATTCCAGATGGGGTTGAGTGTGTTGTGCAGGGTCTTGGTTCGAAGTTTATTGGCCTGAAACACACAAGCAAAATTGACAAAGTATTGGCTGCGTCCTACAGCTCCAGAGACACCACGGTGTCATTTTCATTGAAATGCTGCCAGAAAGACAGAAAAATGCTTGAAAATGCACAAAGTTTCTTTGCCCTGAGGAGAATTTGTCAATGAATTGACTGCTGGCAGCACAAACACTGTCTCGCTGCTGCAGACTGAACACTGTGGGAGATGAAATATTAAGTGCACAAAGCATTAAAGTGACAGATGTGATCAAAGCAATGAGAGAATTACAGTGTACAATGGTTGGAAGCTCAACAGCGCCAAAAATAAAAGTAATATTAAGCTCTCCAGGCTGTTAATAATGTATTTAATCTTAGCAGTCTGTAATAACAAGAAACTAACTGATGATAATCATATAATGACAAATAATTAAGTGATGCAGAGTCAAAACTATGGGAACCATATCTCATTTGTGTAAAAAACACTGTGACATAACAAGGAGATCTCATCAGCGTAATATTTGGTAATACTGAAAAACTGCAGTATTTATGCCAGGCTCTGGATTGGAGTCTGCTAATGTACAATGAAGTACCATCAGGCTGAGGTTAGTAACATTATCAAACCTCATTTATTAACCCTCAGCCAAAGCTTCACTCAACTGTTTTGGTTCCATCTAGTCACAGAACAGTTTTGGGTCCCATGGAGTCACTGAACAGTTTTGGGTTCCATTGAGTTACAGAGCAGTTTTGGGGTCATGTCAGGTCACAGAGGAGTGTTCGGTCCTGTTGATTTACTGAAGAGTTTGGGTCCCACTGAGTCAGTGAACAGTTTTGGGTCCCATGGAGTCACTGAACAGTTTTGGGTTCCATTGAGTTACAGAGCAGTTTTGGGGTCATGTCAGGTCACAGAGGAGTGTTCGGTCCTGTTGATTCACTGAAGAGTTTTGGGTCCCACTGAGTCAGTGAACAGTTTTGGGTCCCATGGAGTCACTGAACAGTTTTGGGTTCCATTGAGTTACAGAGCAGTTTTGGGGTCATGTCAGGTCACAGAGGAGTGTTCGGTCCTGTTGATTCACTGAAGAGTTTTGGGTCCCACTGAGTCAGTGAACAGTTTTGGGTCCCATCAGGTCAGTGAACAGTTTTTGTTCCCATTGAGTCACAGAACAGTTTTGGGTCCCATGGAGTCACTGAACTGTTTTCAGTGACTCCAGTCACTGTTTCCAGTCTAAGTGATACACTGAGCAGGTAAAAGGACCAGAAACCGGCTTATAAACACATCTGTGCAAACACAAGTCAAGTCTCGATTCCAGGACTCGACTTGAAGGATGCTACAAGTTTGGGAAACGCTATACCTGGTGTATGTTAAGAGATCATGGAGCAGTTTGAAGTAGATCCAGCCAATGTCAAAAACTGTGAAAGGTTCTCGCTCCCTCTGAAGACAACCAGCGTCATTTTCCTTGTTTGTAAAGTGATGATGTTGAGTTTATGGAACATCAAGGTGGTTGCGTTTGTGTGTCATCTGGACCACGCCCCTCCTCACATGTCACTCATTGCCATGGTTACATGATACTGCACTTATCAACTTTGTTCTCCTGATTTAATAGCACCCAAACACATAGTGACATCATTTTACTGTTGATAACTTTTTAAAGAAGAAGACTGACGCTTTCTACAGATTATTGGTTGAAACAGTGCTGCCCTGCTGACAGATGTGTACAACCCCTGGCAATAATTATGGAATCACCGGCCTCTGAGGATATTCATGCAGTTGTTTAATTTTGTCGAAAAAAAGCAGATCACAGACATGACACAAAACTAAAGTCATTTCAAATGGCAACTTTCTGGCTTTAAGAAACACTAAAAGAAATCAGGAAAAAAAATTGTGGCAGTCAGTAACGGTTACTTTTTTAGACCAAGCAGAGGGAAAAAAATATGGAATCACTCAATTCTGAGGAATAAAGGAATCACCCTGTAAATGTCCATCCCCAAAACTAACACCTGCATCAAATCAGATCTGCTTGTTAGTCTGCATCTAAAAAGGAGTGATCACACCTTGGAGAGCTGTTGTATGGGGTAAAACAACAAAAATGGTGATGGGCAAAAAGTTAAAGTTGCTCCAGTTTTGGTAAAAAGTGATGCAAATTGGTCCTTCTGCTAATAGGTTCAGTGCATGAATAGTTTACACCACCTGTTATGCTTATTTATCATGTTACATGGTAACACACGTCATATGTCATAGAAACAAAGGGATGTCAACCTTGTTTGGCCTTCACTTGGGAAACCAAGCATTCTGCACAGTCAAAACTATTCCATTTATTAATGGGATTAATGTTCTGTATTTTTCAATTGGATTGGAGCATTTTAAATGTTGACCCCTGTATAATCCTTCATTGACCCCTACCTAGCAATAACTGCCACCCTGGGATGGCCCCTATCCATTTTTGTGTTGGCCATGGTATACTGAGGCTGGTTTGTAAGCGTTGTTTAGTCCCCTTAATTGGGACTGAAAAGGCGCTTGGCTCATGGACTACTACATCTGCACCCTACAACAACACCCATCATTTCAGAATGGTGAAAATACAGAACCTGCACTATACGTAGAGGAGATCGAGGTGCACTTTTCCACAACTGGCGAACTGTGACTGTGGTGTGGTGATGCTTTGTTGATGTTTTTATACTTTGTGACATGTCTTGCTGGTGTTGTGACAGTTGTTGGTGATTCTAGCTGATGTTCTGTCAGGTCTAGGTGAGGTTATGGTGGTGCCGTGCAACACCGCTACAGTGTCTTGACTACACGGTGGTTGGTGCACATTCTGAAATAAATGACTGTGTACTGTCACAAACTGGAGCTCATGTTAGTTCAGCGTAAAGATCTTGACAATATGTGAAAGTGGAAACTCTGCTTTAGTTCCACAAAGGCAGCACAGAAAACAAACAAACAGTATATGTACGTATACTGTACATAATGACATACCTCGTGTGTTTGGTGTCCAGCATAATTGCTGACATCACAGGTGACCAGACTTGTCAATAATATATATATATATATATATATATATATATATATATATATATATATATATATATATATATATATATATATATATAATTTTTTTTTGCAATCCTGCCAAAATCCACTTAGTTACTGCAGCACTTAAAATAAGCAGCATGTCACCACTCCAAAACAGTTTCAACCTTCATGGTAGACAGACAGTCTGCTTGAGACAGATAATGTCCATGAATGCACACAACATTCCATCCAGTACAGAACCGCAGCTGCTTATCTGACAGAACTTGTTCAAGCTTGTACCATATTTTTTGGAATATATGTTGTACCTGTCAAAAAATGCCTCATAAAGAGGAAAAAGCATATATAATTTGCACTGGAGTATAAATTTGGATTTTTGGAGCCATTTACTGACAAAATCTGCTTACGTTTGTACTGTATTTCTTGGAGTATAAGTCAAACCTGTCAAAAAGTACATCTTAAAGAGGGGACAAAAAACCCCCCCCAAAAAACAAAACATATAATTCACACTGGAGTATAAGTCAGCATTTCTGGAGCCATTTACTGACAAAACCTGTTTAAGTTTGTACTGTATTTTTCTGAGTATAAGTTGTACCTGTCAAAAACTGCCTCTTAAAGAGAGAGAGAAAAAAATATATATAATTCACACCGAAGTATAAATCTGGATTTTTGGAGCCATTTACTGACAAAATCTGCTTACGTTTGTACTGTATTTCTTGGAGTATAAGTCAAACCTGTCAAAAAGTACATCTTAAAGAGGGGACAAAAAACCCCCCCCAAAAAACAAAACATATAATTCACACTGGAGTATAAGTCAGCATTTCTGGAGCCATTTACTGACAAAACCTGTTTAAGTTTGTACTGTATTTTTCTGAGTATAAGTTGTACCTGTCAAAAACTGCCTCTTAAAGAGAGAGAGAAAAAAATATATATAATTCACACCGAAGTATAAATCTGGATTTTTGGAGCTACTTACTGACAGCTGTATTTTTCGCAGTGTAAGCCATACCTGTCAAAAAATACCTCTTAAAGGTGCTGGGGGTGGGGACACCAGATATAATTTGCACTGAAGTATAAGTCTGACTGGGCTGTAATTCGGACAATTTTATTTGTTATCAGCTCATTAATTTGGGATTTTTGTGCATTGTTATACTGTACAATTTATTATTGGCACTTATTCTTTTATTATTGGAATTTATTTTGTTTTGTGTTTTGATTCCTAGGAAAGATTTATATGAATAGTTCTTATAATTCTTGTGATTTTTCAACATAAGTCACAGGGCCTCCAAAACTAGAAAAAAAAAATTATAAAATACAGTATGGTTTTTAAAAATATTTATATGTTTGCAGGCATTTATGAAATATCGTTGTTCTGTTTGTTTGTTTGTTTTTTAACACAGATTTTAAATTGCCTTTAATACAAACAAGGCAGTGTTGTTTCCCATATCCTCCCTCAGAACAGCTTTCTTTTTTGTGTGGATTCCCGTAAAGAACTGTCCAGCTTTTACATTATTCTATGTTTTGGGTGAAGAAACTGAACAGAACTCACTCCAATAATTTTCCAGTTTGTGCTTGGACACAACAACAACAACTGAGACAGCAAGGGTGGAAGGTTTGGGATTTGGCAGAATTCCACATAGTGAATGCAGATCCTTGTTCTGGTGAGACACAGCAGCCGACCACTGGGATCTGTGCCGACCCGGTTTAGTGTTGGCGGGAAGTAGATATTCAGACAGATTAGTTTTAAATGTGTTCTTGAAAATCCTGATGTCAGTGTTGAGGATTGTTCAGATTTGCCAAATGTTCTTTGGGATCTTTTCAAAGTCATTTTCTTGCCATCCAGAAATGACAATATTAGTCAGAATGGAAATTTATGTTTGTCATTATGGTGCTGAAAATGTGTAATTAACCACTGAGACAGAAAAGCTTGATTATGGCAACAAAACAATACTGGAACAGACGTGTAACTGAAACCAGCCTGCTGTTCTGTGATCATACACGTTTAAAGATTAACCAAAGACAGGCTGATTAACACAAAAATGTGGATCATTATTTTGACTGGGAAATGGTAGCGTGGAAGGATTTGTGTGCTTCCTTTGGACGCGGTCGCCGCCTTCTTGTCCTGATACTCTGAGAGCTCGCACCCCAAATAATCATTAGGTTCGTTTTAAGAGCCTCATTAAGAGCCACTAAAGAGGTCATAAGTTCTGGCTGCGCTCTAATCAGAACTGAAGCGTCACGCTCTGCTGCAAAGCCCGATCAGCTCCTTCTCCTTTGAGAGTACAATCAGACACAAAGAAAGTCCTCCGATTATTTGACACTCGGGGCCTTTACAAACTTCAGCAGAGAAGGTGTCACAGAAAAGAGAACAACTTGAACCGGGATTTGGCTTTTTAGTTTCAAACAACAGTGCAGTCGATTTTTGGTGCAAGTGATTCTCCTCATATCAGTCCAAGTAACTGCTTGTTTGACATAAAGTCATTCCAGGATCCTCTGAAGAGACCCGGCACCAAGGACATCCAGTCGTCAACTTCGGTTACTGGTCAGAGTCCAAGTCTGACAACACATACCACAGTATGAGACAAGCAGCACCAGGACCCTAAAGACTTTGGCCGAGTCCTCATGTACACGGGTATATTGTAAAACTTCACTTTTCTTGTAGCCCCTCTCACACAGAGTGTGTGTACCTGGCGTTCAGAGATACGTGAAGCACCAACTTGCCACAATGTACCACAAACACATCACACATCGCCACACGCTTGTTGGCACTCGAAAGGGCGTGGCAAGTACTTTGAACATGTCCAATACACTCAGCGCTCAATTTTACTCAGCTCACAGTCTCCCCTTACAAAGGAAACCACCAGGTTGTTCAGAAACTCTAAATCCATAATAAAATGAAAGAAAACAGAAATGAAGTTGATAAAACACTGGACAGGAAGCAGCAGATGATGCGTTACATTACCCCAGCTGAAAGCTGCGCAGTGCAGCAGTCAAACAACGTGCACGTGCAACAATCACAAGATGGCAGTTTCCGGGATTGGCGGCGAGTGCAGGCATGTGCACAGTGAGTATAGCACATCAATGGTTGCCACTAATATGCTACGCACATGTCTGCTGCGTGAGAGTACCTTATGTGTTTTGGCCTTTTGAATCCATGAAACCTCCATTTCAGGTCACTAAAACAATTAAGCTTTTGCAGAACTCCAGTCAAGGAGAAGATTTTTGAAAGTGCCAGTTTCAGCGTTTGCATGTAAACAAGGAAAATAGAGTTTTTGTCTTTTTTACAGGCTTCTGATTGGCTAACATGGCGATACAGTAATGCCACATCCACATGTTTACTGCAGAAAAACTGACACACCAGTTATCACAGGTATGCCATAGCCATTTTTCACTGGTAACACAGATATATTCACTGAAAGATACAGCTTTAGCATTTTGCGCAGTGTTGCATTAAAACAGGGGCCTCTGGCTCTGATAGCAGCTTAAAACGTTAACTTTTGTGAGGTTACAGATTAATTTCTCTATGATATCACACAAATTGTTCACATTTGCCTGATTGAAACCAGGTGTCTCTCTACACTTAAATAATCCATTTCACACGGTACATCTTTTCTCCCATTAAAAACAAATTACATCTGGTTCATCACTTTTGCTGTAGTAGACAGTAAAACTTGAACATTTTTAACTTCAGGTGGCAAGTGCGATCTCAGTGATGTGCCAGACTCACGGGGGAAACAGAGAAATCAAACTTTATCTGAAAAATAAATGTTATAAAGTCCCTTCGGCTGCTCCCTTGTTTTGTACTCGAGGTCGCCACAGCAAATCCAGGGTGGATCTGCATGTAGAATTGGCACAAGTTTTATGCTGGTTGCCCTTCCTGACACAACTCCAAATGTGGCAGGGGTGGGATTTGAACCCGGAAGCTTCTGCACTGAAACCAAGCGCATTAACCACTTGGCCACCACTCCTGCTTATGATTTCATGTATATGAGCATATAAAAGTCTCTCACAACACGACAAAAATACTAACAAAACATATATTAATCACAAAAGCTATTTGCTCAGAATGACATTTATCAAGTGTATCAAATCAAAAATGATGAGTTTATTTCAGTCCGCATTTTGGTCAAGAAACAAAGGCAAGTGTTAGCAACCTCTTGATTATAAAACTTAGCTCCCATTAATGATTTTCGGAAATTGGGCCAAACTGTCCATAAAAGCAGTCCAAAGTTGTGTGTCATAGTATTATACTTGATTATACACCAAGTTACTATAAATTAAAAGCAACACTGAATGCAGCCCCATGACTCATAGTGGTACTGTGCGCAGTCTGTGTTAATGTCTGTGCTTATGCTGCATTCATTTTCACATTTGGAAGTCATTAATCCCGAGTCAGCATTTACGACATCCGATCTAAATGTGTTCCAGTGCATCTGCTTGGGGAAAGGGCATCCTGCTTCTTTCTGCAATATTTTCCATTCTCCGTACTGAGACCCAGGTCCACAACTGAAGTCAGGACTCATCACATACGCTTATTACATAAACCTGCCATCAAACACAACATTCAAGTAAAAATTTACGGAAAGGTCATTCTGTTTCCCATGCACTGTGTGCGCTGCCACACTGCTGTTATTAGACGGGTGTCTACTCAGATCCTGCCCAAGTTTCCAACTCGGAATTCTGATTTGAATGGCCGTTCTATTGCAGTTTTCCAAGTCAGAGCTTGTTTTTCCAAGGTCAGAGTACAGTCAAACAAAGCACTATAACAGTTTACAAAGTTGCAATATGCCTGTTAACATCTGAAAACTGACCTCATCTGGAGTGTGACATGCCTTTCATGTGGTTATTGATGTGTATTATAATTCCAGAAACGATTTGAAGAAGTCAGGGAACAGTGAGTCCATGAACCGTCCTGCACACAGACTGACTGCTGCACACTGATGAGTGAAATCGCTATGCTCCAAAAGAGAAAACAATCTGCATTGCATTATAATTTGGTCATTAACTGTAACCTGATATCAAAGTGAGTGTGCCATCAAATCTCCATTCAAGCAGAAAAGATAAAACAAATTTGTCAGTAATATTAAAGTAAAAGACATAATATGCCCTATCTGCACAGATTACAGGTGACTGTTCACTTTTGTGGATCACAACAATTTGGTCACTACGTTCTGCAACCCCCACTATTACAACAGATTACACACTATAGTATGCCAGACTAGGTATCTGAGCCACACAAGTGAAGAATTAGGTGCTAGAAATTGGCAATGGGAGAGCTGCCTTATACATATGGAGTTACTCATTGTCGTGAATCTTTGAGTCACCTTCCAGAAAAGAGAGAGAGAGAGAGAGAGAGAGAGAGACCGTGGAGGATAAGATCAAAAGAAGAAAGAACTTTAAAAGCTTAAGAATGAGAGTGAGAAATATAATTATGCAATAAGCTGCTTTAAAAAATGCACTAATTCACACCATCAAGTCTATGATAGAAACCTCAAGGTCAGATGCAAGTCAAGACTCAGCTCAAACATACAGCAAATTATTCCACCGCTGATTCAGAAATATTCTTCTTGAAGATGATTTATGAATGTTGAGTCCTGAATCTGGACCAAAAACTGCATTTGGGACCAAACATCTGGCAAGTCGCTCTGAGGCATCACATCATGATTTCATTTAAAACATCTTCTCGCGCACTGAGCAGAAAGTTTGGCTCACAGCACCACCATAACAGCCAAAATCTTAGTGAGGCGATCCTTGGAAGGCAGACTCATGCGGTCTGTCACTAACGTCAGTTTCGCTGACATCCTCTCAATATGGTGCTCCCCAAATCATCACATCGATTATTAACTTTCTCCTGAAGGGAGTCTGTTTACAGCCCAGGCGCAGCCACAGGAAGTTTTCACACTCTAACTGTTGACACAAACAGAGAGACAGAATCCCTCACTACTGCTGTGGAGTCATGAATAACTGAACCTCAACGCATTAGGTCCACAGCTTGGCCTCAGCCAGGATGCTTGGACCGATGCGGCTACTCTGCCATTTTGCTTGTGAATTTTTTCAAAGCAAATTTGACTTTATTTTCATACAATTTACCACAATGTACGGTAGACCTGTTCAAAATGTCAAATGTTACAAAATCTTTTGGGCCACATGCTGTTCTTGTTCCACTAATAAAATAAAAGATCTGTGCCTAATTTTATTGTATTCGGTCATTGTATAGGGGTCCTCCACAAAGCAACAATTTTAACCAAACAAGCAATGTAGTAATCCAGTAATTCCAGTAATGTTCTCCTTTGGGTGACCAATCAGAAGCCATCACATGTACCTGTAAAAGAAAATAACGGCATCAGAGTCTTCTCCCGTTAGGGTGACGCTGTCTTGCCAGCGGAGGGAGAGGAAAATTTGTCACTCTGGGGAACCTTTAAATCTTATCTGATTGAGTTCAAATGTGGTCTGCACCTGTAAAACCCCAAGTGGAACAAAAACATGTGGCCCAAAGTCTCTCACAACTTTTATCTTTTCACTATATAACATGAACAGCCCTAACGTAAGGTGGCTGGGAAGTGCAAACAAAATTTATGAATTGAGGATACAAAAAAAAAAAAAAAAATTACAACTTGAGAAACAAATTTACATTCCAAAAAAGGTTACATGCTAGAAAACAAATTAACAAAAGTAAAAATAAATTTACATTTGGAAAAAAACGTTTTTCTTTTGTAAATATGTTTTCTAACATGTAAATCTGATTTGCACTTCCCATTCATGATAAATTTGATCGTCATATGCATGAATTTTTTTTTGAACATTAAAATTTGGTGAACATTGACGCCTACATTTGTAGCAAGATAAGATAAACTTTATTTATCCCGAAGGAAATTATTTTGCCAGAGTACCGAAACAGGAGACAGTGAACAATGTTTTTTTTAACAATAAGTATGTTGTGAAAGTGACGTGACACGGACCCACAACAGGGGGCGATAATGAACGGACAATGGATAAGCCAAAAAGTAACAATTTAATGTTGTGAATCGCACAACAACGTACAGACAATAACAATATGGTGGACTGTCAATCATACACCAGGTGACGTGTGGGCAGGCTCGACGATAGAAGACGCCTGGAGAGCGAAGAGCTGGATCCCCACACAGCTTCCACCACCAACGGAGCTGAAGAACACCGGAGCCGCCAAGCCCTGCGCCCCAGGTGGCCGCTGTCTTCAGCAGTCAGACCCGGTCCTGCTGGCAGAAAACAGAGACAGTCCAGATGAGTGTGAGTTCGCACACTCAGTAATCCCACAGTCTGTCTTAAGTAAAGGAGGGAAAACCTCCACCTCCAATCACACACACTCGTGCAGCTCCTGGTCAACCACTATCTGAGTTGGGGTGTGAGGCGAAGCCGTCGCTGGTCACACCAAACGCCATCCTACAGATAAGGAAACACTCCAGGAAAACGGCTGCAAATAGAAGTTCAGGTATAAACCCACACAGTGTCAGTCAGCAGAGAAAGTACCTGAATGGTTAGTTGATTTCTCGGCGAGGAGGTGGAGTTGCAGTCCGGTCCTGTAGTGGTGGTGATGGGTGACAGCTTGTGTTGATTGATGACAGCTGTCCACCTCCAGCAAGCCGACGCCCTCTCGTGCTTGGAGCCCGCACTCCAAGCAGGGCGCCCTCTTTGTGGTGGTGGGCCAGCAGTACCTCTCTTCAGCGGCCCACACAACAGGACCCCCCCCCCTCAACGGGCGCCTCCTGGCGCCCGACCAGGCTTGTCCGGGTGCCGCCGGTAGAAGTCGGCCAGGAGGGGCGGTCCAGGATGAAGCTCCTCTTCAACCAGGAGCATTCTTCGGGTCCATACCCCTCCCAGTCCACCAAATACTGGAACCCCCGGCCTTTCTGACGGACACGTCCAGGGAGCCGGGCACACGGTCCAAGCTGGCTCCCCCGTCGATGATCCGGGCAGGAGGCGGCGCCGGTCCAGGGGTACAGAGGGGTGACACGTGGTGAGGTTTGATGTGGGGACACATGGAAAACCGGGTGGATCCGCAGTGAAGCGCCGCTTCAGCTTCACTGCGGCTGGGACTGAGGACCTTGACGATGGGGAAAGGTCCGATGTATCTGTTCCTTCAACTTTGGGTTCCACTTGCAGGGGAATGTCCTTTGTGGAAAGCCAAACCTCCTGCCCAGGCTGGTACGCAGGGGCCGGGGCACGCCGGCGGTCTGCATGGTTCTTGGCCCTCGTCCGGGCTTTGAGCAGGGCAGAGCGGGCGGTACGCCACACCCGACGGCACCTTCTCAGATGGGCCTGGACCGAGGGCACTCCGACCTCTCCCTCCACTAGCGGGAACAATGGGGGCTGGTACCCCAAACACACTTCAAATGGGGAGAGGCCGGTGGCAGATGAGACTTGGCTGTTATGAGCGTACTCGATCCAGGCCAGATGGTCACTCCAGGCCGTCGGGTGCGCGGAGGTCACGCAACGGAGGGCCTGCTCCAGTTCCTGGTTTGTCCGCTCTGCCTGCCCGTTCGTCTGGGGGTGGTACCCAGACGAGAGACTGACGGTGGCCCCCAGTTCCCTACAGAAACTCCGCCAGACCTGGGAGGAGAACTGAGGACCACGATCCGAGACAATGTCTGATGGAATCCCATGCAGACGCACGACGTGGTGGACCAGGAGGTCTGCAGTCTCCTGGGCCGTCGGGAGCTTCGGGAGGGCCACGAAGTGGGCTGCCTTGGAGAACCGGTCCACTACCGTTAGGATGGTGGTGTTTCCCTGGGACGGCGGGAGGCCCGTGACAAAGTCCAGGCCGATATGAGACCAGGGGCGACGAGGCACTGGCAGAGGCTGGAGGAGGCCTTGGGCCTTGTGGTGGTCAGCTTTGCTCCTGGCGCAGGTGGTGCAGGCCTGGACATACTCCCGGACGTCAGCTTCCATAGACGCCCACCAGAAGCGCTGCCGGACCACTGCCACGGTTCTTCGCACCCCTGGGTGACAGGAGAGCTTGGAACCGTGACAGAAGTCAAGGACCGCAGCCCTGGCCTCTGGTGGGACATACAGTTTGTTCTTCGGACCGGTCCCCGGGTCCGGGCTCCGTGTCAGGCCCTCCCGGACGGTCTTCTCCACGTCCCAGGTAAGGGCGGCCACGACAGTGGACTTGGGGATGATGGTTTCAGGGGGGTCTGACAGCTCGGTCTTGACCTCCTCTTCGTGCACCCGGGACAGGGCGTCAGATCGTTGGTTCTTTGTCCCGGGACGGTAGGTGATCCGGAAGTCAAAACGCCCGAAGAACAGCGACCAGCGGGCTTGCCTGGGGTTCAGACGCTTCGCGGTCCGGATGTACTCCAGGTTCCGATGGTCCGTGAAAACTGTAAATGGTACCGATGCTCCCTCCAACAGGTGTCTCCACTCTTCAAAAGCCTCCTTCACCGCAAGAAGTTCCCGATTGCCGACGTCATAGTTCCGTTCAGCTGGGGTCAACCTGCGGGAAAAGTAGGCACATGGATGGAGAACCTCGTCGGACTCCCCGCTCTGGGATAGCACAGCTCCTATCCCTGAGTCAGAGGCATCCACTTCAACAACAAACTGGCGCTTGGGATCGGGCTGCACCAGAACCGGTGCAGTCGAGAACCGGCGTTTCAACTCCCTAAACGCGGCTTCGCACCGATCTGACCAGGTGAAGGGGACTTTTGTGGAGGTCAGGGCTGTCAGGGGGCTAACTACCTGACTGTAGCCCTTGATGAACCTCCGGTAGAAATCTGCAAAACCGAGGAACTGTTGTAGTTTCCTACGGTTCGTTGGTTGGGGCCAATCTCTCACCGCCGCAACCTTGGCCGGATCAGGGGCGACGGAGTTGGAGGAGATGATGAACCCCAAGAAGGACAAAGAAGTGCGGTGGAACTCACACTTCTCGCCCTTCACAAACAGCCGATTCTCCAACAACCGCTGTAGGACCTGACGTACATGCTTAACATGGGTCTCAGGATCCGGAGAAAAGATGAGTATATCGTCTAGATATACGAAGACAAACCGATGCAGGAAGTCCCGCAAGACGTCATTAACCAATGCTTGGAACGTCGCGGGCGCATTGGTGAGGCCGAACGGCATGACCAGGTACTCAAAGTGACCTAACGGGGTGTTAAATGCCGTCTTCCACTCGTCTCCCTCCCGGATCCGAACCAGGTGATAAGCATTCCTAAGATCCAATTTCGTGAAAATTTGGGCTCCATGCAGGGGCGTGAACACTGAATCCAACAGAGGTAACGGGTATCGGTTGTGAACCGTGATCTCGTTCAGCCCTCTGTAATCAATGCATGGACGGAGTCCGCCGTCCTTCTTGCCCACAAAAAAGAAACCAGCACCCATCGGGGAGGTGGAGTTCCGGATCAACCCGGCAACTAACGAGTCCCGGATGTAGGTCTCCATTGATTCGCGTTCCGGACGTGAGAGGTTGTACAGCCTGCTGGACGGGTACTCAGCGCCCGGTATCAAATCAATGGCACAATCGTACGGACGGTGCGGGGGCAGCGTGAGTGCCAGATCCTTGCTGAAGACGTCAGCAAGGTCGTGGTACTCGGCTGGCACCGCCGCCAGATTGGGGGGGACTAAAACCTCCTCCTTAGCTGTCACACCGGGTGGAACCGAGGATCCTAAACACTCCCGGTGGCAGGTTTCGCTCCACTGAACCACAACCCCAGACGGCCAATCAATCCGGGGATTGTGTTTTAACACCCATGGAAAACCCCAAATCACTCGGGAGGTAGAAGGTGTTACATAAAACACAATCTCCTCCCTGTGATTCCCAGACACCATCAATGTCACTGGCTGAGTCTGGTGTGTGATTGGTGGAAGAAGGGTGCCATCTAGTGCCCGCACCGACAATGGTGACGGTAAAGCCACTAGAGGGAGCCCAACCTCCTTTGCCCATCTGCTATCCAGCAGATTCCCCTCCGACCCCGTGTCCACCAGTGCTGGGGCGTGAAGGGTTAAATCCCCACTCAGGATCGTGACTGGGATTCGTGCAGATTTATGGGGTTTCCGCGCGTGGGTATTGTGACCCACCCTTAGCCCAGTCTCTAAGGACGAGTGCTGCTGTTTTGATCGTTTGGGGCATTCTCTCTGTGTGTGCTCAGTTGAGCTACAGAGAAAACACTCTCCACGGATCAGCCTCCTTTGTCTCTGATCTGATCGTTTTTTGGCCCTGCTCGTTTCCATAGCAATGTCAGCAGGGGGAGCTGTTGTCACGTGGAGAGCCCTGGCAGTGGAGCGTGGGGAAGTCGGCTCCCTTTCGGACCCGGGAGGAAGAGGGACGGCTTGTGCCTGACCACGCCCTTCGTCTCGCTCCCGTTCTGTTAATCGGTTGTCTAACCGTATAACCAGGTCGATAAGCCCATCTAAATCCTGCGGCTCGTCCTTCGCCACCAGGTGCTCCTTAAGGACCAGAGACAGTCCGTTTATAAAGGCGGCGCGGAGCGCAACAGCATTCCAGTCGGCTCGCGCTGCCGCGATGCGGAAGTCGACTGCATACTTCGCTGCGCTCCGACGCCCCTGCCGTATCGACAGCAGCACACTTGAAGCGGTCTCGCCTCTATGAGGGTGGTCGAACACCTGTCGGAACTCCCTCACAAACTCAGTATAAACCATTAGGAGCCGTGAATTCTGCTCCCAAAGCGCCGTAGCCCAGGCGCGTGCCTCTCCTCGAAGCAAATTTATAACGTAAGCCACCCGGCTAGCGTCTGACGCGTACATGACGGGACGCTGTGAAAAGACGAGCGAGCACTGCATCAAGAAGTCCGCGCACGTCTCCACACAGCCTCCGTACGGCTCCGGAGGGCTTATGTATGCTTCAGGGGAAGGTGGGGGGGGGGGTCGTTGAACGACCAGCGGAATGTCTGTTTCTGGCACACGGTCAGCAGGAGGAGGTGCTGCAGCAGCGCCCTGAGCACGCGCTTCCACCTGGGCGGTGAGATCCTCTATCCTGCGATTGAGAACACTGCTCTGCTCGGTAACTAAGTCCAACCGAGCGGCAAAGGCGGTTAAGATGTGCTGCAGCTCACCCAACACGCCTCCTGCCTGTGCACCTCGCTCTCCCATTGGCTGTTCAAGCGATGGTTGACACCCCTCGGGATCCATGACGCTGGCCGAGAAATCCTGTTGTGAAAGTGACGTGACACGGACCCACAACAGGGTGCGTTAATGAATGGACAATGGATAAGCCAAAAAGTAACAATTTAATGTTGTGAATCGCACAACAACGTACAGACAATAACAATATGGTGGACTGTCAATCATACACCAGGTGACGTGTGGGCAGGCTCGACGATAGAAGACGCCTGGAGAGAGAAGAGCTGGATCCCCACACAGCTTCCACCACCAACGGAGCTGAAGAACACCGGAGCCGCCAAGCCCTGCGCCCCAGGTGGCCGCTGTCTTCAGCAGTCAGACCCGGTACTGCTGGCAGAAAACAGAGGCAGTCCAGATGAGTGTGAGTTCGCACACTCAGTAATCCCACAGTCTGTCTTAAGTAAAGGAGGGAAAACCTCCACCTCCAATCACACACACTCGTGCAGCTCCTGGTCAACCACTTATCTGAGTTGGGGTGTGAGGCGAAGCCGTCGCTGTCACACCAAACGCCAATCCTCCAGATAAGGAAACACTCCAGGAAAACGGCTGCAAATAGAAGTTCAGGTTAAACACACACAGTGTCAGTCAGCAGAGAAATTACCTGAATGGTAGTTGATTTCTCGGCGAGGAGGTGGAGTTGCAGTCCGGTCTTTGTAGTGGTGGTGATGGGTGACAGCTTGTGTTGATTGATGACAGCTGTCACCTCCAGCAAAGCCGACGCCCTCTCGTGCTTGGAGCCCGCACTCCAAGCAGGGCGCCATCTTGTGGTGGTGGGCCAGCAGTACCTCCTCTTCAGCGGCCCACACAACAAAGTACAACAAATTTATGCAAAATGCCTGGAAGACATTTGCACAAGTTGTTCGACAATATTACATGGAATATCTCTCAATAACTGTTCATTATGTATTCATCCTGCAGAAGGGGGATGAATTATAGAGTCTGATTGCAACAGATAGGAAAGCTCTCCTGTGGTGTTCTGTGGTGCAACTCAGTGGTCTCAGTCTATGGCTGAAGGTGCTCTGACAGGGTGTCAGTGTGGCATGCAGGGGGTGGGAGGTGTTGTCCAGGATGCTGAGCAGTTTCCTCAACATCCTCCTATCTGACACCTCTACCATAGACTCCAGCTCAACCTCCAGGGCAGAGCCTGTTCTCCTGATGAGCTTGTTGAGTCTGTTTGTCTCAGCTGCCTCCACAGCATAGAAGATGATGCCAGAGACCACAGAGTGATAAAACATCTGCACATATTTATGCAGACATTGAAATATCTGAGCCTTCTGAGGAAGGACAGTCGGCTCTGACCTTTCTTATACACAGCATCTGTGTTTACAGTCCAGTCCAGTTTGTTGTCTATGTGGACACCCAGGTACTTGTAGTAGTCCACAACCTCACCTCGCAACATCCAATCATAAGTGTTGGATTTCCAGTTAAAAATACACCACACTGAATTAATATCAATATTGCTTCCGTCACCTTGCTTTCTGATTGGCTACATGTCACATTCAGCAGGCTGCGTGCTCATTTGTCCTCAGGGCACACCCCACATGATGGGATATCGGGCCAAGACAATCCAACATTTTGAATATTCATGATTTGAGGTCTAAGCAGTCCCAGCATCCTTCCGAGCAGTCTACAGTACTCAACACACCACACACACTAGGAATATCTGATATGATTATCTTTAGCGCCATCACGAATAGTCGGGGCTTCCTTAAGATTGTAGTAAGGGGAAGATCGGGTCAGAAATTGGCATAAGTATCTTGCCATGTGAACCAGGAATAAAGGACATCTCCCAGGTCCGATATTTAGCCCAATTTCAGCCCCAGTTTTTTAAATAATAGCTGAAATTCATATTACCTACTATTTTATATCCAATTGTATACAGTTGTAACCGAATACAGCAGAGTATGTACATCTCCACTCAATGACTTTTTGTGCATGGTAAAATGCTACTTGCATGTTTTCCCTCACACTTAAAAAAAAAAAAATTCTGTTAAGATCTCAAAACAGTCTTCTACTGAAGAGTGCCACATGCTGTACAAGGGGTTCATATTGCTGCGGAGGATCAGAAGGAGGCTTCTGCTCAGAGAACAGTACGTCCTGATTACTGCCTATTGCACTTGATCATCCGCATTCACCTTTTAAACAATATTTCCCCCATCTACATTAAATAAATCCAATTATTCATGTTGTTTGGGTTACAATTTATGCCGACATTACAATTTTTTAAAAATAAACATGTTTAAAATGTTTCTTTATTGCTCACAATGTTCTACAATGCTACTACTTTTACCTGAAATTACACTCATTTACAGGCCCTGTTTGGGTATCAGGGGTTTTTTGTTGTTGTGCCAAACATGTACACAATGGGGTGTCAAAAAATTAGACAACAGGAGACTGCCCTAAGATCCAGGCTTCCAGGAGTGTTGAACTTGTTGAGACATTCACTTATCTTGGTGGTGACACTCATGGCTGTAGTTCCTCGTCCTTTGAGGTCAAGACACGTCTATGAAGAGCTTGTGGAGTCATGAGATTGCTGGACAGAGATGTTTGGTGATGCTGATATCTTTAACGAAGAACAAAAGTCCCATTCTTTCAGGCCATGGTGGTTCCTGACTTTACTGTATGGTTCTTGAACTAAGACAATAACTGGGTGTGTTCGGTGCTACAGTCGGTCTTTTTGGAGGATGTGTGAGCATTTTGTCAAATAAATGGTTACTTTTGAAGACTCAATGCTTTGGCCACATGGTGCAATTTCCACACATTATCCAGTACAAAAGTGCCTCAGTGTTGACGACTCCTGCAACTTGAAAAGCCCAACAGGACGCAAACATATGACCTGACTGTGGTTACTTTTCAGAGGTTGTCTGGGTTTGTTGCTATCAAGGACCCAAGCAGTTCCTAGAATTTTCCTCAAAAAAAAAAAAAAAGATTAGCTCCATGGTAACAACACAACAGCCATGGCAGGATCCACAAGAAATAAATACCTCACCAAGCATCCAATCCCGCCCATTTTGTGACAGAGTGCATATGAAACTTATTTTACCATTTTCAAAGTGATGGCTGATTTGATGTTTGGTTTGAAAATCAGAAGTGCGACACAAGACTACACAACAAATTTGTAATCAAAAGTGCATTATTGGATCTCTTGTTGGTATTGTTCAGGATTAACTGAAGAAGCTACTTGGATGAGTGGTGAAATCATGAAGTCCACCTGCTGTCATGTAAATGTTCATGCTCAGTTACCTGCATGACTGAGAAACATCATCAATAATGTTTTGAGGGTTAAAGTAATTAACATTTGCAGGAGTGCATATTGTCCCATTTAAAGTAGTGTTAAATTATTTTTTATCAACTTTGATTGACACTATAAGAGAGTTGATTTAACACTCTGATAAATCTCATGTAACATTATTTTGACGGGAAATATACTGTGTACACTAGCCACAGTTTTAAGCACTGCAAAATTTACTGTGCACGAACAAAACAAAATCAGGTTGTAATAAACCTACAAAATGTAACATCAATTGGTTTAAGAACATTAAAGGACACACACACACACACACACACAAAACAAAACAAAACTAATTGTTGTGTTTTGTGTATCGGTGCCCGATATTAACGTTCCACTGGTCGTTCAACGAACCCCCCCCACCATCCCCTGAAGCATACATAAGTCCCCCTGAGCCGTACGGGGGTTGTGTGGAGATGTGCACGGACTTTCGCTCGTCTTTGCACAACGACCGTGATGTACGCGTCTGACGCCAGCAAGGTGGCTTATGTTATTAACTTGCTTCGTGGTGAGGCACGCGCTTGGGCTACAGCGCTTTGGGAGCAAAACTCACGGCTCCTTACCTCTTATACTGGGTTTGTGAGGGAGTTCAGAACAGTGTTTGATCACCCTAATAGAGGAGAGACCGCTTCAACAGTGCTGCTGTCAATGCGACAGGGGCGCCGGAGCGCAGCCGAATATGCAGTCGACTTCCGCATCGCGGCTGCGAGGTCCGGCTGGAATAACGTTGCGCTCCGCGCCGCCTTCGTAAACGGACTGTCGTCGGTCCTGAAGGAGCACCTGGTAGCTAAGGAAGAACCGCGGGATTTAGATGGACTTATCAATCTCGTTATATGGTTAGACAATCGGTTGGAGGAACGCCGTCGGGAGCAAGACGAAGGACGTGGCCGGGCACGCGCCGTCCCTCTCCCTTCCGGGTCCGAAAAAGGTTCCGCCCTTCTCATGCTCCACAGCCTCACGCTCCGTGTGGCTACAGCTCCCCCTGCTGACGAAGCTATGGATGCGAGCAGGGCCACATTTAGCCCACCTATTAGACAGCGAGGCTGGCCTGTGGGGAGTGTTTGTCTGCGGTTCTAATGAGCACCCTGCAGAGAGACTGCCCCAAGTGGTTAAATCACCAACGCCCGCCCCTAGAAGCTGGGCCAAGGGTGGGCCAAGGCATTCACGTGGGACATACACGTATTTCCACACGACTCCCAGTTACAATCCTAAGCGGGGATTTAACCCTTCAAGCCCCAGCACTGGTGGACACGGGGTCAGAAGGAATCTGCTGAACAGCAGATGGGCAAGGGAGGTAGGGCTCCCTCTGGTGGCACTTCCTTTGCCATTGCAGGTGCGGGCACTAGATGGCACCCTTCTCCCTTTAATCACGCACAAGACACAACCTGTAACTCTGGTGGCATCTGGAAATCATCGGGAGGAGAACGAGTTTTTTGTGACTCCTTCTACCTCCCGCGTGATTTTGGGTTTCCCATGGATGTTGAAGCACAAAACCCGCTGATTGATTGGCCGTCTGGGGTGGTGGTTCAGTGGAGCGAAACCTGCCATCGGGTGTGTTTAGGATCCTCGGTTCCTCCCGGTTTACATGCTAAGGAGGAGGTCAAACTCCCTCCCAATCTGACGGCGGTGCTGGTTGAGTACCACGATCTTGCTGATGTCTTCAGCAAGGATCTGGCACTCGCCCTTCCCCCGCACTGTCTGTACGATTGTGCCATTGATCTGAATCCAGGCGTTGAGTTCCCGTCCAGCAGGCTGTACAACCTCTCACGACCTGAGCGCGAATCAATGGAGACCTACATCCGGAACTCATTAGCTGCCGGGCTGATCCGGATCTCCACCTCCCCGATGGGTGCAGGTTTTTTTTTGTGACCATCGGAACCTGGAGTATATCAGGACCGCCAAGCGGCTGAACCCCAGGCAAGCCCGCTGGTCACTGTTCTTCGAGTGTTTGACTTCCGGATCACCTATCGCCCCCGGGACCAAGAACCAGAGATCGGATGGCCTTGTCCCGGGTACACGAAGAGGAGGTCAAAACTGCGCTGTCGGATCCACCGGAGCCCTCCTTCCTGAGTCCACTATCGTGGCCACCCTCACCTGGGACGTGGAGAAGATCGTCCGGGAGGCCCTGGAAACGAAGCCCGGACCCGGGAACTGGACCTAAGAACAGACTATACGTCCTCACCAGAGGCCAGGGCTGCCGGTCCTAGACGTCTGTCACGGTTCCAAGCTCTCCTGTCATCCGGGGTGCGAAGGACATGGCAGTTGTCCGGCAGCGCTTCTGGTGGGGCGTCTATGTGAGGGCCGACGTCCGGGAGGTACATCCAGGCCTGCACCACCTACGCCAGGGGCAAGGCTGACCACAGGAAGGCCCAAGGACTGCTCCAACCGCTTCCTGTGCCTCATCGCCCCTGGTCCCACATCGGCTTGGATTTGTCACGGGCCTCCCCACCGTCCCAGGGCAACACGACCATCCTCACGATAGTGGACCAATTCTCCAAGGCGGCCCACTTCGTGGCCCTCCCGAAGCTCCCTACGGCCCAGGAGACAGCGGACCTCCTGTTCCACCACGTCGTCCGTCTGCATGGGATCCCTACTGACATTGTCTCGGATCGTGGTCCCCAGTTCTCCTCACGAGTCTGGAGGAGCTTCTGCCGGGAACTGGGGGCCACCGTGAGCCTCTCGTCCGGGTACCATCCACAGATCAATCAATCAATCAATCAATTTTTTTTATATAGCACCAAATCACAACAAACAGTTGCCCCAAGGCGCTTTATATTGTAAGGCAAGGCCATACAATAATTATGTAAAACCCCAACGGTCAAAACAACCCCCTGTGAGCAAGCACTTGGCTACAGTGGGAAGGAAAACTCCCTTTTAACAGGAAGAAACCTCCAGCAGAACCAGGCTCAGGGAGGGGCAGTCTTCTGCTGGACTGGTTGGGGCTGAGGGAGAGAACCAGGAAAAAGACATGCTGTGGAGGGGAGCAGAGATCGATCACTAATGATTAAATGCAGAGTGGTGCATACAGAGCAAAAAGAGAAAGAAACAGTGCATCATGGGAACCCCCCAGCAGTCTACGTCTATAGGCACAGAACTAAGGGATGGTTCAGGGTCACCTGATCCAGCCCTAACTATAAGCTTTAGCAAAAAGGAAAGTTTTAAGCCTAATCTTAAAAGTAGAGAGGTGTCCTGTCTCCCTGATCTGAATTGGGAGCTGGTTCCACAGGAAGGAGCCTGAAAGCTGAAGGCTCTGCCTCCCATTCTACTCTTACAAACCCTAGGAACTACAAGTAAGCCTGCAGTCTGAGAGCGAAGCGCTCTATTGGGGTGATATGGTACTACGAGGTCCCTAAGATAAGATGGGACCTGATTATTCAAAACCTTATAAGTAAGAAGAAGAATTTTAAATTCTATTCTAGAATTAACAGGAAGCCAATGAAGAGAGGCCAATATGGGTGAGATATGCTCTCTCCTTCTAGTCCCCGTCAGTACTCTAGCTGCAGCATTTTGAATTAACTGAAGGCTTTTTAGGGAACTTTTAGGACAACCTGATAATAATGATTACAATAGTCCAGCCTAGAGGAAATAAATGCATGAATTAGTTTTTCCAGCATCACTCTGAGACAAGACCTTTCTGATTTAGAGATATTGCGTAAATGCAAAAAAGCAGTCCTACATATTTGTTTAATATGCGCTTTGAATGACATATCCTGATCAAACATGACTCCAAGATTTCTCGACAGTATTACTAGAGGTCAGGGTAATGCATCCAGAGTAAGGATCTGTTAGACACCATGTTTCTAAGATTTGTGGGGCCAGGTACAATAACTTCAGTTTTATCTGAGTTTAAAAGCAGGAAAATTAGAGGTCATCAGATGAACGGACAGGCAGAACGGGCCAACCGGAGTTGGAACAGACCCTCCGCTGTGGACATCCGCGCATCCGACGGCCTGGAGCAAAGCCCACCTGGCCTGGATCAGTATGCACATAACAGCCAGGTGTCTTCTGCCACCGGCCTCTCCCCTTTTGAGGGTGTGTTTGGGGTACCAGCCCCCATTATTTCCTGTGGTTGAGGGAGAGGTCGGTGTGCCCTCGTCCAGGGCCCCCTTCGGAGGTACCGTCGGGTGTGGGCGCACACGCCCGTATCTGCCTTATTGAAGGGCCCGGACGAGGGCCAAGGCCCATGCAGACCGCTGGCAGTCCCCCGGCCCCTGCATACCAGCCCGGGCAGGAGGTGTGGCTATCGACGAAGGACATCCCGCTTCAGGTGCAGTCACCGAAACTGATGGACAGGTTCATCGGACCCCTTCCGAATCCTCAAGGTCCTCAGCTGGAAGCTTCACTGCGGATCCACCCGGTGTTTCACATCTCCAAGATCAAACACACCACACCTCACCCCTCTGTGCTCCTGGTCCGGCGCCAACCTCCTGCCCGGATCATTGACAGGGAGCCGGCCTGGACAGTGCGCCGGCTCCTGACGTCCGTCGAATGGGCCGGGGGTTCCAATATCTGGTGGACTGGGAGGGGTATGGACCCGAAGAACGCTCCTGGGTGAAGAGGAGCTTCATCCTGGATCTGGCCCTCCTGGCCGATTTCTACCGTCGACACCCGATAAGCCTGGTCGGGCGCCAGGAGGCGCCTGTGAGGGGGGGGTCCTGTTGTGTGGGCCGCCAGAAGAGGAGGTACTGCTGGCCCACCACCAGAGGGCGCCCTGCCTGAAGTGCGGGCTTCAGGCACGAGAGGGCGCTGCCGCCACAGACACAGCCGGGGGTGACAGCTGTCACTCATTATCTCCTGACAGCTGTCACTCATTCATGCTTCATCATCTCACTCCATAAAACCCGGACGTCATCTCCACCTCATTGCCGAGATATCGTCGAAACCGTTCAGGCAGTATTCTCAGCCTTAACAGTAAACTGTATGTCAGTCTGAACTCTTATTTGCAGCTGTTTTCCTGTGGTGTTCCTTGTCTGTGAGACCGGTGTTCGGTGTGACCAGCGACGGAGTCGCTTCACACCTCTACCAGATAAGTGTTTGAGACAGGAGCTGCACGAGTGTGTGTGAGAGGTGGAGGTGGACTCTCCACCATTGTTGCTACTGGTGTGCACACACCCATATCTTATTGTCCTCTGCTTCCTGCCAGCAGTACCAGATCCGACCATCGAAGACGGTGGCCACCTGGGGACTCGGGACTTGGCGCTCCAGTATTCTCCGGGTTCGGTGGCGGAGGGAAATCGTGTGGTCCGGTTCATCTCAGGACAGACGTCTTCTATCCTCGAGCCTGCCCACACGTCACCCTTGTGATTGACTGTCTGTAAATTTCACATTCCTCTGTGTTGTGCTCATTCACAACAGTAAAGTGTTCATATTTGACTCTTCCATTGTCCGTTCATTTACGCCCCCTGTTGTGGTTCCGTGTCACTACACTTTCACACACTAATTCAGTCATGTGATGGTAAAATGTGGTTCATATGTGGTGCGTACCTTACTGGCACCGGGAAGTAGATGCAACTTGACATAAGGGTCCGAGAGCCCGTTGTGGTCCATTGGCTTGAGCCCTACAGAAGAAACAACAGCATGAGATGATGACAAGAAAAGACAACAGTTTTCTCACAATATTGTGTTGTGCACATTGTAGGATTGTCACCCCCCACCCCCCCAAAACTACAAATACTAATCGATACTAAATTTACTATCAGAGCAGATACTCATTTGCAACAGTATTGATACCATCTGTGGCGTCTTCCGCCTCCTCCATTAGTATCACAATGAAAGGTGGCTACAGGAACACAAAATCATGGAGCAGTATTAAATATGATACACTGTCTCTCTTAAGTGTCGTCTGGTTGCTGAAGCCGTGACTTCCAGGTCGACTGACAGCTTCGTACTAACGTCGCCTTCAAGACAACTTGGAAATCCCATGTTGGAAACTTCAGACAACTACACTGACTTGATGAACGCGGGCAAACAACACAAATGCACACAGTACCACATTCAAGCTTTGTTGTCTTGACAAGAAACATGTAAATAAGTTAAGTATTTTTTATTTTGCTCTACCTCAGACAAAGTTTCAGTTGCAGGTACTTTTACTGTTTTGGGAAGCCTTGTGACTTATACTCTGATGTACAATATATACAGAAAATTCACAAGTTTGTTATTAATAATAGTAATTATAATGACTATTTGTATAGAACTTCCCAAGAATCAACACACTGAACAAGATAAACTGCAATAATTAAAAGAATAATGCCAGTAATCAGAAATACACTAACACTATTCACAAAAATTCCAAATTAAAGAGCCCATAACACAGAAAAATGTGTGACTTATACTCTGGTGGGACTTACACGGTTTTTTTTTTCCTCTTCAAGAGGTATTTTTTGACAGGTGTGACTTATCCTCTGCAAAATACGTTGATTTTACAAAATGAAATCACGTTCTTGAATATTTGTGTTAATTGGTTTCCTTGGACCCACCTGATTGTTGTTGCCTTGGCAACACCCTGACCCATGTGTGGTGTTCATGTCCATCAGACAAACAGGTTTTGAGTTATGAAAACAGAAAAACCGTCTCGCTGCTCCTGGCTGAGCGACGATAATAATACATATGCATGAGCACATTTTCTTAAAGCAGATAAGCTCTGATTTAATGTTCTGTCACATCTGACTAGTAAGAAAAGCCTCCATCACACAAGGAAAAGGATTTATCATGAGCTCTGTGTCATTATTTTAATCGTTCTCATCTTTAGGTTTCTTTGTTTAATGGAGTGAAGAGACAAAAAACAAATCAAACGTGATGTGTGTTCATGGACAATAATCAGCAGACGTTTTAATAGAGGCGCCGGCTCGATGCCCGGCACTCAGCGGGAATAACTGGCAGCTAAATGACGCTCTCGGCTCTGCTTCTAATAAGGCTACAATACTCCACATCCCTTTTGCACAAAGCACGAGTGAAATGACTCTAATTTCTTTAGTCAAGTCTTATAACAAGTAGACAGCGCACAGTCTGTGTCCGACACAGCGGTTAGACAGTCTGATGCCTAACGTTATGACGCCACAGCATTTTTCCCAGGCAGGTTGAAGTTTTTGACAAAACAGTTTCAGGCCACATGGCTTATTACGTGATTTAAAACGAAATAATAAGCCTTACACAGGGCCCTATCATAAACCAAGTGACACAGTTGTCATCTTGGTGTCCAACACTGGCATCGTGCAATAAGCAAGCTCACTTCTGCTCATCCGTGCGGCCATGGGCGTGTTTTTAATGAGCGCAATGTCGGTGCATCACTGTCTCGAGGCAGCAAACTTCATGGCGATTGCACTATAGACCATGCCGTCAAAAACTCGGTCTAAAACCAAGTGCAGTGTATTTTCTGATATTTATAAATGGACTGCATTTATATAGCGCTTTTCCATCTGCATCAGATGCTCAAAGCGCTTTACAATAATGCCTCACAGTCACCCCGATGTTAGGCTGCTGCCATACAAGGCGCCCAGTGAACCGCGGCTGATGACACATGAGCAGGGAAGGCAGGGCGGACGGGGGACCGTTCGGTCGGCGACACCGTCTGGTCAATGCAAGTGGTTTTACTCCAGTAAGAGTTGATTTCACAGTGTGTTGAGTTGATTTAGCTCTATTTGCACTGGGATCAAATGCTATCCCAGCAATGTTTCTGTGTAGGCTCTCAGTTGTCCAGGTGGTTTCCATAGTAGAGAAGCTTGAATCTTCGACTGGACTGGGTTGCTTGACGTGAGGACGTTTCACTTCAAATCGCAGAAGCTTCTTCAGCTAAAATTCTTGCTCTGGTAGTCTGACTTCTGTCTTGACTCTTGTAGAGAAGAATAAACAGAAGCCACAAAAGCTGGAGTTTTAAACCTAACGAGACCTCTCCTACCGAGAGGCAGACTGCTATAGGCTAGTGACTAAACAATAGCTCTAATTAGCACCTATTGTGCTCTAGTTAGCACCCTCCTAATGACAGGGCAGCTGTCCCTCCTAATGATGGGACGGACCCTCTCCTGATGGCTCCCTTGACGACTCTCCTGATGACGTGAATGACTCATTATCATGAACAAAAGACTGAAACTGCTTTGACCTAAGTACCCCATTGTACACAGGGGACAAAGCATGTCTCAGACCCCCTCCCCGGTTAAGGCTGGGTTTCAACTGTTTCACATAGAATGCCTCCTTGACCCCTCTCTCAAACCATTTCTTCTCTCTGGCTAAGATTTTAACTTCCTTGTCCTCAAACGTGTGGTTAGTGTCGTTAAGATGGAGATGAACTGCAGACTGAGGTCCACTGGCGCCCTCTCTGCGGTGCTGGTATAGCCTTTTGTGTAAAGGTTGCTTAGTCTCACCTATGTAGTGTTCGTTACAGTTTTCCTGACATCTGATAGAATACACTACATTGCTCTGTTTGTAACTAGGGATCCTGTCCTTAGGGTGAACTAATTTCTGTGTCAAATAATCTTAGCCGGTTTAAAGTAAACTGGGATTTTGTGCTGTCTGAAGATCCTCTGTAGTTTTTCCCCTACTCCTGCTAAATAAGGGAGAGACACTCCTCTTCTTCTTGTCTCCGTCTCCTGTCTGTCTGGTCTCTTTGTTCTCTGGGACTTCTGCACTTTGTCCAGGGATCATTGTGGGTACCCACATACTGTGAGGGCTTTCCGGACAAGTTGTTGTTCTTTAGCCCTTCCCTCTGCAGTTGTGGGCACCTGTAGGGCTCTGTGTTGAAGAGTCCTGATCACCCCGAGCTTGTGTTCAAGGGGGTGGTTTGAGCCAAAGAGCAGATATTGGTCAGTGTGAGTGGGTTTTCTGTAAACCCCTGTCTGGAGCTGCCTGTTCTTTCCAATCATAACATCACAGTCCAAGAAGGATAAATGGTTGTTTCTGGCATCCTCATGTGTGAACTTGATATTGGAGTCCACCGAGTTGATGTGTTCTGTAAAGTCCTCAACAATAATAATAATAATATATTTTATTTGTAATGCACTTTACATTCATGGAATCTCAAAGTGCTTCAACCTCCTGTTGCTTGATTTTAACCCGTGTCATCGACATATCTGAACCAGTGACTGGGAGGGATGCCCGTGAAAGACGTCAAGGCTGTCTTCTCCACTCGCTCCATGTACAGATTGGCCACAATGGGGGATACCGGAGACCCCATCGCACAACCATGGATCTACCTGTAGTAATTCCCCCTAAACAGGAAATATGTGGTGTTAAGACAGATCTCCAAGAGTTGGCAGATGTGGTCTGGTGTGAGTTTGGTCCTTTCAAGTAGAGACACATCCTCCAGCAGTCTCTGCCTCACAGCTGAGACGGCCTCAGTGGTGGGGATGCAGGTGAACAACATGTCACATCAAATGACACTTTTGTTTCATCTGCCTCCAGCTGCAGGTCCTTGATCTTGTTCACAAAATCTTGTGTGTTCTCCACATGGTGGTCTGAGTTACCCACTAGAGGAGCCAAAATCCACTTGAGGTGCTTGGCCAAATTGTACATGATGGACCCTGTGCTACATACAATAGGCCTGAGAGGCACGTCCTGTTTGTGGATTTTGGGCGGTTCATAGATGCATGGAGCAGCGTCCCAAGGGTACAGTCTGTAGTATGCCTGCCTGTCGATGAGTCCCTCTTTCTCCAGGTTTTGGAGGTAGCTAATGATTTTCTTCTTATAGCCGGTCGTGGGGGTCTCTCTTCAGATGTTCGTATGTATTGGAGTCACTGAGCAAGTTGTTGTGTCTGATGTGTTCAGGACCACCGTGCATCTGCCTTTATCCGCTGGCAGGATAAGGATGCTTTGGTCCTTCTGCAGTGCTGACAAAGCTTTCCGGTCTTCTCCTGTAATGTTGGATGGAGGAGGCTTAGCACTGTTCAGCACTGCTGTGACTCTTAGTCAGAGGTCCCCAGCTTCTAACTCTGACAAACTGTTATGAGGTCTGTGAGAAAAGTATCCGACCTTTTTATTTTATGCAAAAAATATATGAATTTGATTCATATGTTTTTACGTCAGCCAAGCTTGAACCTTCATGCGCATGCGTGAGTTTTTCCACGCCTGTCGGTTGCGTCATTCACCTGTGGGCAGGCTTTGTGTGAGCTTTAAGGACGGCCCACAGTGGCGCACAGCTCGCCGCGCTCCAAGCCGCCATCGAGAGGCAGAAACTACAACATCATTTCTAAATGGATCGCTATGTGGAGCCGGGACCATCGTGTGCAATTTCTCTGGTTATCACAAGAACTGGAAATCAGCCATTTTCCGGCAGATTTCACTTTTAACAAGAGATTTTATCATGGAAAGCCGCGCGGATGAAGCGAGACAAAGGAACACCTCCGTTTCGGAGTATTAGAGGACAATTTGGGACATGCCTATCTCGGCTTTCAGTGCTTACCAGTCAAGTGAGTATAAGAGAAATTGTGGAGAGCTGGGCATGTCCCAACTTCAATCAATCAATCAATTTTATTTATATAGCGCCAAATCACAACAAACAGTTGCCCCAAGGCGCTTTATATTGTAAGGCAAGGCCATACAATAATTACGTAAAAACCCAATGGTCAAAACAACCCCCTGTGAGCAAGCACTTGGCGACAGTGGGAAGGAAAAAACCCCCCTAACAGGAAGGAACCCCAGCAGAACCAGGCCCAGGGAGGGGCAGTCCTCTGCTGGGACTGGTTGGGGCTTGTCCCCTGGCACTCCGAAACGGAGGTGTTCCTTTGTCTCGCTCGATCAGTGAATCGGTCCTGACGCGCGAAGCCTCCGCGTGGCTTTCCATGACAAAATCTCTTGTTAAAAGTGAAATCTGCTGGAAAATGGCTGATGTCCAGCTCTTGTGATAACCAGAGAAATTGCACACGACGGTCCCGGCTCCACACAGCGATACGTTTAGAAATGATGTGGTGGTTTCTGCCTCTCGATGGCGGCTCGGAGCGCGACGCGCCGTGCGCCATTGTGGGGCATCCTTAAAGCTGTAGTAACAGTCCTTATTGTCTGTGAAGCCCGTAAAATTTTCACCGAAAGCCAGATAAATTTTTCGAATGGTTTCCAGCTGCCTGTCTCTAACAGTTTCTGAAAAAATTCTGATGGAAAAAAGCCCAAATCATTCCGCCATTTCCTCGCAATGAAACAACGACGAGAGGGGTGGATCAGTGCTCACTCAAAGCCTGCCCACAGGTGAATGACGCAACCGACAGGCGTGGAAAAACTCATGCATGCGCACAAAGGTTCAAGCTTGGCTGACGTAAAAACATATGAATCAATCCATATATTTTTGCATAAATAAAAGGTCGGATACTTTGCTCACAGACCTCATATGTTTAATGGCTGACTCTACTGCAGTGATGTAATCTACAGTCGGTATATGTTTAGGGGTCACTGAGAAATTTAGTCCTTTAGCAAGCACATCCTTTTCTCTCTGTGTAAGAACCCTCTCTGAGAGATTCTTTACCCAATTTTCCCTGTTGTCACTAATTTGTCTGGGTGTATCTTTAAAACTACTCCCACTGAAAGTACGCCTTTTCTGCAATAAAAGGTTGTGAAACTTCCTGATTTGCCACTCCTTACTTTTTAAATGCTCAGCCATTTGAATTTTAACTATGAACTTTGTGATATTTATGGGCCTCTTCCTCCACTAAAGTTTCTAACCTTTTGTGCAGACTATCAAGATTATTTTGGAGGGCTAATATTTTAAAGTGAAGACTTCTAATTCTAATTCTAAGTATTATTATTATTGCCATCATTACTACTACTACGACTATTACTACTTAAAAATTGAGAATCACACATACATATTGTGTTGTGAAATAATACAATAATAAATAATTACAATAAGTATTATTATTTTTATTGCCATCATTACTACCAATACTACATTGCTACTTAAAATTGAATCACACATACATATTGTGTTGTGAATAATAATACTAATAAATAATATAATAATAATAAGTATTTATTATTGCCATCATTATACTACTACTACTACTACTTAAAAACTGAGAATCACACATGCATATTGTGTTTTGAAATAATACAGTAATAAATAATTACAATAAGTATTATTATTATTATTATTTTATTGCCATCATTACTACTACTACGACTATTACTACTTAAAAATTGAGAATCACACATACATATTGTGTTGTGAAATAATACAATAATAAATAATTACAATAAGTATTATTATTATTTTATTGCCATCATTACTACCAATACTACTATTGCTACTTACAAATTGATAATCACACATACATATTGTGTTGTGAAATAATACAATAAATAATAATAATAATAATAATAATAATAAGTATTATTATATTGCCATCACTACTGCCACTACTTAAAAATTAAGAATCACACATACATATTGTGTTGTGAAATAATACAATAAAAATAATAATAAATATGATTATTATCATCATGATTATTACTACTACTTTTACTACTTGTACTCCTTAAAAATTGAGAATCACACACACATATTGCGTTGTATATTTAGCGTTCAGCTGTTTTGCACTTAAACAAACTATGTTCCTGTAATATAATTTAATTGAGTCTGGTCACATTTTGTTGGCTGAAAATTCTGTCCAAGGCTGAATTTAGGTTTTTCTTTCTTTCTGTCTTTCTTCTTTCTTTTTTGAGTGTGCATGTAATTTTTAAATCAAACCTGATACTCTGCATGGTGAGCTGATAAACAGTGGAAATAACAAAAGTACTCTCAGACAAAAAAGCTGGAGTGTTTTGATATAAAACTGGGTTACCCTGATTTCATCCTCAATCTGAGTTACTGTTAATTATAATCAAAGACGCGTCCCTGATAAGTTCCGTAACACTTCAGAGGTGCTGCAGCAGCTTACATGAAATTAAAGCTTGCAACCCCAATCTCCATGAGAGCCCTGACCCCCGTCTCCTCAATCCTGCTTTTCATTTTCTGCTCCTTCAGCCGAGCAGCAGCACGGGCGAATGAAAGACGTAAAATATTCAGCTGCTTCATCCATGAGTTTTTTTTTTCTTCTGTTCTATAAAAATCAAACAGCTTTAAAATCAAATAAAACAGCTCAGATCTCAACATGCCTCTAAAATTGTAAGTCAAATCCATGTCATTGATTTTCACTCAAACGTGTTTTCTTCTTCGTTTGCTTGTCTTTTTTATGTCAGAACCATAATCTTTTATTTTTATGAATGCCTGGATTTAGAGAGAAAGATAGATCTTACAGATTATTGGAGTAGAGGAGCAGAACTGCTGCTCCGCACAGGTTTATAGCGCCCCCTTTGGAAAGTTTTAGCAAAACCACCAATCACAATGGCTTACATTAAAATAAGGTACAAAATTTCACATTTGAATTGTTAGCATGCCCACATTAGCTCCATGTGTACTTTGCTAGTTTCTGGTTTAATTCCGTGCTTTTAGATTTAGAAGTATTTGTTTTTACACTGCACATTTCCTCCACTTCTGGGTTCATACATCATTTGTTGAGTAACAGACTGGAGAAACGTGACCGGGGAAAGTTTTCTTATCTTGCTACCCGTCAGCCTTTATGACGCTGTTTACCACACAGGGTTATTATCATTACAGCTGATTGCAGACTTAATGTGCGTCTTCATCTGCTTCTATTGTTACCTTCAGCAAACACCTGAGCTATCATCGCTCATTTTCTCTGAATTCGGAGCGGGATGAAGCGACAGCTGTGTCACGCCGCTGATTGCGTGTGTGCACGCTGAATACGTCGTTGATCATAATTAGCGAGGGCGGCAGTAAATGACCACTGCAGAAGGCAGATGGGTTTCTACACACACCTCGTCTTACAAAACAGGCTCTAAATACTGTGAAATGAAGCGAGTGTTTTCATTTTGGGCTTCATGAGCTTTTTGTTCTCAGGCGGAAGTGAGAGGTGTTAAGCAGGAAGTGAATACATGCTGCAGTTTAAAGAAAAGCTGTGCACGGACAGTGCAGGACAGCGAGGCTCTAAATACAAATGATCTGAAAACACTTTACAATATTCATGAATACATTAAGAAGCATAAAAATGACTGTGTGGTAAGTGTTTATTAAGGGTACATTTTAAAGTATACATATTTAATAATTAAAGATACTCAACACCATTTAAATTATTACTATAGATTTAATTAGCTGTTATTACTGCATGAACTAACAGTGAATTAAGCCTCAGCTATATTAGCATTTATTATGTTTAGCAGATGGGGGATCATCAGTTTCCCTCGTGGGAGTCACTGAGGTAGTTAAACAACTCTGCAGTGGCAAAGCTGCTGCAGAGTTGATGAGATCGTCCAGAAATGCTGAAAGCTCTGGGTTTAGAGGGACTGTCTCTCATATGAGACGTATCTTCAATTGAGAACATTTGACTGTGTGCTGAACGTCCCACAGCCTGTATGTTTGGAAACATCCATTGATGTGTGTAATGATTTTTTGCACTTTTTCATTGAAAATGTTGCCTCCACAAGAGCTCTAATTTAATTGTCTTTGACCCCTCTGTCCCTGTTCCTTACCCAGTGGTCTTCAATGGATTTGAACCTGTGACTCTGTCACTGTTAGAGGATGTGGTGGCCCATATAAAACCATCAGGTTCTCCTCGTGATGTGGTCCCTCCCCACTTCTTTAAAGAAGTTTTTTCTACCTTAGGGCAGTTGGTTCTGACCATTATATAAATAGCAACCTGTCCTCTGGTGTTGTCTCCATAAGATTCAAACACGCAGTGGTACAAGCTTTGCTGAAGAAGCCTGGCCTTGAAAGCACCGTTTTAGCGAATTTCAGGCCAATCTCCAAGTTGCCATTTGTCTCGAAAATCCTGTAGAAAATTGTCTATGCACAACTAAAAACTTTCCTTGATGAGCACAACATTATGGAGGTTTGTCATTCTGGTTTTAAAATGTTGCACAGCACGGAAACTGCCCTTTTAAAAATTTAATGACATCTTAATGGCAAATGATAGTGGCAACTATGTTGTTCTTGTCCTGCTCGACTTGACCGCTGCCTTTGACACTGTAGACCACAGTATCTTGTTAAATTGTTTGCAGCAGCTAGTGGGCATTGGTGGTAGTGCCCTGGACCGGTATAGTTCCTACTTAGGAGACAGGACTATGAGCGTTGGTCTTGGGGTTTGTGAATTCTCCTCCACTCCACTCCACTCCTATACGGGGTCCTACAGGGTTCCAATTTGGGGACCCCGGTTTTCTCCCTGTACATGCTCCCCCTAGGGTCTATCCTCAGAAAACATGGTGTCTCGTTTCATTGTTATGCTGATGTCCCCCTGAGATAAAGTGATGCCTTTTCTCTCAAACCCCTGCTGTCATGTCTTAAAGATAGTAAAGCCTGGGTGGCCCTAAACTTCCTAAATTTTTTGTAAGAAAAAGAGATGATT